>NC_067474.1:44362014-44715347 GCF_947179515.1 Apodemus sylvaticus | reverse complement strand
GCCCTAACTAAAGGCCTATAGGCAGAGACCGCCACAAAGGTAATTTTCTTCAGGAAACAAATTGTTTGACAGATAAGCTAAGGATATTTAGAAAAGAGAATGCAGGGAAAGACAAGTGGGGTTAGAGGTTCATAATGAAGAAAAGTGATATTCATGTATGAAACTAAACAAAACAATACATATTCAAAAGACAAATAGGTTTATAAAGAAGAGACAAAAGCAAATGAAATGTATGCAAGTCAAACAAATTAAAATGTAGCTCACTGGATATTGGATAATGTACTGTTATCTCAAACATTTTATATATACATATATATATATATAAACAATATTTGAAGATACCATTAAGAAAATTCCAAGAACATTATTCCTATAAATAAATTAAAATTAAATCCTGAGAATATATTAAATTGAGCCACTGAAAAGAATAGAAACCAGAAGCTTAAGAAATTGAGATAATAAATAGGAAAAAAGAATGTTGGGATTAAGCCATAATATATCAATAAATACATTAAATATGAACTGTATTGATATATAAATCAGAGTTTGGTAGAATAGGAAAAACAAAAACTGTGTCATTTACAAGACATTCATTTCAAATATTTTGGTACCTACAAGTTAAAGGTAAACTTGGAGAATGTGTTTGGGTCTTGGACTACACAAAGAAGTTTTAGACTTTTCAAAAAGAACAGACACTTTATATTAAAAGCCACACATTTTAGAAAATGTGTTAGAGCCTTTTCTTTTAGAAATATTCTTAATAAAGGATGAAATGATAAGCTACAGACTCAAAGGAAACATTTTTTCAAAGAATGTATTAGACAAAGTGTTGTATTTATAATGCTGGATGATTCAGAATGCTTGGAACTAAAGAGACAATCTGTTTCCAGACACGTTAGTAGAGAGGACTCAGGTAGAAACTACATGCAAAGAGATCAGCATCATTGTTATTATATTATTATGATACAGTCATTAGAGAAAAAATAAATTAAATTTATAATGAAATATTACATCCATATCAGAACTTCAAAGTAAAATATCCTAAGTGTAAAATTCATGAATCACCAAAAAAATTAACACCACGTATTATAAGCACACAAACAGATGCTACAATTACCATGCAGCTCCCTCCTAGTAGTGTTTAAATGAGTGAAGAAATACAGCCTTAAAAAGATCCAAGGAACACAGTCTTCTTGGTACATCTAGGGCTTTGAGAGCATCTCACATTTTCCTCCCTGCACCAACAATGGCTTCCTCTCTGCTCTCGAGGCTGTTGAAGTATGTGTGTTAATGCATTTTATACTCCCCACTGAAGATTCTGCTGGTGTTTGTACTCTTCTCACCAAAGCAATCTCTTAAGTGTTTGTCCTTTGGTGGACATGTGCTTATAGACTGAGAGGCAGCAGCAGCTCTCAGCACTGGCCGCTGCCTTTGATGACTAAACAGTTCAGAAGACTCAGGAGATGATCCTGACAGGTGAGCTGACCAGGGCTAGCTTCCTCTTCAGCACAGCAGTGTGTATCATGCTGCTGGGGTCCAGTTTGCAGAGAGGGTACTCACATCTTTAGCAAGTTCAACAACCTGTGACCCACATCTTTTAACATTTAATTTTTTTACCACTAATGATGTCATCTGTAACCCTTCACCTACTCTGGTATTCTAGAGTCAGACGAGTATTCATAAGAGAGATTCTGTCACTTTAACACATGACTTGTGCAAGTGGACTCTCACTCTCAAGATCTTCCCACCTCTTCAACTGTTTCATTGACAGCAACACAAGTGTGCTCTATTTTAATTAACAAAATACATTTGCGAATATGAAGGTATAATGAGCCCTTTGTGAGAACCTGAGAGTGATTTCCCCCTTTGCCTAATGAGACTGTATTATTGGATTTTCCTAACCACTATGGAAGAAATATCACTGTAGAGTCATATCTGTTAGAAATTAATTCTCTTCCTTATCTTCTATTTAGACTACAGTGGGGGTGCCAAACAGATGCTTTCTTCTGTGTGAGAACCCCAATGACTCCAACTTTGCTTAATATTCAGACATCTCATCCAGGGCCAGCTTTTCTCTGCCTTAATAGGATATTTTCATCTTGTTTAATAAATTATCATAGTTTAAGCAGGGCTTTTGTTGTTCTTGGAGGTAGAAGCCTATTACTCTGGTGATGGAACTGTCAGGCAGTAAGTGAATTCCCACTAATATATGCTGCAGGTACCTCTCTTCTTCTTACCAAAGGACCCACTCAGATGATTGTCCTCAGCTTCTCTTCAAAATGATTTAATGAAAATAACCTCATATATACTTTTTGGAGGACAGCATTATAGAGGGATTTGATAGAACTCCCTCTCTCTGTGAATGTAGACCATCTACATGTTAACTATAAATAAAAAGGAGAAAACTAGCATTTATTTTATAAATTCCCATTAGTTATCTAGAATCTGGACCATATACCACAACCTTACTAAAAATCAAAACAAGGACAATACCCACTGTTGAAGTAGCTACTGTTGTTTCATTTAATTTGCAGCTAATCACACCAAGACCTTATCCTTCTATTTTTTTCTACAAAATAAGAAAGTTAATATATTAGAAAATTAGCCAAATCACTTTCATTGAACTGGCACTGTCTGTAACTATATATAAATGAGGGAAAAGAATTATTGATAAAGTTTAGTGTGGTGGTTTGAATATGCTTGGTCCAGTGAGTGTCACTATTTGGATATGTGGCCTTGTTGGAGGAAGTGTGTCACTGTGGGGGTGGGCTTTAAGATCCTAATCCTTACTGTCTGGAAGTCAGTCTTCTGTTTGCCTTTGGATGAAGCTTTAGATCTCTCAGTAACAGTCTTTCATATTCCTATTAGGATGGTCCATTAAAGCCCCACTTAAAGCATTCTACCACTTCTCAAATCCAAAGTCCCCAAATCCACATTCCTCCAAATAAAAACATAGTCAATCCTGTAACAACAAAATCCCAGTCCCTGGTACCATCTTCTATCTTAGCTAGGGTTTTACTGCTGTGAATAGACACTATGATCAAGGCAACACATATACAGGACAACATTTAACTGGGGCTGGCTTACAGGTTCAGAGGTTCAGTCCATTATCATCAAGGTGGGAGCATGGCAGCATCCAGGCAGTTGTTGTGCTGAAAGAGCAGAAAGTTCTACATCCCCATACAAAGGTAGACAGGAGAAAACCTACTTCCAGGCAGCAAGGACTAGGGTCTTAAAACCTATGCCCACAGTGACACATTTCCTCCAACAAGGCTACACACACCCCAATGAGGCCACATCTCCAAACACTGCCACTTCCTGAACCAAGCATATTCAAACCACCACACATAGTATCCAGGAAAAGTGAAGAAATGTGGTCTTTCAAGGGATGCATTCTATTAACATGTCTTGAGCCTGTACACATATGTATGACTTTGAATGGTCTACTAATGTTCTGTACATAAATGCTTTTATTTCTCTACTTTTTGTTGCTACAACATAACACTTGATTGCAAAACTTTATTAGGAAAAAAAAAGAGCCTCACTGAGACTAGTTTTAGAAGCTCGGTACTGGCTTTATGCTGTGTCTGTGAAAGCCAGAGAGACAATATTATGAGGGAAGAGTTCAGAGATTCTAGAGAGGTTGTTTGTGCTCTATTTTGTAATGACCTTCTCCTGAGAACTACATTGGATCCTATGAGAATCCTGCTAGTTCTTTCCACATGCAGTACCTTCAGTGACCTAATGACCTCTCAATAAGTCCCTACCCATTGAATATGCTACCCCATCTTACCACACTGGCAAGCAAGTTTCAGACACATGAGTCTTTGGGGAATGCATTCAAACCATATCCAACCGAAACCAGTCTTTATGTGATGTACAGGTTACTGCTGATACTGACAGCTGGCCCTGGCTTGTGCCTTTATTTTCATGTGAGTCCAAGATAGAGTCCAGTTACTTTAAAATTAATATCATTGAGATTAGAGTGAACTAGGATGATAGTCCCTTACCTGAATTTTTTCCCACAGAAAGCTTTGTTGTTGACCATGGCTTATTTTTTTTATAATATTTTGGTTGGTATCACAGAAGCCTGTTATGGGACACTTAAACACAGTCCTAGTTTTAGCGCTATCTGCCCTAGTCACTCCACAGCATGTCTCCTTTAATTCTTTTGCTTACCTAAAATAATATAAGCTGCTTTATGCATGTTTGTAGTTCTTTTTCTCTTTTGTAAAAATCCTTCGGTCTTTTCTACTCTCTCATTAGATTATAAGTGCTTTTGTAATCCCCCACAGTTCTATGTATAGTCAACTCTTGATTATCTGGGCTAATGGAGGGGAGCATTAGCATGGATGATATCAGAGGACAAATAAATTTCCCAGGGGTGTGCATCAATTCTATGAAAGCATCTGAGTCCCGGAGGCAGCAAAGTGAAATAAGCGCAGAGCAGGAAGCCTTTTGAATGAAAGAGTGAGATGTCACATTCTCACAGGGCTGTGAACTGCTGCTGCAGCTGCTAGTGAAATTTCATTCCACCCTGGCCAGGCTGTCAGGAGATTCTCAGTCGAGGGGCTCTGGGGCTCTTTGGGCATGAATTCTTTTCCACCAGACCTCTTGCTTTTGGCATCAGTGTTTGGCATGGCACAACATGGGGCCAGGACAATGAAAATGCAATGAAATAGAAGTAATGGGGAATTGTTGGCAGAGCCATCAACAAAATAGAGGCATTTTGAAGCAGGGGAATGGAAGCTCTGTTAAGTGAGGGTCTTGCCTTCAGGGGAGACAATGGTAACTGGATAAAGTGTTCCTGTTCATTTATCTCCAGCTGCCAGCTCCTGCAGTCAACATAAGTACTTTGTCCATGTTGAAGGAAGGTGAACAAACAAACAGGAAAGAAGAGAGAGGGGTGATTAAAAAGGAATAGAAATGTTCTAAGTTATCCAGAAACCATCATTCATGAAATCCACTTTCTGTGCTCATCAAAAGATACATTAGGAATAATTATGGGATGATTTTCTGAGTTATTTGAATGTGAATTTTTCTAGTTTTTTGAATGTCTACTTCTCCTTCTGTTCTTTTTATGTTTTCCCACACTCTCTCAAATTAATGGTTTATTCTATAATCATCGATGATGTGTATATATATATATGATATATATGCATATATGATATATATATCATATATCTAACCTATTTGTGATACACATATAACTTATTATACATACATAACCATATATGTATATATATATATTATGTATATGTGTGTGTGTATGTGTATGTTCTACTGAGTTAATTTTATATGTACTGTATTTAAAGCTTACAACTTAGGATTGGAGTTCATCCCTGAAAACAATGCATCCTCCCTTCCTCAGAAACAATTGACTTTAAGTAGATCTTCATCTAGGATTGGATCACTGTGAAATTTTTTTCTGTCCATGCTGACATGTTGACCAATAGGTCTTTGCAGGTCTTGTGTAGGCAATTTAATTTTTTGAGAGTTTATGGGAGTAATGGTCATGCCTGTGAGGTTCTCCTGGATCTCAGGTTCTTACAATAGCTCTATTTATACTTTTGAGATGTTCCTTGAGACCTGAGTGTAAGGGCTGTGTTTTAGATGTTTTATTTAGGAATGGGTATCTTATAACTTGTTCTTTGCATTATGACTAGTATGACTCTCTACGTCATCCTTATGCTGCAAAAGAAGAACATTGATGAGGTGTCGTAGTATTTTTTACCTGTGAGCATAAAGATAAGTATTCAGAAGTCAGTGGGAGACATATTAATTTAGCAACCTAGTATCCATTGGTTCTCCTCTAAAGCTTGTGACCTTCCTAGCCATGATTATGTTTATAGTACCAGACAAGAGAGTCCTCCAGTTGAACATGATTTAGGTTCAAATAAATAAATGTCCTTTACTTTCATAATATGAGTCCCATTATTGCACAATTAAGAATGTCTTTTTGTCTTGGTCATTGTTGTGATTATCAAGTTTTACAACTATATAAAGAAATTAGACTAGTTACAATTTTTATCACCTAGCAGCTTGCATAGAATCTTCTAACACTATGAGAGCTAGTCCTCAGGAAGGAGGTTTTTGGGTCAGTAGCAGATTGATTTCTCCTAATTTTTTTTTGAATAAAGTATGTGGTGTCTTTAGAAATGAGGCCTTGATTCATCCTATGGCAGGCAATCATGAGCCATAAAATCAGCCTCTGTTGACCTGGTTGTCTCTTGATCCTCAACAACTTGAAGACAATTATCCTTTGTCTGCCAGTGGTGCCTTTGTAGACAGTCTATGATTCATTGGGACCATTATCCCACCATGGGCTAATTCCATTAATATATAATGACTGCTGAGAGAAGAAACATTAGCCTTTCCCAGAGATAAACACTCTTTGTCCAATACAGAAGGTTCTGCCCAAAAACATATACACAGAACTAAAAAAATCTGAATTCATTAGGTTGTATTTATAGCTTTGTTAATAAACGTACATGTTTATCTTTGTAATAATAATTAAAATAGAGGCTATCAACGTGAAAATGGCGGGCACAGAGTGATTGAAGGGAGGGTAGCTAGGAGGTGTTGGAAGGAGGAAAAGGAGGAAGAAGTGATGTAATATTTCAATTAAAGCATACTTTTAAGAAGATTTGTACATATTGCACACATGTGTCTTTATACATGCTTCTAAAATAAAAGATTTCTCTATGGCTTTTGTAAACATATCATGTTTTTAATGTTGGCAAATTCCTTCAAAAGCAATCTATTTGGTTGTGTGTCAGGAACACTGATGACATTACTAATTTGGAACATGGAGTCTATTCCATAATCTATTTATCATATTTAATATTAGCAAACCCATTTAATCTTAGCATTTACACCAACTTTATGAAATAAGTACTATTACATTCATGTGATATTTGAAGCAAGAGTAGGTCACAGTGTTTAAGAATCATTGCTAGCCCCTCGTTTCGCTATGCTACGAAATATTAAATTGGACTTTAGGTCTTCTCATTTTCCTTAAAAGTGTTTAGTTTTCCTTCCACATTATACTACATGCTTCTTGATAATTTTAAGTATACGTTATGGATCATTTCCCTTGTGAGTACATTACAGTAACATCGTTTCTAACATTTCTTTTAGCTTAAGAAGATACTGCCATCTTCATTTCACAGATGAATGTGGAGAAGAGGAGCCAAGATCACTGGCCTGTTAGATTCAAAGCATTTGTTTTAACCTGTGTCCCGTGTCCTGTTCTTTAGTGTGCTTAATTCCCCATGGGGTCCCATTATTTCACTTAGGCCACATATGCTTTCTATAATTAATCCTAAAGTTTGTTTATTGATGGTCACTAAAACCATATAAGTTCTTTATTCTTGAACAACTGTGCATTTCAATTGCAAAAGGATTGGCTATATATTCAAATTCATGTGAACATGCACATGTCACAGATATAACCTCTTATTAAGAAGTTCAGTTCTAGACATTGTTAAAACACATTGTTAAGGAAGGTGAGAATAAAACTTTATCAACATAGTATCACTTCATATGTGAGAGGCTTAAATGGGACTCTCTTTTATCAAACTTCTTCTGGTTCTACATTGTGGAACAAAGCAGAAACTTGGGAGAAACAGTATATGCCTTGCTATTAGTCACTCACTGTCTATGAAAGCAATGAGGCACTTTCGATCCACAGAATTGTTGATTCACAGAATAGGGGAACAGGCTAATGTTCTGAGGACATCAAGATTCTGCTTTATATTTACTTGTGAATATGAATGCATTTCCTTCTTACAGATATGTACACCTTCAGGAAAAGGGCACAGACCATGGCTTGTGAGAAAGTCTAGGAGACAAGCCACCTCATCCCATATGGAAAGATCTGGCCAGACAGTGTCTTTGGGGGGTAGTCAAGAAACTGACTGCTCTATCATTAAGAAGGTAGCTGCAGCACAGGGCTGCATGCAGGATTGAAGTTCAATTTTTTTCTTTTCCAAGGGTATACCTCCTATTGTTATCTTAATAGCCAGCTAGTGTAGCGTCCATGGTGGTTAAAAGTAGGAGCTGGATGAGAATTTTCTAACAATATAAATTTAGGGCCTAGAGAAAAGGCATGAGTTCCCTCTGTTTTGCAAGGTCTAGGTTGTAACTCAAGGAGCTGTCCAAGTTAACACCTGTTCATTATTCCTCTGTAACACACTTCATAGCTTAGGAGTCCATGTGACACACATATGCCTCCTAGGTAGATCTCCAGCCAGAACCCTGAGATCTGTATACTGGGTCCATCATCTCTTTTATATACCTGTTCTTCCATGAATGAAAAAGTATGATTAGAAAGAAAGAATGAATGAAAGGAAATACAAACAGACTGGATTTCAGTATAACTACTGCTTACCAACTCCGTGATTCATAAGCGTTGGCCCTTACTCCCTTCTCGGTGCCTAAGCGAGCTATCTGAGAAAATGATGTGAGGGTCTCAACCTACACTGAACAAGTCCACGAGGAGCACCCAAGCTTCAGGATAGGCTCTTCTTGATGGTTCCTGAATACAGAGGCTGTTTCTCTGACTTTCCTTCAAGGTCATCAGCATTCCTATGTCCTCATACATCCCTACAGAATTTTCTGCTTTCTTTTTGATTTTACTGCTTTTCAATTTATTTATGTGTGACAGCCTCAATCATCCAGTGGTTATCAATTCAGTAAAATCTGTCTTGCAGAATGTCCATTTTATCATTCAAGCCTGAAATCTGTTCTGCAATCCTTTTATTTCCCTCCTGAATTGCTTTCAAAGCCCTCTAGGGAGCTGGCCTGCAAAAATAGAGAATTCTCACATTGTTTCCATGAAAGGTGCTATATAAGCACACAGCAGGGTCATTGTTCCCTTTTCCCTTTCATTTTGGTCACCCTGACTGATCTCTGCATTGCCAGAACAGTGGCTTTTTCCATCTTAATTTTATTCACTGCTGTGGTTACTTTCTTTTGGGGACATCAGATAGGTGTTAAGTAAAAGACAGGCATGGGTGTCTCAAGGGAGGCCTAGGGACCTCCCTTCCCTCATTACTGATTTCTAACACTGAACATTTAACTGAGACAGCCCTTCATTTCCCGGATTCCTTCCTGGATGAGATTCAATTTCCCATGCACTTTCCTGCTTTGTGCACAGAACTATCCTCATCCCATCAAGGCAAACTACAAAATTAAATTAATTTTACTTGTTCATCTAGGTTTTTAATGTAATATTTTGACAGATCTGCATAAACTGAACTTCCTAAATTTTGCATAAGGGAATAAAATTGATGGATTCAAATTCATTTCTGTTGGTGAAATGTGGAGATTTGTGATCCATCAGCTGTTCTCCCTGGTGCACCATCAAGACAGCTCACGCTGCCTTCAGTTGGCATTAAGTGCAAACACCATTGCTTAAATCATCCTAGCTGCAGATCAGAAACTAGCAAGGACACTTGTAAATGAAGATGTGAACCTAAGTCAACATTAAAAAAAAAACAAACCAATGCAAGAAAAGGGAGGAGATAATAGAAATAATGTTGTTTTTTAAGCCAAGAAGTGGGATTGATGTAGATAATGGAAAAACATTAACCATTAAAGATAAAACAATAAAAATCTCATTGAAGACAGTCTCTGTGGCATGTGGGTGTTGGCTGTGGATCCATCCAGATGTTGGCTTTGTGTATACTGTTTGTGTCTGGGTTGAATGTATTCATGCAGATTCATCTTCCTTTTCTTTTTTTTTTCCTAGAGGATTTTCTGGTAAAATTAATTGAAATAGACTGTGCATAGAATGCTGAACCACAAAATAATGAATAGGAAATGACAGAGCCCTTCTGAGAGAGGGGCAGTCTCAGTAAATACAACATTTATCAAGATATCGCAAGTTATTCAGACTCACATGTCTGATTCATAAGAATGAAAACTCTAGCATGGTATGAAAGGATATGAAAAGTGGCAAAGCATTTATTTCTAGTCTTTTATAAAGTGTATTCTCTCATGCTGAGCAGGGAAATGAAGCTTCTTATTTGGAGAATTTGGGTTGAAGACTGTTTTCTCAGCCAGACAGGAGTGTCTTCAGGTGAATAGGCATGGTTTAGTGGCATTTGAGTTAAGTTTGAAAGATACTAAAATGTGTGTGTGTGTGTGCACATTCACACATATGTACATCCAACTATGTACATATATCATATATACAAATGAGTACATACAGACATATACTAGATTTCCTAGGCTGATCTCAAACTCCAACTCTTAAGTAATCATCTCTTTTCACTTTTACAAGTAACCGAGACCCTAGACAAATACCACCATGTCTAGTTTACTGTAATAAGGTTTCTGTATCCTTTATGAGTCTAAACATCCATGCAACTTTGATCTACAAAATACTTCACAGGAACCAGGTCAATAATGCACACAGCACCACTATTCTCTAAATGTTTATCATTCAGTAAATAGTGATTTCAATATTAGAGTAGTTATAGAAAAAAATAATTTAAAATAATAAAGGCATGTGGCTACTACATGAAATTTGGCATGTCTGATTATTAGGGCATGTTGACCCTTCTGGGAAATAGGAGGGAAGGCTTTTGTTTGGGGGCAGGGAATGCATATGTCAGTCACAGCTATGTTTGACAAGAATGTGAAAAGCAGTGACCATTAAGAAGCATCTTCATTTCAGTGAGGTTAAAATGTAGCCAAAACAATGCATTTTACTGTTTATAAGATGAGGTTTCCTGGAGACCTTATCCGACCAAGTCATTTTATTTAGAGTGAAGGTAAGATCCAGAGTGCTGCCTCACACCTTGGCCATCTGCTTGGGTTTCTCAGGACGCCCTAACACTCTGCCCTGTGGCTTTCACCCCTTTACTTTAGTTACAACATGTTAGTAAACATTTCTGATGCATGCAGGCAGTCAGAAGTGTGTGCTTGTATGTGTGTGTGGGGGGGGTATATGTGTGTGTGTGTAAGAGAGAGAGAGAGAGAGAGAGAGAGAGAGAGAGAACAGCAGACAGAAGGGAGGTATGAATAGAAATCTGTTAAGTCAGTATTGGACTTAAATGCAAAAGTTACATATGGGTTGACATCAATATGCTTTTATTCTAAACTTAAATTCTATTTATGAAACAAGCATGTCTCAGGTTTTACACTTGGTACTGAAGAGTTTTGAGGCTGATTGGTATTGCTCACCATGTTCAGTGCAGAGGTTCAGCATGATGCTGTATCTTCAAGGATAATTACTCAAATGATCATACATTTACGGTTCTGGCAATTACACTAAAGAAAGCCACAACTTATATAAGAATACAGCAGAGTATAGAGTACTTTGAGGAAGAGTGCTATTAAGCTGATATATAAAAGAGGAATCTGGATAGTGTGGGGTGGGGTGGGGTGGAGTGAGGTATGTCTTTAGGCAAAGAACTATAAGCAAATATGACTGCCTGCAAGCAGAGAATAGACTTGGATGTAAACAGAGATGCCTACAACAGGGTTGACCCCACAATCGGACTGAGAATGTAAACAGGAATGGACTAGAGACTGGGAATTTTTTTTTTTTTAATCAGAGGAAAGCAACCAACTCTACGTAAAGACATTCCTTTATTCGAACAGAGAAATAAGAATGATAATAGACTTGGGATAATTTGTGTTGAGTTTCTGCTCATTTGTCTACAAGCTGGGTCTTGGTGGTTCAAGATGTTCTACTTAAATGAATTCAGGCAATGAAATCAAGAAAACTACTAGAGTAGTAAAACATAAAAGAATGTTGAGATAAAGCTGGGAGAAGAGACACTAAAACCTTAGGGGACAATGGGATGATAAAAAGACAAAGGTCACAGGGCTTGTCTGAGGCTGAAAGAGCAACCAAAACAAACACTTTAGCTCTGTCACAGGGCTCCCTTCAATTTCTCTTGGCCTACTTAGAGGTAGAGCAGGTGGTAAAAAGTAATAAAGATTAAGACTTGTGGAGTACTAATGGTGGCTAGTGTTGTGTCACCAAAAAGTTAGCCACTTACCACATGTGATTATTGAAATCTGATCAACTCAAGATCAAATACATATACACAATGGGCTTTAAAAACAGCTCACACTCTAGAATAACAAGAAACCCAGGATAGCTAAAACTATTCTCAAGAATAAAAGAAATTCTGGGGGAATCAGTATCCCTGACTTCAAGCAACACTACAGAGCAATAGTGTTAAAAACTGCATGGTATTGGCACAGTGACAGACAAGTGGACCAATGGAATAGAATTGAAGATCCAGAAATGAATCCACACACCTATGGTCACTTGATCTTCGACAAAGGAGCCAAAAATATCCAGTGGAAAAAAGATAGCCTTTTCAACAAATGGTGCTGGATCAATTGGAGGTCAGCATGCACAAGAATGCAAATTGATCCATTCTTATCTCCATGTACTAAACTTCACTCCAAGTGGATCAAGGACCTCCACTCCAAGTGGATCAAGGACCTCCATGTAAAACCAGACACTCTGACACTAATAGAAAAGAAACTGGGGAAGACCCTTGAGGACATGGGCACAGGGGAAAAGTTCCTGAACAGATCACCAATAGCTTATGCTTTAAGATCAAGAATTGACAAATGGGACCTCATAAAATTACAAAGATTCTGTAAGGCAAAGGACACTGTTAAAAGGACAAAACGGCAACCATCAAATTGGGAAAGGATATTCACCAACACCACATCTGATAGAGGGCTAATATCCAATATATACAAAGAACTCAAGAAGTTAGAACCCAGGGAACCAAATAACCCTATTAAAAAATGCGGTACAGATCTTAACAAAGAATTTTCACCTGAAGAAATTCAGATGGCCGAGAGGCATCTTAAGAAGTGCTCAACATCATTAGTCATTAGGGAAATGCAGATCAAAACAACCCTGAGATTTCACCTTACACCAGTCAGAATTGCTAAGGTCAAAAACTCAGGAGGCAGCAGGTGTTGGCGAGGATGTGGAGAAAGAGGAACACTCCTCCACTGCTGGTGGGGCTGTAAGATGGTACAACCACTGTGGAAATCAGTCTGGAGGTTCCTCAGAAAATTGGACATGAGACTTCCAGAGGACCCTGCTATACCTCTCCTGGGAATATACCCAAAGGATTCCCCAGCATGCAATAAAGACACATGCTCCATTATGTTCATATAAAGACACATGCTCCATTATGTTCATAGCAGCCTTATTTATAATAGCCAGAAGCTGGAAAGAACCCAGATGCCCCTCAAAGGAGGAATGGATTCAGAAAATGTGGTATATTTACACAATGGAATACTACTCAGCAATTAGAAACAATGAATTCACAAAATTTTTAGGCAAATGGTTTGATCTGGAAAATATCATCCTAAGTGAGGTAACCCAATCACAAAAGAATACACATGGAATGCAATCTCTGATAAGTGGATATTAATTAGCCCAGAAGCCCTGAATAGCCAAGGCACAAATTGCATAACAAATGACTCCCATGAAGAAGTATGGAGAGGGTCGTGATCCTGGAAAGGATCGATCTAGCATTGGAAGGGAATATAAGGACAGAGAAAAAGGAGGGAGGTGATTGGAGAAGGGATGGAGAGAAGAAGGTTTATGAGACATATCGGGAGGGGGATCCAGGAAAGGGGAAATCATTTGGAATGTAAACAAAGAATATAGAAAATAAAAAAATATATATATAAAGAAAGAAAACAGCTCACACAATAAGTGAGAAGCGAGATGTGCTTTTCATGCTGAGATTGGTTGCACATTGAAATAATAAATATTTTGGATTTACTGAGCTTGATAAAAATGTTAATGATATTATTTTACACCACCCTTTTCAGTTTTTGTTGAATGGGGATGTTAGAACATTTGAAAATACATGTGTTTTGTTGCAGCTTTATTGGAATGTATTGGCAATTAGTTTGCTGCATGGTGTTCTATATCCACAAATTCAACTGTGGATCAAGACAATTTTAAAATATGGTGCCATTCCTGAATATACTCAGGCTTTCCTCTTTTCATTGTTCTCTAAACAATGCAGTATACAGTTGGTTGCCTTTGAATTTATATTTTAGATAAAGCCCATAGCAGTTTATACTTTGTAGCATGAGATACATATGATGAGAAAACATACAATGACTTTACCAGCCTATATCCAGTGACTGAGGAGCACTGGTAGTGTTACTAAGACAGAGGGAATAAGGAATCTGGTTTTACATGTGTCAAACCTCGGGTGTTTATGGGACATCTAAATGACTTGTTCAAATGGACAATTGAATACTAATTTAAGAACGAGAGCCTCTCCCAGTCTATCCTCTGACTATTGCACATCCAATACCTCCTGCTCCTCTGTCTTCATGAGGATGTACCTCCTACCCCACGTAACCTCCCCACTTCCTGGGGCCTCCAGGCTCTTGAAGGTTAGGTGCGTCTTCTCTGACTGAACCAAGATCTTGCAGTCCTCTGCTGTGTATGTGTTGAGAGCCTCATATCAACCAGTGTATGCTGCCTTGTTGGTGGTCCAGTGTTTGGGAGATCTTGGAGGTCTAGGTTAATTGAGACTGCTGATCCTCCTACATGACTTCTTACAAATAAAAAGATATAACATTACAGAAAACTTTTAAAGAATGGGGCAGTATCAAAATGCTTAGAGTTTGAGGGCTGGTAGGGAGGATTGAGCCTGTGGTGCCTAACATGTGGACCCTGGGAGGATAAACATCTGGCATGGGAAGCTGTGAATGAGAACTCAGGGAAAAATCCACTCACAGAACAAAGCAGAGCTAAAACAGATGTCCAAAGCAATAAGTCAATAGTTGCTAATCAGGGATGGATACTGAGAAACGAAAGTGACTGATACATTGGCAATATAGGAATTCTTTTAAATTATTGACTGTGGTAAGGAACCTTCTTTGAAAAGTTGACAGAACTCTGAGCGGCCTCCAAAAGAAAAACAGTATAGAGGAGAGGACAAAGAATTACAAGAAGTAATTGAGAATGCTTTCATTAGAAGACAGCAGGATCCAAACAGAAGAGGAAGGCGAAGTTAGAAGTTCTTTTGTTATCTTTAAAAGTGTGATCTAAGAATGCTGCTTAAGATGTTCCTAGCCAGAGAAAAAGTTAATTTGTGACAAATGCAGTTAAGCAACATAAAGAACAAATGTCTTAGGGAGAATAACTAATCAAGATGGAACATAGTACACTGACAATTCATAGTAAATACTGAAAGGAAGATGGGCAGGAAGGGTCATTTTTTAATGAATATAGAATTCTCTATGTGAAAAGGGGTTAACATTTGAAATATAAGTAAAGCAAATATCTAATAAAGAATTCTCTTGTAATGGTCCTTTGTTTTGTTTTGCTTTTAAGGGAATGTGCAAATTGGATATACTAGTTTAAGGAGGTTGGGATTAAAATTAAATATAGTACTAATAACTTGGGTAGATTGTGAACAATGACTAGTGCTGCACAGTAAAATATACTACCACACGAATTAGCATAGCTGAAACTCCTAGTTATTGTGTCATTGACGGGAACTGGATTTGTCAATTAATACTTTCTAATGGGAATAATCTTTGTACACACAGTTTTCTAGCAAAAACAAATGCACTTTTAAAATTAAGTAAATAGTTCACAATTAGATATAATGACACAGTTGAAAAGCATAATGTATTTGCAGAATTTAAGGGAAAAATTTGAGAAGTCTAAACTGTCTGGTGATTGCATTAAAAAAAATCTTGTAAAGTCATAATGTAATATGTAATAAGGGCCCAAGTCAAAGGCCACAAAAGGACAGTGTTCAAATTAATAGAAAACCAAGTCAAAAAATTTTGTCCCATCCTTGAGCAAATGTGGTTTGAAGAATAATTAAGAGATGCTAAAGGATGTCAATAATCAATCATCAAAATAACTTCAGGTGCCAAAGCACTCACTCAGATGGTGGAGAGTGGAGAGCAGGCAGGAAGAAGCTCTGGTTCTGACTGAAGCATTGCCTAAACCTCTCTGACACACGCAATTGATGCAAGCACGAGGTATGGCAGCCTCAATTCCAACAACAAGAAAAATCTAAAGAAATCATTTCATTAACTCTCCCCCCCCATATAAAGAGATGATATCTCTTTTAAAAGGGTTATGCCAAATGAAAATGGGCACAGAAAATGTTACTTTTAAGATTCATGGTAATCAGCATGAAGAAGTTTGTGTTTGAAACACTTCTTTTCTTTCCAGAAGCACTGCATCTTCCAGGGGATCCAGGAGTTCTAACAATGTGTTACCAATTCCCCTTTCCCTCCTATTGCTCCTTCCCCTTTCCCTTTTTGCTTGTGTTGTGGTACTGGGACTCTATTACAGAATTACATTTTCAGCCCTTCATTGTATTATTCTTAATTTATAAGATTTTAACTTTTATTCAAATACTCCACAAGTCAGTACATGTATTTAATAGTGCTAATAAAATTTAAAACAATTCCAATTGATGTTTTTTCATTTGTTGTATCCAGTGTTTGAGCAGCTTATCATGAATATTTCTGTGGTTAAAAATTGATGCAGTTTTAAAACAGTTTTTTAATTTAAAATTATTATTATACTGTATGTGAGTACAAGAATGCATGCTTCCTGGTGTTTGTATGTATGTGTTTCTATTTGCGTGTGTATGTGCGTGTGTGTGTGTGTGTGTGTGTGTGTGTGTTTATATGTGTTTGTGTGTGTGTGTTTGTATGTGTGTGTCTGTGTGTGTTTCTGTGTCTCTGTATGTGTCTGTGTGTGTGTGTGTGTGTGTGTGTGTGTAAGACAGGGGGAAACTTCAGGGATTTGGTTCTGTCTCTGTCACCGTGTGTGTCCAGCAATTGAATTTAGCTTGCTAGGCTTCCATAGCAAGTGTCTTTACAGGCACTGCACATCTTATGGGCCCAAGTTGTGGTTTGTTTGGAAGGTACACTCATAAAAATGATCAAACATGCAAGGAAGCAAACAAACAAATGATCAAAACCTCCCCCAAACTCCTTTACCTCATACACAATAATGTAAGAATCCTCATTGTGACCACTCATAGGCTGCAATTGGACGTATGCTATTATTTATTCATTGTCTTTTGATACTGTGTTATTTCATATAGCCAAGCCTGAGCTATCTAATTAATGCATATCTATCTTTCCTCTATTTCTTTGGCCTGCTTATATTGAGTGGTTTTCTTCATATTTGTGTGAGATCCCATCTTACTTATAATTATATACAAGATGGCACAGCTATGAATTAATATTTGTAATCTATTTATAATACACAAAATTATAGTTGAAAAAGATAATGCTACTAGAAATGTAAAAGGTTTAACAAATTCTTGTTTTCTAAAAAGGAGTCTTGATCAGAAATGATATGCATAAGTCTCTCTCTCTCTCTCTCTCTCTCTCTCTCTCTCTATATATATATATATATATATATATATATATATAATTGGTTGTAGTAGAGTTTGTGAGTTAGGAACAGTATTAACTACATTTTCTGTGGCCTGTTATAGAAATAAAAGTCAATATCCTACCTTCAAGGTCAAAGGAGAAATCTGGGTGATGTAATTCCTTGTAGAGTGTAAAAAAAAAAATTAGTAAATAAATAAAAAGCACAAACCAAAGCACAATAAACACACAAAACCATCACCTTCATCTTCCACTAACACTATTAGAAACAACCTAGAAAGTGAATTTCCAGAGCATGTTTCTTAGGCATAAAGCCTATTTCTTTGCCATTATACATTTTTAGGCCTCAGTTTAAATTCAATTTTAGGTTATCATTAGCAATGAAAAGCTATTCTTAGATTTCTCTCAGATTCTCTTGTTTTGATGACCTTTTTGTACTCCTATCCTTTGCCTAATTGTATTCAGTTAGAAAATATGGTAATTTAGAATAACTTCTCAGTAATTCTGCAAATGAAAAGGAAGTTTATAAAAGGCAGATTTTGAAAATGAATCAATTTGATTCCACAGCTGATATTAACATATTTTCATGCAGTGGAAAGAACAAGTTGCATCTTAAGTTTATAAGGGTTCATCAGAGCAACCTACAAGCGCCCCCAGAAGTTACACGTTTCCGAAGGCCAAGGAACTGTTCCATGACCTTGAAGGGTGTATTAGTATTTCTATTTAAGTCATTGCATTTTCAAACATTGGAACTGCTCAGGTTTGGTTCACTGCACAAACCAATCACTTAGAATGTTAAAGAGCATGACTCTGGGCTCCTGGAGACAGCTCTTCTGTAATTGAGCTCTCGTTTGCATGGCCTGTCTACCTTCACTGCTAATGTTTTTTCCTTTGACGGTCCTTCCCCCCCTCCCCTTGTCAGCCTACATTATGAATGCAGAAGATAGAACAAACAGCAACCTTCCACTGGAAATCATCCCCAAAAACTCATTTAAAACATAAGCTGAGGCTCGTGTGTGTGTGTGTGTGTGTGTGTGTGTGTGTGTGTGTGTGTGTTAAACCAAAGCAGCAGCCATACTTTGGTAAATTCTCTTGAATTTCTCTGGAGTTGAAGGAGGATGCAAGTCCTTAGAGAAGAAACTATTCATGTGGTTTTGATGTCAGACTAGTGCCATTTGATCAAATGAAAACAATTCACAATGTATTTAGCTTGTCTAGGGTTGTGCAACTAGACAGCAGTGAAGTGGCAGGTGAATACTGTAATTCCTGATGTTCAGTGCTGTCTTTGCAATGTTTTGAAACTAATGTTAGAGGTGTATTCTTCCACAAAACTTCAGATATAAATATGCCCTGACTGTCAATTTAGGAGCTATAGATAGCAAAATGCCTTCTTCTTAAGTGACCAATTTCACTGAATACAATACATCGAAAGATGTTTCACTTAGAAAATTCTCCAGATTTTGTACAAAGGAAGAAGGGTGGGCATTGTGCTGAATGATAAAGCAGGATGTTCAAATAGCCTCTACCTTTAAGAGAGTTTCAGAAAGGCAGAACAATCAGCAGTTACAGTCCGATCCCTTTGAAGCCCAAGACAAGGCAAAAATATCTTGCTAAGCATTTAAACCAAATCAATTTCAACAGTATTATTCATAGTATATCATTGCTGCTGATCGCTCCCATGAAAATAGTTCCACAATTGCAATGACTCATCTTCTTCACAGTGACAGAATTTACAACAGCAACAGAAAGACATAAAAATGGAGATGGTTTAAGGGCTGGCACTTAGCCTTTGTTTATAGAACACTTTCAGTTCTGCCTGATCCTGATCTCTTAGATGTGCAGGATCCAAGTGGAAGTTCTCAACAATGGCAGTTGAACATTGTCCTTGCCATTAAGTTCTGTTTTCTTATTTGTGTTTATATTGCAAGTTCTAGGGTTGGAAATGGTTTGAAAGTATTCAATATTTGCTATAATAATGCTTTGGCAAAATAGATCACATTTATTTTTACTGTGAGTATGAATGTCTAATGTAGAGATATTTGCAGAATTATTATAACTTGATTTATCTTTCTATTTTTTTCAAATAAAACATTTAAGTTGGATGGGCATCTCAATAACCATACAGAAAATAGCAGATGAGTTTTAATACTAATAATTGGAACTTAAACAAATGATCAGCGTTACTGATGCAGAAACAATGAGTTGTTAGAGTTGTTGATGCATTGTCATGCATTTCTATAGTCTGACACATGTGTGACTGTGGAGGAAAGCTAATGAACTTAGTCTCAGATTGCTCCATCACCAGTTGAAACCCTGCGTGAGGCAGTGAAAGAGAACGACATAAAGTTAAAAATGTCAGAAAATGGCAAAGAGATCAAATGATACATAACTGATTTTAATTATTATTCTAAATATGACCAGTTTTTAAAAGCTACTTACTACAAGTTTGGTTGAATAATGTGGGCTTCAATAACATATTTACAACACTAATAATGAAGAACAGAAAATTAATGAGAAATTAAGATCATGAGACAAAAGCCTGAATTAATTTTAAGATTTGCAAGAGGAGAAAAAATATAGATGCTCCTTTTTAAAGGTAGAGTTTTGAATTGTTAATTAAGAGTATAGGAAAAGTATTCATGAATTAGAGAATTAAACTTTGGCTAACTGTATATGTATATACATATATCTATATTGCTAATTTATATGCATTATTGATTCAAAATAATAGCATAAGAAAATATGCAATTTTCATTTAAATGAAGGGATATATTCCCATTTGGCTGAGTGGGATTAACTTCTATGTCTTAGGGGACTTCACTTAGATTTCATTTGATTGGAATTGAAAAAGATTTGAAAGACATCCCAACCAAATCCTCAGCCAATGTTTGGCAGTACTACTTCTTAGGCATCAAGTCTTTATGTACATTGAATGCATTACCCCTGCAAGTGCTGCATTTTAAAATAAAAGGAAACACAGACAAGTTATTTGTTAACATAGTTTTTTTCTTCTCAAAGTCTACAGATGTCTTTTCTTTTGAATTTGAAATATTTAAAGCATAATTTAATGTCTCTCTTCAAGACTTTAAAAGCCTCAAGGACTAGCATAAGGTTTTATTCATTTCTCAACTGTGTACTTAGTAGAAGAGAGCTCTCCATATTCATTTATTGAATGCATGTGAGGATGAATGAGTAAATAAATTATTAATTAATACTCGTATTTTTCAAATGTATACATGGAGATTTTAGCTGTGTATTTTCATTCTGTAGCTTTCTGATAAAAAAAATCAGGTTTATAAGGTTTGTCAACACAAAATGATTATCTGTGCAATTTTGTTTTATACTTCAGAGTCAAGAAGAAAGAAAATAAGAAAGGTAGTACATAGTACATAGTCACATCCAAAATTTTTAAGGGTACTTACATTGGTCCTGTTTGTTTTCCCTAATAGTTCTGCTTTGGTACCCAGAACTCCAGTGTCTCAACTCAAGCAGAATGAATTGCCCCAAATCTAGATAGAAGTACATAAGGAGCAGTCAGATTCTGTGAAACAAAGATCGAGCCAAGCTAATGCATGAGGGTTCACACTGTATCTGCTGACAGTTCATCTTTGAAATGCTTCTTCGTCTCTCTGCTTGTCCTAGACAGCCTCATTTACTCTGAAAGCTTCAATTGATGTCTTAACAACACCTAATTCTCTACTCTTCCTCTCACATTTTCTGCTACATCTTGTTCTCAGAGATCCAACTATCAGTGTGTATTTCTCCTCGGGTGATAGATTTTTCAATCTCCTAATTTCTAACACTAAATTCAACAGTTTCACAGTGAAAAGTTTGTCAGTCTCTGCCTAGTTTGAATGTGATTTGTAGTGCTTTGATCTATGTATTTAAGAAAACCAGAAACTTAGTTCTGAGATGAAAATACTTCTCAAGCTCCCCAATCACCTCACCAAATATGTCCACTAATCTTTTGTCTGTGTTTCTAAACTATACCTATTGTTTACTTGTGGTTCTACATTTCAGAGTCTCGTGGATTTTCCCTTCGACTGAAGTATCATCTAAACTGTTCTCTCAAATATTGACTTTCTGGCTATGCTTTTTAGTTATAGTTTTAACTTGACACAGGGTAGGGTGACCTGGCAAGAGGTTACTTTAAACTGAAAAGATTCCTCCACCAGGTTGGCTCCTGGGCACATATGTGGGATACTTTGTTGATGGTTGTTTGGGGGGACCCAACCCACTGGAGAAAGTGCTGTGTTTGGTTCTGGGCTGTATGAGAAGGCAGGCTGAGCAAGCCTCAGGAGCAAGTCAGTGAAAGACATTCTTCTGCAGTTTCTGCACAGGTTCTTGACTCCAAGTATTGTCACAGCTTGAGTTTCTGCCTTGGCATTCCCTGATAATGGATTGTAAGGTGTAAGGTAAAATGAACCCTTTCTTCCCCGTGTTGCCTTGCGTCGTGGTAGCTATCAGCACAGCTGAAACTAAACCACTGCTATTCTTCTTCTACCTCTCTGCTTTTCAACTGAAATATAAAACTAGTTATAGCATCCACCCACTCAATTTGCTCAGTGTTTCCATTTCACCCGTCCATGAAATTCACACCCCCTCCAACAGAGAGCATGCTTCCTTACATCTAAAATTCTTGCTTCTGCTGCACATTAATTTCTCACTACCTCTGATTTCTCACATTATTTTTATACACTGAGAAAATGAAAACTATTATTTTCTCTCAAGAAATAGAGCAATGTCACAGGTTTGTTCTCAGCATGACCCATGCCCAAGGGCTTTGCCCTTGGTTGCTCTTATCATCCTGGGCAGAAATATTTTCATTTCTATTCTAACCCTATATTTTCATGCAAACATTTAGTAGTGTTTTAGTAGTGACATCATGGGAACAATGTGCCAAGGTTGTACATGATGGTTTACAAATCATTTTTCACATAATTGTCATATATCCACCGTTTCAGCACAGAAGTATTCAATAGGAAGGCCCTATGGTCAATAAATTTCACAGTAAAATGTCATGGGACAAAGTGTCTTCACTGACTGTAGAACCTATAATGTATATACACACACATGCACACACATACACATACACACACACACACACAGAGAGAGAGAGAGAGAAAGAGAGAGAGAGAGAGAGAGAGAGAGAGAGAGACTGAGACAGAGACAGAGACAGGGACCGAGAGGAGGGGAGTGAAGGAATAGGCTATTAGACAGGTCTTCTAGATAACTCATGATTCCTTATAATTTCCTTCAGGAAGAAAAAGATGGCATTTAGAGTAAAACTCAGTGATCACATATTACCTAAACAGGGACAAGAAAAAATATGAAAAATAGATAATGCCAGTGAAAGGATGTGTGAGTGCTTGGGAAACATGGATTTATCACTCATCAAATGCTCAGAATATAAAGTGCTCTGGCACTGGAATTACAGGGTATTTGAAATGCTCTTTCTTAGATGATGATTTACAGTCAGAGTCTCTTTAACACTTCCATGGTTCAGGTCCTTTGCAAAGGCTCTTGGCCACAGGAAAAGAGGACTAACTTTTATGATCACTTTGTTTTTAAGTTGGAAGGCTTTTATTTGCATACGGTTTTTCTCCTGGAAAATGTTAATGGGAACCTGGATGTAAATATGAGGATTCTGCTGCTGCAGATATTTTTCTATGGTTCCCCACGATAGAAAAATCTTATGTACATATTCAGAGGATGAGCCTCACTTGCTCTCGGCTCAATATTCAACTAATTAATGTCATTCAAGCATTAAATGCTTGGCATTGACATTTGATCGAATTTCAAATCCTCTTTTTGAATGAATTGTATCTCAAAGGAACTTGTTTTGTATTTTATTTTTCATGGAGTTTGTGTACTTTTAATCCCCATACACTTAAAGAGGTTTTTAACTACTCTTTTGGAATAAATTGAAGAGACTGCAACTGTGATAAATAGATTTCCCACTTCGCTTACTTCAGGGCATTTGCTTGTGTGTATGCTTGTGAGTGGGGTGCTTGAGGGGGAGGGGTACCTCATCATTATGTACAGCAATTTGTTTTAAAATGGTATGCTATTAACAAGGTGGCCCCGAATGAGATTCAGAGAAAACAGAAAGTTCCATCCAATGTCAAGTAGGCAAGAAGTCTCCTAGGAATGCCTTAACCAGTTAATGGATCAAGATCTTGAAGTTTTAGTTATGCACTGTGTTGAATATGAGAGGAAAAAGAGTAAGCTTTTAATCTAAAAGATGCACAATTTAGATTTCACTTCAAGTGTTAGGTGAAAATATAATCACAGAAAAAGTCTTTTAATAGATTCTTTTGCTCTCCTTGCATTCATCTTTACACTACTTTTGGCAATTATTATTTTTTTAAAATGTCATAGTAGAAGCTCTTATTTTACACATTCTGAAAATGGAATGTGCTTCTTCTCCATCAATACAGAGAGACTAACCAGCCTGCACTAGGGCTAGGATGAGCTCATAACTACTCCATAAATGACAGAGATTCAGAGGCTACAATTTATCCATAGACATACAAAAGTTTACTTAGCATAATAAAGGAAACTTTGCTAAAAACTGTTTCGAGTAGAGGTGAGAAATATCAAAGCTGTATTCACATCTGAATATAGCAAGCCAAGTGGGGATTTGTAGGCAATAAACAACATGAGGGGCACAGGAAATGAAGAGCTTAGTAAGAGAATACATTGCCTGGGGCTGCTGCTTAAACCCTCCTAACAGCGTCCTTGTGACAGACACTAGAAGACATGTGCATCTTGGATAGGCACTATGTCTCTGCAAGCCAGCTCTATGTCTTACCCATGGGTTACCATTCTTTACCCTTTACATTTTAATCTGAAGCCAGTACATTATGAAGTAGAACTCACGTGTCCCAATTCTTGAGTACAAAACACATAAGCCTTCTTACTTCTCAAAATATGGGATGGCTTGTTATGCAGCAACATTATTCAGAAAAATTAGTGACTGTTATTCTGAATTAAAGTGTATTATATTTTCCCTGGGTAGTGATATCATCCCTTGCAAGCAGTTCTTCCTGATTCTACAGAGATTCGTTTGGTCTTTTCTCTACCAAGTGACTCCTTGAGATTAAAGTTATTCCACTTCTACAAAGGCTTGGTCTTTCCTCACAAAATGAAAAACAGGCAGTGTCTCAGAGGCCTAGTGGCTCCCTTCGCCTGCTTCTACAACATTCCCAATGGATGTATCCTACTGTGCTCCCTTTCCTACACAGGAGGCTTCCTCTGCAGGACTGCTCATCCATCTGCCAGTCTGTTTACTATCTGTCTTCTTCCACAAGTCAGAGTTCTTCTGGAGTTTTTTCTTCCAGGGAGAAATTGGTTGTGTCCAGAGATTCAAGACTGACAAAGTGCTGGTTCAAAGTGACTCTTCAGTAAACATTTCCTGATTGAATTAATTTGGACTACAGGGCTAATTGTGAAGATTTGTTTTCTATGAAGTTGAGGTAGGGCTTTATCCTGAATGTTCATAGAGGTAGATGAAATTTTAGCTTGATTTAGTGTCATTCTCAACTCTAGGAGAGATGTGAACATTTATTTATTTTTCTTACATTTCATTTTACATTGTATCTGTAGCAAAATATGAAAGGAAGCCAACTCTGACAGACAGACATGCTGGAAGAAGCTATAGACTGTGGGAATCTGAGCAGGTAAGAAGGAATGGTGATTTTGCCCAGCAAAGAAGTTTTACCTCATGGCTTCCTCACTGTCAAGAGAGAGGACTTGTAAAATAAGGGTTAGGAAGGGATAGGGTTCTATACTAATCACATGTTATTTTAGCATGAACTGATCAAAAACCAAAATCAACAAGTTAAAATAAAGAGTATACAATATGGGAATAGTGAAGTAAAAACTTGAGTCTTTGAAAGAAGGAAGAGGGAGAGAAAGTGAGAAAAGCATAAACCAACATGGTCTTAGTGTTCCTACACAGTGCTAGTATGTCTACAGAGTGCTAGTATGTCTACACAGTGCTAGTATGTCTACAGAGTGCTAGTATGTCTACACAGTGCTAGTATGTCTACAGCATGCTAGTATGTCTACAGAGTGCTAGTATGTCTACAGAGTTCTAGTATGTCTACAGAGTGCTATTATGTCTGTCTACAGAGTGCTAGTATGTCTACAGAGTGCTAATATGTCTACAGAGTGCTAGTATGTCTGTCTACAGAGTGCTAGTATGTCTACATAGTGCTAGTATGTCTACAGCGTACTAGTATGTCTACAGAGTGCTAGCATGTCTACAGAGTGCTAGTATGTCTATAGTGTGCTAGTATGTCCACAGAGTGCTAGTATGTCCACAGAGTGCTAGTATGTCTACACAGTGCTAGTATGTCTGACTACAGAGTGCTAGTATGTCTGTCTACAGAGTGCTAGTATTTCTACAGAGTGCTAGTATATCTACAGAGTGCTAATATGTCTTCAGAGTGCTAGTATGTCTGTCTACAGAGTGCTAGTATGTCTAAAGAGTGCTAGTATGTCTACAGAGTACTAGTATGTCTATGGAGTGCTAGTATGTCTACAGTGTATTAGAATTACAGGTAGATGCCACCATACAGGATTGACACTTGGTAAACTAGAAGGAAATTTAAATGAAAACAATTAAATAATCCCAATAAAAGAACAGAGTTTGAGAGAAGGCTCAGAAGAATATTTACTTCTCTTAAAAACACTAAATGGGCAGCCATAATAAATAACCAAAGCAGCTGGTTTTGACCAGTGCAGGACCTGTGAGTGTTGCTTTGGTCATAAATTTTGTCATCTGGATTTAGAGGGTCTTGCTTTCTTGGTGTTCTTTGACTTTTCTACCCCTTTTATGAAAGGTCCACTGAGCTCTGAGCAGAGGGATTTGATGGAGACATCCCGTTTAAGGATGAGAACTCTAAGATTTCTTGGAACACAATATTATGGTTGTGGGTCTCTGTATTTCTTCTCATCTGCTGAAGTAGGAAGCTTCTTTGTGGATAGCTGACCAAGGCACTGAGCTTTGAGGATTGCAGAACATCATTTTTTAATGGTTATTTTATCACTACATTACACCCCCTTTTAAGAGTATTATTTTATTTTCTCCCAGGTCTCTGGGATATCCTGTCTCAGGTTCTTTGCCATCTAAGCAGTGTCAGTTATGGATTTCATCTCATGGAGTGGGCCTTAAGTCAAATCAGTTATTGGTTGGTTATTCCCACAAACTTTATACCATCACTGTCCTATCATATCCTGTAGACAAGAAATGATTGTAGATACAGGGTTTGTGTCTAGCTTGGTGTTTATGTTACTCTTTTAATAGCATTCAAAGTATCTTTCTATAATAAAGACACTGGGATGTAGAAGGGATGGCTTTATGTACACATCAGATTGACATCATGTCCAATATAGGTGTTGTCTTTAGCAATGGGATTTTGCTGATATTT
Source organism: Apodemus sylvaticus (assembly GCF_947179515.1). NCBI lineage: Eukaryota > Metazoa > Chordata > Mammalia > Rodentia > Muridae > Apodemus > Apodemus sylvaticus. Next base: position 44,688,513 of record NC_067474.1, on the reverse strand, counting down.
TGTGGAGAACAATCTATAATTTTGACCCTAGTGTGGGTTGTTTTAGAATACCTGAGGGAGCTCTTTGGCCAATAACTCAATTGAAAAAGATGTTATCTGGTGTTGATCTTTGAACTTTATGTGCACATGCATGCATATGAAAGGCCCCTCATACATCCATGTGAACACACACACACATGATCATAGATGCATACATGAACAGATGAATAGAATAATTGTTTTGGCATTTAGTAGTCGCTAATTAAATGGGAGCAATGGCTATTTTTGACAGTAAAGAAATATTTTTGAAGGTCAGAAATGAGTTAATAGTAGACAAGGATAAATAGTAAACCTGCTTCCTATGCATATTCCACAAACAACCAAAAGCTACATCCTTTCATATCTCAAGTTGCTCTACTAAATTTATTATGTTGCCATGATACTAATTAAACATACTCTTGTATGAAGAAACTTACGGGAAACTCTATTCTTTAATCAGAGGCTACTACATTTGTTAATCATTTGCTATGGATTGTTAATGTAGGTTGTTTTGTACAAGGATATCATTTTCACATGAATTCTGAGACATTTGTGGTTAAGAGGAACTCTGGATAATGATGTCATTTCTCAATTAGCATTATTGGACTGAATTTCATGTATATTGCACACTGCCAAAAGGCACATATGCCTGGAACAATGATTGCTATGCTTTTTGAACCTGTCCGACTGGGCTATATTGCCAATAGCTCATGTATGTTATCTCATTAATTTTTAAGACAGATTCATGATAAACACACACTTTGTAGGTGGGAAAACTGAGAAACTGAGTAATGAAGTGAGTTGTTCAGTATATTAGTTATTTTTTCTAAATCCCATAAAGTTGATAATCAATATTAATCTTCACATATAGCTAATATGCTAATAATTGTTTTGAGCTTAATTGATGAGCACTGGATTTTAACTCAATGTGTGTAACATTATGATAATCCCTCTTTGCCATGTTCATTGTTATGCAAATTACTGACTCTGTTTTCACAAATGATCCCATCTCTATTCTCGTCAAGAAAAATAAATATTTAGAAATACTAGAGTTACAACAATTCACAAGACAATAATTTTAACAAAATTTCATGTTTTATGTCACACAAATGACCCTTTGGTATGGGCATAAGATTTTAATGCAGTTGTTTTAATTTGACAAGTATTTTCTGAACCTCAAAAATATTTCCATCAAGCTATATTTAAGACTGTTTGCCATTAATATAAGTAGCCATGTGTCCAAGGTACTAAGTTCTTCAGAAAGAAATGTGAAATGTGACCCTCACTATTATGACCATCATTTATTATCCAGTTTCTTTCTTGAAGGTGTTTGACATAATGAATAAAATACAAAGTTATTAGAGTATAGCTAATTTCAAAATGGAATATTTCAGAATTCTTGAGGAATGTTGGATAGAAACTTACTGTTTTATAAGAAGGAATCATGAAATCTATTGGATTAAAAAAGTAATTTTCACAAGAAAAAATATGGTTTTCTCAAGAAATGCCATAAGTGAACTCTGTTAAATAATGCTCAAGTAAAATTTGTTTTATTTTGCACAATGCTTCTAATGTTCCTTTTTCCTTATTTTGGTAATTGGTTGTGTAAAGTAATGGAAGATTTCTAAGTAGAAACATAAAGTTCTTGCAATATTTTGGGCATGGTTGTAGGTGTCATTCACATATGAAGCTAACTTTACCTCAAGAAAGACCCATGAAAAACCCATCTTGGAAATATGATTCTGTGGCAAAGAAGAAATAACAAATTCTTAGAGTTATATTGTAAGTCAGTTGCATGTAACTGCTACGTTTTTCTTACTAAAACCATAATCTATTTCTTATGTATTTCTAAATTCTCTGGTTTTGTGTCTCATTGAATATTGTTTATTAAAAGCAAAATTTTTATGACTTTTATAGAAAAGTATATCCACTGCTATCTCAGAAATTCTGTCTATTATTTCTCAAGAACATTCTATGTTTAAAATCATGGTCCCCCCCCCCCCCACAGAGATGTAATTTGTTTTAATTAGGTCACCTAAATGTCAATTATTTATATTGACTACAGCAATCCTAATTTGGGGATTTCACAGGCCTTCATTCTTGCCTCGTATTCTGGCAATCTTCTCTGCTTTGCATAATCTTAATTATATTACTTTACTGAAGAGATGCAAGAAAAATGGCATTCTTGTAAAGTGACTTCTCAATTAAATCAAACAGATCTGATAAGATTAAAGAAAATGCTGGCAAAGCACTGAGTGGTAAGAAAAAGAGACCATCCATGTTAAATGAGTTACCCGGGACAAAACACAGAACTCTATCAGGATACTGTTCACTTAGCATAATTAGTAGTTTTCCTTTCCATCCAGCTTAATGATTTATTAACTGTCAGGGCTAAGAGGAAGTGCTGCAATAATTATTCCAAAACACCATGTTTTGATTTATGCAGCAACTTTAATTTCCAAATACTTTAATCCTCTTTAGTATTTATCATGTTTGGATAAAATAAGCATAGGCCTTATAGATAAAAATATAAAGATGGAGATGAGGTCACATGCTCAGTAAGCAGATGAAAATCTTGTAGTAACAGCAGTGAGCCTAGACTTTTTGTCTCTTAGTTTTTCTGTTCAGGGTTTGAAACCCTCATCTTCTCCTAGAGAACATTTTATCTTGAACAAAAGACGCCCAGGGGAGAAAGAGAGAAATTGGAAACAAAACAAAACATAACAAAACAAAACAACATTTAAACACTTATAATTAGAAATAGCAAAAATAGTACTACATCTGTGTAAAGAAGCCATGCAGTGCCTAATGGTACTCTTCAGTTGTTCTCCTTTTTCTTCAAATAAGTGAAAGTAAATAATTCACTATGACTATTTTTTAATGTTTGTATCAGCTTTATTCAAATAGACAATCAGAAAACAGCTCATACTTTTTCAGTGAGTAACATTTAAATACATTATAAGGATCTATACTATGAATTGATGGTAACTTTAAACACTGTGTCATTAAAGAAAAAAATTCCATCCTCTGAGGTCTTCTTCAATTTCTTTCTTTAGGGACTTGAAGATCTTGTCCTACAGATATTTTATTGCTTTAGAGTCACACCAAGATATTTTATATTATTTGTGACTTTTGTGAACAATATTTCCCTAATTTATTTCGTAGACTAGCCCATTTATCCTTTGAGTAGAGGAAAGCTACTGATTTGTTCGAGTTAATTTTATATCCAGTCACATTGCTGAAGTTGTTTAAAAGCTGTAGTTGTTCTCTGGTGAAATTTTTGTGGTCACTTAAGTATACTATCATATTATCTGCAAATAATGATATACTGACTTCTCTCTTTACAATTTATATCCCTTTGGTCTCCTTCTGCTGTCTAATTGCTCTAGCTAGAACTTCAAGTACTATATTGAATAGATAGGGAGAGCATGGGCAGCCTTGTCTAGTCCCTGATTTTAGTGGGAAAGCTTCAACTTTTATTCATTTAGTTTGATGTTGGCTATTGGTTGGCTCTATATATTGTATTTGTTATGTATAGGTATGGTCATTGAATTCCTGATCTTTCCAAGACTTTTAACACAAAGGGGTGTTGTATTTTGTCAAATGCTTTTTCAGCATTTACTGAGATGATCGTGTCTTTTTTTCCTTTCAATTTATCTATGTAGTGGGTTATGTTGATGGATTTCTATAGATCTCCCATGCTCATGAATTTGCAAGATTAACATAGTAAAAATGACAATCTTACCAAAAGCTATCTACAGGCTCAGCACAATCTTCATTAAGTTCCAACTCAACTCTTCAAAGAGAGAGAGAGAAAGAGCATTTCTCAAATTTGCCTGGGATAACAAAATACAAAAAACAAACAAGCAAAAAAAAAAACCCCAAAACAAAAAACTAAAAAAATACAAAAAAAAAAAAAAAAAACCCCAGGATAGTGAAAACTATTCTCAACAATAAGAGAACTTCAGGGAGAACAACCATCACTGACCTAAAGCTATACTACAAAGCAATAGTGATAAAAACAACATGCTATTTGTACAGAGACAGACAGGTAGATCAAGGGAATAGAACTGAAGATCCAAAACAAACCCACACACCTATGGTCTCCTGATTTTTGACAAAGAAGCCAAAACCATTCAGTGGAAAAAGACAGCATATTTAACAAATGGCTCTGGCTCAAGCAGTGTTCAGTGTGCTGAAGAATGCAAATAGATCCATTCTTATCTCCTTGTACAAAGCTCAAGTCCAAGTGGATCAAGGACCTCCCCATAAGACCAGATACACTAATAGAAGAGAAAGCTTGAAAGAGCCTTGAATACATGAGCACAGGGAAATATTCCTGAAAGAGCACTAGTGGGATCTCATAAAATTGCAAACCTTCTGTAAGGCAAAGAACAATGTCAATAGGACAAAACAGCAACCAACAGATTGGGAAAAGATCTTTATCAATCCTATATCTGACAGAGGGCTAATATCTAATATATACAAAGAACTTAAAGGAAGTTAGACTCCAGAGAATTAAATAAGCCTACTAAAAATTGGTGGGGTACAGAGCTAAACAAAGAATTCTATACTGAGGAATACTGAATGGCTGAGGAGCACCTCAAGAAATGTTCACCATCCATAGTCATCAGGCGAATGCAAATCAAAACAAACCTGAGATTCCACCTCACACCAATCAGAATGGCTAAGATCAAATAATCAGGTGATAATAGATGCTGGTGAGGTTGTGGATAAAGAGAAAAACTCCTCTATGGCTGGTGGGATTGCAAGCTGGTAGAACCACTCTGGAAATCAGTCGGGTGATTCCTCAGAAATTTGGACATAGTACTACCTCAGGACCCAGCTATATCACTCCTGGGCATATACCCAAAAGGTGCTCCAACATATAACAAGATCACATGCTCCACTATGTTCATAGCAGCTTCATTTATAATAGCCAAAATCTAGAAAGAACCCAGATGTCCTTCAACAGAGGAATCAATACAGAAAATGTGGAACATTTACAAAATTGAGTACTATTCAACTATTAAAAATGACGAATTCATGAAATTCTTAGGCCAATGGATGGAGCTAGAAAATATCATCCTGAGTGAGTTAACTCTGTCACAAAAGAACATGCAATGTATGCACTCACTGACAAGTGGATGTTAGCCTAAAAGCTTGGAATGCTCAATATAGAATTCACAGACCACATGAAACTTGAGAAGAATGAAGACCAAAGTGGGGGTGCTTTGGTCCTTCTTAGAAAGGGGAGCAAAATACTCATGGGAACAAATATGGAGACAACATGTAGAGCAGAGAGTGAAGGAAAAACCTTCTAGAGACTGTCACACCTGGGGATCCTTCCCATATACACTCACCAGAAGCAGACACTTTTGTGGATGTCAAGAAAGGCTTGCTGAAGGGAGCCTGATATAACTGTCTCCGGGAAGTCCCTACTAGAGCCTTTCAAATAGAGTTGGATGCTCTGAGCCAGCCATGTCACTGAGTGTGGGGGTGTCCCTCAATGGAGGAGTTAGAGAAAGGACTGAAGAAGCTGAAGGGGTTTGCAACCCCATAGGAAGAACAACAATATCAACCAACCAGACCCCCAAGGGCTTCCTGGGAATAAGCCAACAACCAAGGAGTACACATGGCTCCAGTTGCATATGTAGCAGAGGATGGCCTTGTCAGGCATCAAGGGGAAGAGAGGTCCTTGATCCTATGAAGGTTCAATAGATGGCCCAGTGTAGGGGAATTGAGGGCAGAAAGACTGGAGTGGGTGGGTGGAGGAACACCCTCATAGAAGCAGGGGGAGAGGGGATGTGATAGGGAGTTTCTGAGGGGGGGAAACCAGGTAAGGGGATAACACTTGAAATATAAATAAATAAATAAATAAATAAATAAATAAATAAATAATAAGAACACACACACAAAGGAAAGAAAAGAACAGTAAAGAAAAGAAATGAAAAGAAAGAAAAAAGAAAAGAAAATATCGTCCTGAGTGAGGTAACACAATCAAAAAGAACACATGGTATGTTCTCACTGATAAGCCAAAAAGCCAAAAAGCTCTGAATATTGACATACACCTCACAGACTATATAAGGCTCAAGAGGAAGGAAGACCAATGTGTGGATGCTTCAGTCCTACTTAGGAGGGGAAACAAAGTAATCATGGGAGGTAGAGGGATGGAGGGACTTGGAAAAGAGAAAGAAGGGGGAATGATAAAGGGGGTCACGATCAGGTGTGGGAGGAGACTGGGGAGAACTACAGAGTGCCAGGAAGTTAAATAATGTGTGTAGCAGTGGGGGTTGGAGAACTGCAGCCAGTAGAAAGTGCCAGATTCCAGGAAAGCAAGAGGCTTCCAGGACCCAATGGGGATAAGTTTAGCTGAAATACCCCACAAGGGGGAGAAAGAACCTGTAGAGACCATATCCTGTGGTTAGGTGTGGGCTCTGATTGAGGGAAGGGACCCCTGGATTAGACCCCCCATCTCAAAAATATTAACCCAGAATTACTCCTGTATAAAGGAACTGCAGGGGAAAAGAATGGAGCAGAGACTGTAGGAAAGGATTCATTCCATCTGCAGACATCAAACCTAGACACTATTGCTGATACCAAGAAGTGCTTTCTGAAAGGAGCCTGGTATAGCTGTCCCCTGAGAGGTTCTGCCAGAACTTTCCTATATAGATGTATATGCTTGCAGTCAACCATCATGTGGCCCCATTCAGATGGGGATCCCAATGGAGAAGTTAGGGGAAGGAGATGAAGGGGTTTGCAGCCCCATAGGAAGAACAACAATATCAACCAACCAGACCCCGCAGAGCTCCCAGTGACTAAACCACCAACCAAAGTGTACACAAGGAAAGATCCATGGCTCCAGCTGTATATATAGTAGAGGATATTCTTACCTGGCATCAATGGGAGGGGAGGCCCTTGGTCCTGTGGAGGCTCAATGCCCCAATGTAGGGGAATGCTTGGGTGGTGAGGCAGGAATGGGTGGGTGAGCACCCTCATAGAAGCAGTGGGAGGGGAAGGAGATAGAGGATTTCCAGAGGGGAAACTGGGCAGGGTAATATTTGGAATATAAATAAATAAAATAATCAAAAGAGAGAGAGAGAGAGAGAATTAACTAATTAAAAAAAGAAAAGAAAAAAATGAGATTACAACTCAAAATTTGGGTTGTAATTACAAACTCCTGTTTGTAAGTAATTTATTACTGTTATAGCATCAAAAAATGCTATCAGCTTTAATAAGAACTTTGAAAGCTGTATTGGGTGACATACATATTTTGTTGGCTCCTGAGAAGATGACACAGGAGCAATGCAAGACAGAGGATAGCTCTGGTTATCTAGAAAGCATTAGGGCATCCTGGACTCTAAGGTCCTCTTCTTAAAACCAAGTGAAATGGGCACTAGCTCTTTTAGGTTCTCATTGATTATGGGAGAGATTGATAGAAAATAAATGGAGCCCTGTGCTTACCAAACTTGTGAAACATTATTAGACTAATTTGGATCATAAATCCAATTGTTACCTTGAATTTAATCACTACTATGTGTATACCTTATTATTATATGGCACCAATATTATTACATATACATAAGAAGGAAGAAAATTGAACAGAGATCGACTACCTCAGTTGAAAGAGTTTGGCAAGCCTTCGATTACCAGGGACTGCCTGAGTGAACAATGCAGAGTCAGGAATTGATTCAAAAAGCAAGAATTTATTGTTCCAACATGTTGGGGTCACCCTGCACATGGAGAGAGAGAATGACCACATGCAGTCTGTCCAGGCAGCCTTTATACAGTTTCATGCCCTATCTGAATCTTCTCACAGATCTTTAGTCTTGCTTCCACCATACTCAGACTTTCCAGTCCTTTCCTAGACTGGTGAGTATTTCTCCCAACACAATCCCCGTTATTTTTTTGCAACCTGACTGTTCTATCCTGGATCAGACAACCAGTGTCCTGGCCTAATCTGACCACCCCTGCCATCATAGTAACCAAGATCTAGGCTTCTGCCAGGACTTGTCCTTTGTGCACCTACCCTCAGATCCCTTTTGGGTCACTTCCACCAGCCCCAGTAGATACCCAGACTTCCCCTGTCTTCTTCCGGGTCTAGTCTTGTGAATACCCCTGACCTCCCTACCCATGCCTTTTCTTATACCAATCAGATTTAGCCTGGGTCCCACATACATTGTATGCTATGTCTGGACTTCACTGCAAGGAAGTTTGATCAGGATATTCCCCAACTATTCCCCAAGCCAGAGGAATCTTCTCTATTATATTCAACCTTTTCACCCAACATGAGTTGAAGTTGTTTGTACTCCACTGTTAAATGGACTATTACTGATTTCCATGTTAGATAGCTCTTTGGATGCATTTTAATTTTATGAAAACAAAAACAAAGTATTTCCTTCCTTTTCTTTCTGTAAGCTATAGATAAAGTTTAAATTTGCTTTTTCTTCTCTTGATTTTAGTGCTTTTATCTCTGTCTTCTGGGGCACACAATTATTTCTTAAGTGAGTAGTTTAAAGCACAAATAGGAGTCTGGATGGTGTTATATTTATTCAGAGAGAAGTTGTCCACCTTAGAGAACAGGGAAACAACAACAACAGCAACACGACACAGAAAACAAACCCATTTACTGAGCACCCTCAGGTTACTGGAGTTTTCACTTTCAGAGACCTCACTAGCAGCTGGGACTCATCCTGTGGTCACTCTTTTATTATGCACCTTAAAATCAAGTTTTAATATTTTCAGTTCCACAATAATACTAAAGGCTCTGCTTGGTACTAGTGTGTTACTTTCTATTTGCCTATTTTCAGAAACAGGTTGAGTTTAGAAATCATCAAATACCTAAATTTGAAAGAAAATGTGATGTAAAGGTCAGGCTTACTTTTGTATACGTGTCTTTTCTTACACAGAATGAATTTACAAATATGGAAGGCTTGGTAGCACCGAGGTTGATAGCACCATGTTATATGTTTACTTCCTCAGCTAATGTCCAGCAACACTCCCACATCTTCTGACAGTGGCATTATAAGACCTCACATACTGTATCTCAGAGTGACAAACATCTTCAAGAGCCAGTCTCTATGAAACTACCACACTGAGTTTCATTTTCCTGCAGTATGATTTCCCTTTACATGCAGGTTACAATAGCTAATTCCAATATTATTTAATGACCTGTCTTTTATCCTCTCATTTTTCCCTTCCTCCTTGCTTCCCTCCCTCTCTCCCTCCTGATATCAGCAACCTGATCGAGAAAATAGAATCTAAAAGGCTGACATTCTAAAGTTACTTTAGGATCAGTACATTCCCTCAAGGCCACAATAAAATAATTTAACAAAAATATATGAGACAATAAAGACAAATAGATTAATGATCTATGTCAACATATGAATAGGTGAAAAGACACATGAAATTAAAAATATCATAAATAAGTTTAAAAATATATAGGAAAAATGTAAAGAACAGTAATAACAACAATGAAAAAAACTGTAGTTTCTCAACTAGGGTCAGGGTCATCTCTCTTCAGCTTATAGTTTTTAACTAATTTTATAATAGTAGATGTAAATTTCCATCTCTGTAGCAGGTCTTAATTTCAATCAGAAAGAAATTGGTTACTACTGTAACAGACACACAAGCAGTGAGTACATCTTACTTGAAATTTTGGCAGTGTAGAACACAGAATTCACAGCTGAGCAAGTCTATCGATGAGAAGTCTTTAAGTAATTGCTTCTATCTCCACTGAGCAGTGCTGATGACGACTTGGTCAGAGAATCTTCTTTTTGCAGTGAGCAAATAACCACAAGGGACTCAGCTCCTCCAAGTACTAAAATAAAGTGCTCGATGAATGGTTAGACATAATGAAACATGTATGTCATCCAAAAAAAGGTTCAGAGAATTATGTAGAGGAAACTGTAGAAAATGTAACAAGAGGAAGAGAGGGTGAACTACTGAAGGGTATTGTCTTCTTGGCATAATGTAGCAATTGTGTTCTTTTTGATGTGATATGACTTTACTCTTGAAGTCACAGCAGCCATGATTTCTGTGCAGGACCAGCAGAGTCCTTTGACCATCCACATCCTGTCAAGTACTTAGCAGAGGCTCATGAGAATACACTCTACCCTGAAGATCTAGGAATAGTTAATGGGAGAACAGCCAGTGCTCTTAACCACGGATCGATCTCTACAGCCTGAAGACGTTAATGTATCACACATTTTGCTTTCGTTTTTAAGGGCAGATTTTGCTTCCAACTAAGATTACTAATAGGCCCTTCAGGTATCATTTGACTGAAAAAATAGACCCATTAGTAGAAAGATGATAACTGAAAGATTAGGCTGTAAGCTTCATACTTGTAAGAAGTACGAAATAAACATACCTAAGGAATAGACCATCCAAGGAAAGATGGATTAATTTTGGCCAGTGGTTTCAAAAATGTCAGCTCATGTTTGCCTGCCTCTGAAGTTTCTGTAATGGTGAGGTAGAAACCCTTGATGCCTTACAAAAGTACTTCTTGAGGACTAGAAAAGGGCTGGCCAGGGAGAAGGAGCTGCGGACAAGATTTAGTGAATTTTTTTGTGACTTTATTTTATTTTATTTATTTTATTTTTTTATTGAATATAATTTTCATTTACATTTCAAATGGTAAAATCTTTGCCGGTTTCCCCCTTCCTCAAAAACCTCCAACCCCTCCTCCCAACCCGTCTCCACATATATGACTGTGTGGCCCACCTGACCCACTCGTACTTCGTCATCCCTCTCTCAATTTCCCTTTATTGGGGCCTCTATTGAGCCTTCATCTGACCAAGGACCACTTCTCCCACTGATGCCTGACAAGGTATTCCTCTGCCACATCTTTGGCTGGAGTCATGTGTACCTCTTGGTTGATGGTTTAGTCCCTGGGAATCCTGGGGCAACTACGTGGCCAACATTGTTGTTCTTCCCAAGGGGCTGTAAACCTCTACAGCTCTTCCGGATCATCCTCCAACTCCTCCATTGGGGAACCCATGCCCAGACCAATGGTTGGGTGCTACCATCTGCCTTTGAATGTGTAAGGCTCTGGCAGGGCCCCTCCAGAGACAACCAGGGCATGCTCCTTTTGGTATGAATGTCTTGTAGTCCATAATAGTGTGGGGGGTTTGGTGACTGTTTATAGGATGGATCCATAGATCTAATTACCCAACTAAACTCACCTTCAGTGCTAAGCCTTTTCAAGGGCCTTTAGAAATGTTGACTCCACCAATGAATGTTGATGAAAGTAGATTCCTCCAAGGATAGCCACCTCTGAAGAGTGCTTAGTTAAGAAGGACTGCCCCAAAGTCCAGCTTGAGTGAGTGGGACACTGCACTTTTCAGCCAGAAAAAAAAAAAAACTTTACACAAATATTATGATTGTCTACACAGAAAAATCTCAAGAAAATTTATAGCCAATTTTTTTAATCAATAAAATTTAAAAACTTGGTTGAAACAAATCATTGTAATAATCAGTGTTTTTTTATACACAGCCAGGGGACATTAAAATTGAATCTTCATAAATGTACCATTTATAATAGCCATAAAAGCAACTAAACACATGCAAATAAATTTAGTGCTGTTGAAGTTTTTCGAAAGATAATGTTACTTTTGGACTTAATAGAAGATTGCAAAAAGGAGATAACTTCTACTCCTATTTAGGCAGAATAAATAGTGTGAAGACAACAGTTTTCAAATAAATCAATATGTCCAATGTAATGCTATCAAAATGTGTAATGGTTATTTGTCAAAAATCTAAACTCTGCAAATTATGTCTAAGACCTTAAAAGAAGAAAAAATGGCAAAAGTGAATTCAATTGTTCTGTGATAAGATCCAGAGTTACACTTATCCTCATATTTAATATGCATGCCAGGCAGAAATATTAAGATGAGAGTTGCTGCAGGCCTCTGTGACCCCTTTGAATTAAAATACTTTCTTTGCTATTCCTAATTTGCTGTTGTTTTAATCATAAAAGGACGATGAATTTTATCGAAACGTTGGGTGTCTGTTGAGATAACTGCAAGCTTCACGTTGCTCTCCTTTGTTAGCATCGTGGACAGGCATCATGTCATTAACCTTTCTTCCCTTCCTTTGATATACTCTGTCTTGCTGTGATTTAAAAAAATAATTGATAAATATAGCTTAGTAATTTTATTATAAGATTTTTGCTTCTTGCTCGAAAGTTAAAAGAGCTTGCTTACATTCTCCATTAACGTGCTGTGAAGAGTTCATGTGGGGCTTTCCCTAGTTTGTTCCTTGGGAACATTGCTTATTGTTAGCAGACCACTGAACCCTTGAGGATACCTGGAAAACCTGATTTGTTGCTATGATTTTTCTATCTGTATTTTAAGACGGTGATTTAACTCCATTAATTCTTTTAGTGTATATCATATTATATCTTATGTCTATCATCTATCTGTCTGTCCATCCGTCTGTCTGCCTGCCTGCCCACCTGCCCATCCATCCATATATATGTATCTATAGATCTATCTCTATCTCTATATCTATATACATAATCATCTATATATACAGAGAGACAATTGATTAGAATAGCTTATAGGATATGCTCCACCTAGTCCAACAATGGCTGACTACTAACCAAAAGTCCAAGAATCCAGTAGTAGCTCAGTTCATGAGGCTGAATGTTTCAGCTGCTCTTCTGTGCATTCCAGAATGCTGAAGAAGTAGGCTGTAATGCCAGTTCTAAACAGGCTGAAATGTTTCATGGTCTTGTCAGGCAGCATGAGGGAAGCAATAAGGGAAACTTCCTTCTCCCAAATCTTTTATTTTGACTGCCACCAGAAGATGTGGCCCAAATTAAAGGTGCTCTCTGTACTTCATATGATTTAATTGAAAAAAAAAAAAACTTCCTGTAGAGAGCCTTATTGGGGTTGTGAAGCTCCTCTCCCAGCCCAGGAACTCCTGTGTTAACTATAATCCCTTCCACCTAAGGTGAAGTGCTCAGACCAAGGTGAAACCAATTGTTCTCCAAGGACCTGCAGTTTCCTGAGAAACACTAGCCACCTGTGGAGCAACTGAACCAGTTCTGTGGAGAAGTTTCCAGCCTTTGGGGGAAGGGTTTTCCCCTACCTATATATTTGGAGTCCTCCATTAAACATTGAGACTTTGAATAGCAGGTGTTGTCTTGGTCTCCATCTCTTCTTGCCACCTTCCCATACATCCCCAGCTTCCCTTCCAGGTAACACAGTCAACGTAACTTCGGGCAGTTACACTCTCCTAGGTGTACTCAGCTGCTTGGGGTTCAGATAATTCCAGGTGTAGTCAAGTAGACAGCCTGAAATAGCTACCACTCAGATGCATTTTCTACCACCCAACATAATTTCAATAGGCCTCTTGAGAATCTACTACCTATACAGACTTCTAGAGCCTTCCTTGTCAAAGTCCTCTTCTCCATATAGTTCAGTGGTTTACTGAGCTATATAAAAGCAATTGACAATTAATACCTCAGACTTTGTTCCTGGCTAGACACTGGAACAGGCCCTTGCATAGTAAGAAACCTATCCTATGATCAGTGTGTCTATATGTGATTTAGAAAAAGTTCTCAGTTGTTACTGCTACTTTAAGAAAAAGTTGATTCCTAGTGCCACTCCAACCCAGCAGCAAAAAGAGACTCATATCGATCAGATAGTCCAGATATTTTCTAAAATGTTTCCAGCAGAGGAGGGCAGTTCTTTGAGGGTCTAGATAGCCAAGACAGGGATTGACTATGGAGAATTTAAAACTCGTAATAAAACCAACTCACATGTCAATGCAATCTTTAGTCCACCTTGATGGCCTGAATATGAAAAGTCCCCCACAGGGTCAAGGGCTGCAATACCTGATTCTAGTTGGTGACCTTGAGGTGAGCCTTATAGAAGCAAACAAGTGACTGTAGTCCAATCTAGTAGGTTATATATAGACCTGTCCTTTTCTGGCTGGAGCTCTCTGCCTCTGGACAGGATACAAGGCAGTCAGTTACATCACTCTCTTTCTACTTATTTGCAATGCACTCCTCTCACCACACTTCTAGACCCTCAGAACCAAGCCAACCATACCCTGCTATACTCATTTCTAATCTATCAAAATCATAAGAGAAACGCATGCAAACACTAAGTGCCTACAACTCTGAGTAGTGGTTTTGTCAAGAGCAGTGCACAGGATATTGTATCAAACAAATAAGGTCGTTCTGTTCTTTCAGTTGAATATTTAGTTTCTGGCTAACAGAATGTACAGGATTTAAAACAGCTTTTTTCTTTTCTTTTTTCTTTCTCTTTCTTTTCTTTCTTTTAAATCATGGCTACAGTCCATGAAGGAAGATAGAACTAAACCAAATCAACAAACAGAAAAGGTCTGATATTAAGTCCACAAAAAGTCTGATATTAAGTTGTGTCCCTTGAAATGAAGTTATGTAGAGGCAAATGTATCTTTTCTAGCAAGAATGCATGATGAAGGTCACAACAATACCAAGCAGAGAGCTCCTCTGACTGTTGTTGTTCAAGGACAGTACACTGGTAGGAGATTTGGTAAGAAGGCTTTGTTATAATTTTCCAGAGAAAAGAAGATGTATCTCTCAAAAGGTAGTCTTCACAGTAGATGGCTATTTTACTTGTTCGTGAAATATATGACTTGGTTGTTTTCCCTAGTTAATGCCTTCAATGTGATGATGGCAAATATTTCAATTGTGCAAAGTGAGGTTGGCACCCTCAATATTGGTTTAAACTTTTAATAGAGCTGTCCTTTCTGTGTACTATATGACCTATGTCAACCTCCATGTTCATACACACACCTGCATACAAACTCACACACATGACAACAGTGTGCCATTTCTTGAGTTCTACCTGCTCCTGCGAAGAATAAAAAAAACCCTCAGCACCAGAAAGTCTACAGACATAACAGACCAAACTAGAATAATGTAATATAACTCATCAAAGATGCAAGATAAATTTGTCCAGAAATATTATCAAACCTGCATTTAAATCTAAATCCACCCCAGGTCTGAGGAGCACAAAGTCAACAGAACCCTAAGAGGGAAGAATTATCATGCTTAATGACAGAGGTTGGAAACAGAGTCCTTTCTCTGTACTGAATAACATTTCAGGTTTGTTTGACTCTCTTCCTCATTCCTCAGGCGCCTGGCATGATGTAACTGACAGCTTAGTTAGGAAGAGAAGGACAGAGGATGCATAAATCTGGGAAGGAGGAAAGAGTGAAAGGAGCACGAAGGCTCTTCTACTCACTTTTTGTTACAGGTTCAGTACGATGTAGAAAGGATTTAGTTCCAAAACACTTGTGGAATTTTGCTTACTTTCATGGTTAGAGAGTTTTGATGACTAAACTGTGTTTAAGTTATAATTAAATCCTAGTCTCTTTGTTGCATAAGATTTGTCAAGAAAGTTTTGAGACGATAGCAAGTTTCTTATATTTTTCCCCTACAAGCATGAAAGATACCGTTCCCACCAAATTCATTTTTAAAAGCTGAGAGACAGACAGTCAGACAGACAGACAGAGCTACTCTACATGGAATCTTTCTTGCTTAATGAATCTTTAATGAGAACATTCTACATGCCTTTGAGAATGTGACTCAGATTTCTTCATCTACCGATGGATGTTAACACATCAGAAGAAAGGACTAATTGAAAAATAGTCTTTTTTGTTTTTTGTTTTCATTCTAAGCATTCATTGGTGAATCTCTTTGTCCCCATTAATAGAGTAGAGTTGCATTAATAACTTTCTTCACTCATATGACAAAATACACGATAAAAGCAACCTAAGGAAAGAAGGATTTATTTTGGCTCACAGTTTAACAGGGAATACTGTCTCTAATGTCAGGGCAGCATGTAGAGGAAGAATGAAGTGGCTGGACACATCTAAGTCAGGAATAGGATTAACGATGCTGTTCACCTTTTAATACTCAAACCCACTGTTCTTTTTTGAGAAACCTTAATTCAATTGAAATATGTCCCGGAATACTATGTCACATAGTTTCCAGGTTAAAACTATGATTCAAAATTGGGATTGGTATCAAATGTGTATGTGTATGTGTCTGTGTGTGTGTGTGTGTGTGTGTGTGTGTGTGTGTGTGTGTGAGAGAGAGAGAGAGAGAGAGAGAGAGAGAGAGAGAATGTGTATGTGTGTGTGTGTGTGTTTAGGTATGTAAATAATATATACTGAGACCATTTAGTGTTGGTTGTACATACACATTGAAGGCTGACAGGTAGAATTGATTGACCATTAGGGAGCTTATCTCTGGGGAAAAGACTAATTATTCCTCTTTCAGTAAGTTGTAATTGCCTATAAGTCTTCATCTAGGGGCAGGATCCCAAGCATCTTTCCACTTTCTTTTCCTCTATGTTCCATGTAAGGATAGAGAGTAGATGTACAGATTGCAGCTGGACACATCACAAAATGCCAGTTGTGGCTTGCTGTAATAGTTTCTGTTCTATAAAAGAAGCCTACTTTTTTAAAAAAAATTGGCTTAGCATTTTTTCATAAAATGTACTTTGGTCATATTCTTTCCACTTCTGGAAGTCCTCTGTGGCCTACCAACTATTTTCTCTTTCTTTCTTTCAGTGTCTCTCACAAAATCAATCAATGGGTAAAAAGTAAAAATATGAACAAAAGTCAAAAGAAGTAAATAATACCCTCCGAAGAACAACAATGACAAAAACACTACACACAAAACATAAATCTATTTTTGCGTTGGCCTACTTCTCATGGACAAGGGCCTGCTCTGGGGTGTGGTTTATATGCCCAGCATCATTTCACTGAGGAAAACTGATTTTCCCTTTATCTGCATGTATCAACTGACAAAAGTTTCTTGGTTAGAGTTAGGTTGGGTGCCTACTTGCCTTCTTTGTTCTTGTGCTTTTTCTGGCCTGACTTTGTACAGGCCTTTGTGTGCTGTTACAGTCTCTGAGAATTCATATATGCATCAGCCCTTTTGTAAAGGAAGATAACGTTTCCTAAGAGTCATACTCTAGCATCAGCTCTGGCTTTTTTACATTCTTTCTGCCTTACTTCTGAGTAGATCCCTCAGCTTCTAGGGAAAATGTTTGACAAAGTCATCCCATTCAAAGTTGAGTGCTCCAAGGTTTCTCACCCTGTTTGGCAGAAGTTACCAACGCATGGGTCACAACCGGATTGGGGAATGAAGGACCCATTCATAGGGGTCGCGTATCAGATAGCCTGCATTTCAAATATTTATATTATAATTCATGAAAGTAGTAACAACAAAACAATTTTATGGCTGGGGTTCGCTACAACATGAAGAACTGTGTTAAAGGATTGCAGCCTTAGGAAGGATGAAGGTAACCATCTTGAACACTTCTGGGTTTCTGTGTTAAATCTTACCTTTTTAGCATTACCAGGTATGGGTGTTTTCTCATAGTGTGTCAAATTCCAACAAAAAAATGGTAAGTTACTTTCATAGCATCTGTGATACTATTTCACTAGCATTTCTTGCAAGCAGAATTCTATTTTAGGTTACAGGATTTGTAGCTGAGTAATATTGATGATTACTTTCTCTTTTGGTAGAGTGTATAAAAGCTTTCTTATATCATTTAATTTTTTTATTTCTTATTTTTTCTAAAAAATGATCCAATGTGTTTCCTTAGAACATAATTGAAGAGCTGTTTATAGGAGAGTGAGTTATATCACTGAAAAAAATGTCTAAGTCTTGCCTAGAAACCAAAATTATGTATAAATATTACTTCTTTTTTTCCCCAGGCCACTCACATTCACACTGGACATTTTTGCCTCAATGAAACGTATGTTGAAACAATTTCACAGATATATTCAGTAGTGGGTCTTCTGGATAATTTTAATCTAGTCAAGTTGACATGAAGATTATCCATCAACAAGGAGAAGGACAGAAAAATGGACTAATATTAACAGTTGGTATTATATCCTTTCTAACATGGTCTTCTGATGTAAATGTTGGCTTTATGTTTATTTTGAACATCCATGGAGACTCTGAGTATGAAGTATTGAATATGTAGAGATACTTCAGACAGGTGTCTGAAAGGAAATGGATAGTCATGGAAGAATCTTTAGAAACTAGCTCTCCAAGGTCTCTTTACTTCATAGGAATGTTTATTTGTGGTTAACAAAAAAGGCATCCAGAATAGAACTGGATAATTATGGTTCTTAATATTAGCAATGTAGCATTATATTACATACTAAGTATTGGGTTTTTCAGTGTGCCTTGGATATTTTTTAAGTATCATCTGAAATACAGGGACAAGGCAGTATTTTTTAACTGCCAAGAATGAGCTGATCTATAAACTCAAGAGCTCTGACCCATGGCTGAAATCCAAAGTGAGCAGAGTCTTTGTAGTTTAGCTGAATGAATCCCAGTAATTTGGTAACACTTTAAAAAGCAGTTGGGAGAAAAAAACAGAAGTCACAGAAGCTGTTCTCAACCAAGCATTTCCTACATAGATCCATAACATGGAGAAGTTGATTCTAATAACCTTTCTAAAAACACTATAGCAGTTTTGCATCTGAAATACAGAGATCTAGTTTAGGGAGGGTTCAAGAACAGCTAGAATCATGTGCTTATGACCTAAAGTCAGTTAATTCTCAACCTTAACTTTCAAGTAGCAGGTGAGGACATGTAACTAAAATCTGTTTCAGTTTAACTCTATGAAGATAATAAAAGCATTATGTTTATGTACTCAAAACTGATAATTGATAGATTTTCCTATATTACCCATTTAAGTAAGATAATTATTTCTCATTCTGTGCCAATTACTGTGCTCTGCCTTATCTATAAAGTTTGAAGGGAAAAACTACTTTGTATGCCATTTGCAATTTGGGTGAACACGTTTAAACTGTTGAAGATTGCTTGGAAAAATGCAGAGGTGGGTCCCAAGGGCTCTTGATTAAGTTCTGTATCAAGTCATTTTTTCAAAGTCAGCTGTGCTATTGCTGCCAGATTTCAAGGTGACCACCTGTCAAGAGCTTCTAGGGAGACGAAAGCAAAATGCCTGTCTTATTTTTGTACTTATTTTTATCAGCATTTCTAATTTACCAGAGGGTATTTTAAGCTAAAATTTTAATGGGATGGTAATAGTTAGCAATGAGTAAATAATATGAGTTCCCCGTTGATTTAAGTTCCATGTTACTTTTGCATGACGAAGATAAGAGTTAGCATGGAGTCTGCACTTGTGTAGGAGAGAGAGACATGAATAATGAAGCTTGCACTGTTTTCTGGGCAGTCTCAGTTACTCCTTTTCCCAGGAAGAGCATGGCACTTTTTCACTGAGCTGGGTTATAATTAAGCTGTTCAGAGAAAGCATTCAAGTTACAATGATTTACAAATGATCAAGTTATTGTGAGCTTTGCTCAGGGCTTTACCAGCTGAAATGATTCCTTTATTATAACCATATGTGTCTTAATATATCTTAGCCAAATGTAAAACAATTATAGATATTTGAAAGACTGGGCAGAGCAATTAAAAACAAATAAGATTGCTCTTCTTCTTTGGTTTTAAAATAAATGAAGAAATGAAAACGATGAAAGTAAATGTTCTTTGGGTAACGAATACAGGGTCTGATAAAGCCATCATGTTTGGCTTCTCACCTTCCAAGATTTCCTGTATTGTCTAACCACACAGGGTGGCTGGAGAGAGAGGAAATGAGAATACCAGTGGTACTGTGCAATTTCAAAGCGACTCCCCTGGTATCCAGCATTTATCTCATGCATATTTCAATCAATGAGATGGAAAAGGATTGTTAGCACAGTGGAGATGCAGAGTAGATTATATAGGGCAAAATGTACTTGCTTCAAGATTTAGAGTATTGGTAAAGGGGGAGGTAAAAGGGAAACTCTAGGGTTATTCTTTCACAACCTTTGCAAGAGAGGTCTAAAAGACCTTTGTCTTTTAGAAATTTGTTGTTCTTCCTATTGTCTTAGGTCTTATTTCATAGGGCTACAACTTCTAATAGAAGCCTAGATAAAGAGCATGCAAGAAGGGAATTTTTCAAGAATTCCTCATACCTTCACTGTCAGATTATGACTTTCGAAACAGCTATCCTCATGATGGAAAAGGCAAGTATCATATATTGGCCTCTCCAGGTGAGCAAACCATTGCTGGATTATTTTGATTGTGTCTTATAAGCAAGTCTAGTAAATTTTATGTATATATGTCTATATATAATAATATGGTTTTTAGTAAAATTACCTATAATTGAATATATGTACATAAACACATTTTTGTTTGTAGATGTATTATATTCAATCCTAGATATGTTTAACTATATATATATATATATATATATATATATATATATGCACATGTACATGTGTATGTGTATATAAGCTAATACAGAACTAATACTGGCTCTTCTAACAGAACTTTGTCTGGGTCTCTGTTACCTGCTATTGGATCTTCTTTCCCCCAAGCTCAGACTACCTGGTTGTATCTCAGTGGAAAAGGATATGCCTAGTCCAGCAGGAACTAGATGCCCTAGGGTGGTATGGTACCTAAAGAGGGCTCACCTTCTGTGTGAAGAGGAGGGGCAATGGAGGAAGGGATTTGTGAGGGTGGGATCCAGAGGAGAGGAGGGGGCAGGTCTGTGTAATCAGGATTAAAGAGTACAGATGGAGGGTCCCATGGCTCCAGCTACATAAGATAGCAAAAGATGACCACTTCAGACATCAATGAGAGGAGAGGCCCTTGGTCTTGTGCAGGCTCAATTCCCCAGAATAGGGGAATGCAAGTCAGGAAATTGGGGGAGGGGGGAGGAGGGGGGGCTAGGGAGTTTTCAGTGGAGTAACTGGGAAGGGGTTAACATTCGAAATGTAAATAAAGCAAATATCTAATAAAGAAAAAGAAGTAAAAATCAAAAAATGAAATTCTGACCTTCAAATTCCAATTGTCTCTTATCAACTGGTCCAGTGTACCTGGGAGCACAGGCTAAAATTATACATCATCTTTAGAAATTCATTATCTTCCTGTAAACGGAGTGAGTAAAGCTGCAGACCTCTTCCTTACATCTCACCATGTGTTCCTGACAGCTTCATTAGTAAAGTGTAAATCCAGGAAAAGAAAAAATCTTACTATGAAAAGGTCAGTGTATGTCAGAAATGGTAACACGTGGACTCTGGAGGAAAGCTACAGATTGGAAAGTACTTCAGCACAAAGCTCTGTGCTTCAGTATATTTAAACTTTTACAAATATGTTTAATTGCTTGAATAATGTTGATACTTCTAAAAAGTGATGGATTCATGAAATACTCTGAGGGATGTTTCTACTATTAAAGGGGTTCTTTTTCACAAATTAACTTGTTTAGTTCTTAGATAGCTTTTAAAAATATAACTCTGGGTCCTTTCTGTAGCTCCTCTACTGGGGACACTGTGCTCAGTCCAATGGTTGGTTGACTGACAGCATCCCCCTCTGTATTTGATAGGCACAGGCAAAGCCTCTCAGAACATGGCTATATAAGGTTCCTGTTAGTAAGCACTTGTAGGCATCCACAATAGTGTCTGGGTTTGGTAACTGTAAATGGGATGGATCGCCAGGTGGGGCCGTCTCTGGATGGGGTCTGCAGCCCCATAGGAGGATCAACAATATGAACCAACCAGTACCCCCAGAGTTCCCAGGGACTAAACCACCAACCAAAAACTACACATGGAGGGACCCCTGTCTCCAGCTGCATATGTAGTAGGGATGACCTTGTCTGACATCAATGGGAGGAGAGGCCCTTGGCCCTGTGAAGGCTCGATGCCCCAGTGTAGGGGAATGCCAGGAGAGGGAAACAGGAGTGGGTGGGTTGGTGAGCAGGGGGAGGGGGGATAGGATAGAGGTTTTCAAAGGGGAAATGAGGAAAGGGCATAATAAAGGACAGGCTCCTTGGTAACACTTTCCAGTATTATTTGACTTGGATTTTGTCATAAGGTAAACAGGTAGTAAGACAACTAACTGCATTGGGAGTAGGACTGGTGGTGAGATTGCTCACTAGGTAAGGGTGCTTGATGCCAAGACTGATGGTTTGAATTTAGTCTCTTGAACCCATGTGATGGAAAGAAAGACTCAACTCCTACAAGTTTTCCTCTCACCTCTACACATGTGCCATGGCATAAGCATACAAACATAATGCACTTGTGTGCACACACACAAATAAAAACATGTGACTAAAAAAAGAAATGTAAATAAAGAAAATATCTAATAAAAAATAAAAATAAAAATGTAACTCTGTTTTAATTTATAAAAAAGCAATATTGTTTCAGGAAAGGGTAAACCATTCCTGCCCAAATTTGCCTTAAGAAGTGAAGGATCTCAAAAGTAAAGGGACAGGTCTTTTTTTTTTAAAGAAAATGATTTTAAAAGGATTTTATTTAGCTATTTACTTATTTATTCATGTTTGTGTGGCTGTATGTCACATGTGTGTGAATGTTCATGGAGGCCATAAACTGATGTCATATCCCTTTGACCTAGAGCTGCACGTGGTTAGGAGTCACTCAAAGTACCTGCCAGGAACCAAACTCTGCTGTAGGAGAACAGCAAGCACTTTGAACCCACAATCATTATTGCCAGCTACCAGTTTGTTACTCTTAAGAACTACTGTAAACTACACATTATAAAATCAATGGTTCAATTTGCTATCAAAACCAATGAAAAGAACAGTCTCAAGAAGTGCTGTATGGGCACAGTCATCTGTGATTGCATTCTGAAAATTCTAAATGCAAGGACAAAATGTGCTTCTCTGCAGAAGACAAGTTACTGATGGTCTTCTCTAAGAGAGCATCTGGTATTCAGTCTCATCAAATGGTCTCACTTTCATGAAGGATGCCCTAGTGAGAATGCAGAATTTTAGATATTGATAATCTCCCTAATATGAGAAACATTGGCCTCTGGTCATTAGTCATTATTCTGTAAGGTGGTTAGAACATTTATGTCATATTTGATTAGGACCACAAAGGTTTTCACAATATTTGTTTGGCTTGCTAGTTAGCATAAAGGTTAGAACTTTGACTTAAAAGACAGGGAAGCTCTTATTATTTTCCTTGCAGATAAACACACTTAGGTATTAAGAAGTAAAAAAAAAAAAAAGGATTTTTCAAGTTCAAGAAGGAAAGAAATGAGACTGAAACAAAGAATATTTGACGTCTAGTTCAAGGCTGCCTGACATTACGGTGTTAGAGGCCAAATAAATGTATATGTTTACAACAGACTTGACAAATCCTTAGATGTCAGATCCACAGCAGATTATTAAAGGTCATCAGGTGTTCTTAATATACATTTCCTGCTTCTTCAGGCTAATGTCATGGAGGGTAACCATGCAAGCCTCTATAAAACCCTTTGCTGTCACTGCTGGAGACAGGATCCAGGACTCCAGGCCCATTGGCCTGTCCCAGTGAGCCATTTCTCAAGTCCTTATCTTTTGGATACAGAAGCATATTACTAGGGACTGTGAAGGGGAAGTTGACTTTAATCTTAATTGACTGCAGAACACTATTTATTAAATGATCTCTCTCTGTAAAATACCACCACCACAGAAGTCAGGAATCCTAGGGCAGAGCAAAGGTTATTAGAAAAGTCATGCTTGCAATGACTATAACTTCTGTCAGTCTGAATTTGCCATCAACACACAGATGCAGTTCTAAGCAGACCATAACCGATTACGGTTCGGTCCACTGCTGCTCCACCTCTGCTCAATTTGCATGCCAAGCTAGGACAAGGTTTTATCTGAGAACTATTTGAGGATGTTTTTGTTGCTGATTTGTTTCCTTGATGCTAGAATACACTTACATTTTTCTCTCAAATTAATCTGTTTGTAAAAACAGCTCAGTGAAAATTATTGGCACAGAACCTGTGGCTTCCTCTGTAATACATGTTGGTTAATTAACATTTAATTTTTCCAGGACTGTATAATAACTAAACCAGTATCTAACGTTGGCTAAGAAATTATCCATTTGTACTAAAAAAAGATATGGGTATCAAATCTCCCTTCACTCTCAGTATGAGGTAACACAGCCAAACGTCAATAGAAGTATATTTTTATTGACGATATACACTCAAATATTCTAAATCTATACTGATATTAACATATTATTTAATATAATAAGAGAAAATAGGCACATAATATATTTAGTTCCTAGGTATTAGATAGGTAATCCAGGCAGTATGAATATACTTGTTCCTCGATTCCACATGAAGATAACCATGATTCAGGTATCACTTTGCCCATAATGATAAAAAAAAAAGCTTATGAATAAACTGTGCACAAGAAACTAAAACATGCATGGCACATGCCGAGAGTGAGTTACAAACATTTTCTACCATACTTAGGAAAATTTTCACGATTCCTCTTAACTTCTTCCTTCCTTCCTTCCTTCCTTCCTTCCTTCCTTCCTTCCTTCCTTCCTTCCTTCCTTCCTTCCTTTTTTTCTTTCTTTCCTTTTATCAATTTAAATTTATTTGGTTACTTATTCATTTTACATCTTGTTTACTGCCCACCCTCCAGGTCACCCACTCCTATAATCTTTCTTCCTCTCCCACTCACCCTCCTTTTCTTCTCTGGCCATCAAGTCTCTGATTTCCTTTCCACTGATGTCAGACAAGGTTGCCTTGACAGGTAACAGCTTTGAGGCAGTCCCGGTTCCAGTTGTTCAGGGGCCACATGAAGACCAAGCTGCACATCTGCTACATATGTGTGAGGAGGTCCAGCTCCAGCAGCTGTATGCTCTTTGAGAAGTGGTTTAGTTTCTGAGAACTCCAAGGGTCCAGGTTAGTTGGAGTTCCTATCTCTTCCAGGGCCCTCAGTCCTTCCTCCTATTCCTCCAAGAGTCCTCAAGCTTCATCCTCTGCTTTTTGATCTCTGCATCCCTCTGAGTCAGCAGCTGGGGTGGAGCCTCTCAAAGGGCAACAAGTGATCAAATGTACAAACCCCATGGCTTTTGTCTAAAGAACATTCTGACTTCAGCTAAAGAAATTTACTCCCACCTTTAGAGGGCTGAAAACTGTATCTTGTGTTATTTTGAGATTTTCTTAGGCAACCCTGGTTAACAACTGAAAAGACAGTTTCTCATGGCTGGTGTTGGGGTTTTAGTTAGAATATCTCTGTCTCTTGGTGGGGAGCATTGTCACCTCAGATTGGAAATTTTATTTACATTTATATTTATGCACTACCTTATAAGTATTTTAGTTGTTCTTAGGTAGATAGTTAATAGCATGATTCCTTATGAGATTTTCAGCCATGCATGCTATTATTTTACCCCTCTTCATATGAATTTATCTTTTCACTTCCACAGTTAGAGTTCCCAATATTTTCCTCATTTTCCAATAGAGTCACCTGTATCATGTTATTCCCACCTCACCAGTAGCTTCTTTTACTCTTTTGGCTTCTGTAGTTACTATAGAATATGGACTCACATCTGAAGATTTGGAGCTAGGAACCTCAGATGAAAGATAACATATGATGTTCCTCTTTCTGGGTTTGGGCTACCTCATCAAATATGATTCTTTCTAGTTCTATCCATTCCCTGGAAATATGATTTTTGTTTTTATTTACTCCTGAATGGAATTCCACAGTATATGTGCACCACATTTTTGTTATCCATTCTTGAACTGAAGGACAAAAGGAACTGACCTGAAATCTCTCCTTGAGGGCTATCTTTAATGGGATAGCCATGCGAGCTTCCAAAGGAACGATGCAACCAACAGGACTCTGCAGCTATGGCACCTCTGGACCCCATCAAAGACCAGCAAAGAATGATAACTCTAAGAGTGTATACATACCTTGTTGTATGATAGTATCTTTTATTTCCCAGATATAATGACCATCTTGAAGGCTTACTGTTCTTCCTTGCCTCATAGAAACTTTAGCAATATGGTCTCATCTTGTGGCTCCTTTTTGTTTTCTGCCTTATTCTGTTTTCATCTCTGTCTAGTTTGCTATCTCTGCAACCTGTCTTTGAAAAACAAAAACTGTCCTGGTAAAATTGCCACACACACTACATCTCCTTTGTTCTCCCTGTGCTGCTCTTAAATAGCCTCTCACTGCTCTTTGTTCTCATTAGAGTTGGGACTTTAATTTATCTTTAACTCGTTCTGTCCAAATCTTTCTCAGATTTGTCATTTTGTCTGCCTCTCAATTAGATGTTATTGTTTGGGATCAAAGGTGTGTACTAAGGGTGTGTCTGCATCCCAGCCAGAGGAATTAAAGGTGAATGGCATGTCTGCATTGTAGTCAGAGCATATCTTTGGATGTGATCTCTTGCCGTAGCAGTCATGTTGCTGGATTAAAATTTCACTGGGAACCAACAGCTCTCTATTTGGACCTAAGACCCTCTGAACAAGAGAGAAATCATGCTTGGTTCTGGAGCCAACTACCCAGTGATAGTGACCTGATGGACTTAGAAGGGTACCTACAACTTCCAATTTACTAAAGTAGCATAATCCCTAACTATATTCTTAATAATCATCCTTACACACACAGATAAATTTTGTCATCACCTTTCATGAAGGCAACTTCCCTTTGCAACAGACCAATAATCAAAATGCAGAGCTGAGTTAAGGAGTCAGTTAAGTCCTAACTACTCCAGTACTCAAGGTTTAGATTTCATTGAGAAAGAGGGGGTAGAAAGAGTATACAAGCCAGAGGAACAGGAGTTTTCTGTAAGAGCTTGTGTTATAGTGATGCCAGATGCTACATCCATCAAGCCTTATCAACATGACTGCCCAAACATGAACTAAACAAGTACAGTCCTATAGAAATAATTAGAGTCAACTAAGAAATGTTGGGAGTTGGAGCAATTGTCTTCTCAGGGAAGGGCATTCCAGTTGGTGAGCTAAAACCAAATGGTCACCCTTGAAAACATGCATATGAATAAAATTATACATGCTTAAATGACATTTGTAATGATTTCCCACTTGGTAATAATGATGATATCCCAAGACACTTGGTACGGTAGAACTCTGTGTAAATAAGTTCATTGAACTAGGTGAGGGTGTTATCTGTGGCAATAAGGAAGCATTGGGAGGAAAAGGTCCTACCACATCATCCTAGATTCACTAACAATTTAGGAAAATACATGTGTAGGGGGCCCAGGTGGGTTCGCTCTCTGCTCCTGTCTTTGATAGTGATTCTCTGATCATGCAGGCTTTTAGGACTCAGTCAAATTCATTATAGAAAGCTTTCATGGGCAGGGATCCTAAGAAGGAATGAAGTCTTAAGATCCAGACATTTTATTCACCAATTTAGAGATAACTATTTACCTCTCTAGCCCATATTCAGCTAATAATTCTGTCTTTTCAAGACATATTTATAAATAGTTCTGCACCATTTAACTTTCTCAAAAATATAATTCACATTATTTTCATTTCTATTTAATGAACAAATAAGAAACAAACTCAAAATAAAAATATTTCAATGGAGAAAGCATATTACTCAAAATCATAGAGTAAAAATTCTAGAATACTGGTTTTGATATCCAAATGTAATATTAAGTATGTAAATATGTATATATGCTCACATATTATATATGAATATATAGTCTTATAAATAAAAACTGTTTACTTGACAGTTCAAACCTTAGCTTTTAATTTTTGTGTATAGTTTCAAGAGAAATTGCTCATACAGGATTGTGGTGTGTCCTCCAGAAGAGAGAAAAGTTAAATGAAAATCTCAAAGCAAAGCATAGAACATTCCCCATGTGCTATTAATCAGGTATTAGAGACATAATAAAACCACTAGGCTATTGTAATTATTCTTGGTTGACTCTCATAATTACATTGCCTGATCCTGTTGCTAAAGACACTGTTGAGTTGCAGGAAGAAAAAAAAATGTCAAAGTGGACAGACACACTAAGAAAGATCCTGCTGGCTAAAATATGTATAAAATATATTCCATCTCTAATGTTTTGTTTCCTGAAGTCTAAGTAAGAAGTCTAAAGTAGATGACTTTATCTACAAAAATATTACTATTTTCAGCATCTGTCTAAATGCTGAACTATCTGTTTTCTAATTTGTGTTGTCACAGAGTTGGGGTCAACTGAACTACTCATTAGGATTTATAATACTTACCCACTTAAAGAGTTTTGCAGAGGTATGTAAGTGATTGCCTATGGCCAACTGTTAGGATTTCTGGGAATAAAACATAATCCAACAACAGCATGCAGTTTTAAAAATGAATTTTTTATTTCTTGTCATTGGAACATTCATCTTACCATTGGAGCAGTGGGATCTGGGGTCATTAGGAACAAACTCCTCTTCTCTAGCCATGGTATGCTTTACCATGGGGATGGCAGGAAATGATGCAGGCTAGAATGACACACTGGAAATAAACACAGTGTAGGGGTTTATGACCTATATCATGATGAAAATAACTGACAAGGAAACTGGAGAGTATGGTTTTAGGGTCATCTGGAGATGGGCAAGTGAGGGGATGAGATCAAGGAAGAATGTGATGGACAGAACTCAAGTATATGAATACATTCATATCAGCAAAGCAATGACCCACATAAGCTACTTTCATAAAATTTGGATATTCATACAATTCACTAGCAGAAGCATCACCACTCTGCATTAAACACTTTTATGCCAGGTCCATTCCTTTTGTTTTCACAACCCAGTAGAAGTGAAACCATTTCCCCTCCTTAGGGGCAGGCTTTTCTTGAGAAGAGAATTACCTTGTGGCTATTCTTTTCATTCATAGCATTGGTATTTATGGACACGTTTTTCTGCTTCCGAATCAGACAAACTACTTTACAGTGTTTCTCGAATGCATCAGTGAAGATAAGAAGAGAGTTATTGTAATACAGAGTATTTGGGGGCAAATGCGGTATAATTGAAATGAGTAGGGAATTGTACTAGAAGTAAAGGGAGCTGAAAACGTGATGAAATGAAAGTTTTCATGGGAAAGTGAATGAAGATTGATACTCAATTTTTTTGCTTTTTGGAGTGAAAATAATTGTCCATATAGTATATTTTGATCATGCTTTCCTCTTTAGCCTACCTTCTCCCATATTCTATCCACGTCCTTATCCATTCAATTACATGTCTTTCATTTCATACTCTCTTTAAAATATACAACAATAACAAACAGACAAAAAAAAGGAACACACACATACACACATGTGAACCTCCCAAATCTACAAAATTTGAAGCCAAAATATGCAATCAAAGGACAAATCAGACATAAACCAAAACTCCCAAACAAAATGGTATGAGACAAGAGGACTACAAAACTGCCATTGAGTTTGTTTTGAGTTAGCCATGCTCTCCTAATCACCGAGTCTGCTATGAATTGTGAATAATATATCCCATAAGAGTCCATTAAAGAAGGCTAAGTTTTGCTTTGCCAGTCAATATCAACTACAGATAGCTTCATGTTTAGGGGTAGGGCCCTGTGTTCATGTCCCCGCTCAGTCCTGGGACCACATCTGAGTGAACCTGTGCAGGTCTCTGTGTGCTCTCACCATCTCTGTGAGTTCATTTGTGCATCATTTCCATTGCATTTGGAGGACACTGCCTTTGCTGCAGAATAGCACTAAAGATGGATCTGTTGAAACTGGGTTTTCTATGACTGAAAATCATCCCAGGTATTAGAAATATGTTCAATTTTCTGGGACTAGTAAGATTATGGATCTTAGAAAAGGACCTACTACCAAACATAACTCCCAAACTATATTTTAAAATTTCTCCATATACCTACAGGAAAGTGAAACTCTTTTCATTCCTCAAAGAATAATCTAGTTTCATCTATTTTCAACTAGTAGAGAACATTCTAGAAAAGTTCAACTGAACACAGTAAGGACTTTCTAAGATTTAAAAGCTTACAAAATTTCAAGATTACAAGAAAATAAAAACAAAACAAAAACAAAAAAAATGCAAACAAAAAAAAACTAAAAATCAAACCAACCCCCCACCACAAAAAAAAACCTAACCAACCAACCAAACAAACAAACAAACAAACAACAAAAACCCCAGTCAACCAAGACAGAACAGACAGGCTTATTTAACCAGAAGTTTCAAAATTCTAAACTTTTTAATGAAAATAATATAGTTGTATTATGTACCCTATATGACAAATTGGAAATCACTAGTTACTTATGAAATATTTATGAACCACCAAAAATGAAAGTGTATTTGGTAAGTGGAATTTCTTTTACAGTGAGTATTTTGAAAGACAGGCTACCTTTGAGATGCTGTCTATGAGTGCAAGGCAACATTGCACCACTGAGGTTTCATGCAATGACTTCAGATCTTGTAATAGTTTTTTGAGTTTAAATTCATTGAAATTCAGTTACTACCAGCTTTCATTGTTCTAAATAAAAATATGCCTTCTTTTTTTTCCCTGCTACATTCTCTGAATACATATCACGACATACCTTTTCTTGAAGACCTATTTTTAGATACTGGAAAACTACATAGATTTAGACTGAGATCAAAATATTCAGGCAGCGCACTAAGGTCCCTAGAGATTTCTTCACCTGAAAAGAAGAAAAGGAAAATCCAAACACTTTATTAACAACTGTACACTCCTCTTGGAAGGCACAGGCTTAGCCTGCTGTGTTCCCAGCACTTAGTCTTCCCTCCTCCAGGGAGATACTCAAAGCCAAGCTCATCAGGGCTGCAAAGCATCCTGTGAAGGAACAAAGCATCCGTGGTTAATGAACTGGTCCAGCAGGACTACCCTGCTAATGGGAAACTGGGCCTCTTTCACTGAGGTGAAATGTGCTCCTTGTCCTTGTGGACCCCAGTTTTTTCTCTTTCTCTTTCTCAATTTTTTTTAAACAAGAGAAGGAAAAGCTCTTTGACACTATTAAGTTTTTAGGAGGTCATGAAAATCTGCTGTTAGAATAACTGTAATTGTGTAACATTAGAATTGACCTAAATATTCCACAATAAGAAAGGATTTCACCGTGTACATATATTTTTACACATTTCATTTGTCTCAGAATGCTTTTACTCCCTCCAAATAGAAATAAAGAAGACATCATGAGTGGCATACCTTAGCAAGAAATTTAGTATTTCACCTGCAGAGGGGCTTGGGTGGGAGAACATGGTTATTCAGTTTACTGTCACAGGCAGCCATTCATACTTTCGGTGAAAATATCCTCATTACATTGGGTAATTAATCTCATCTTGGTACTCCCTTTGCAGTCTATTGCTTTGTCTAACATATCTAGTTCTTTTAGTCGAAGATTCATAGGCTTTACTGAGGCCCCTTTGTAATTTCCCATATCACATGATGTTTAAGATGCATGACGTGTTGCTATCATTCAATTAAATTGTACCTTTGTGATAAAGGTTTCAAGTTTATGCCAATCATTAGTGATCTTTAAAGAGCTCTGAATGAGTAGTCCTTCAAATATCTAGTAAAATGTGATATGATAGCAACCTAACTACCTTTTTGGAATAGCCATAATCTATATCAGCAGTAGCATGGGAACCTCAGATTCTACCATTTCCAAACTATGGCACCTCAATATGATTCTTAGGACTGGAATGCACATGCCATAGTCTATTCTTATCAGGGGAGATTGTATTCTAGATACAAGGAATTCCTGAGATCATGGACAGCATTTAACCCTTATGTACACTGCTTTTTATTCCTTTACACACATGTGCTAAGGTTTTACAGTGAGTTATATACAGTAAGAGTTTAGAATGACTAATGATAAAATTTACAATTCTGAAAAATTACTATAATAAACATTATGTAAGTGTACCTCCTGGTTGTAAATTTGATTGAAACAAGAATTATCTAAACTTACAGTTGCTGGGTACTTCTCTTATGGTCTTTCATGATAAAATTATTTGAAGCAAAAAGACCTACACTAAATATATGTGGCACCTTCTGGTTTCCACCCAGGTAAAAGGACATGTAAGAAGGAAACAATGTTTTGACTATTTGTCTTCAGTTTTGCTGGCAAGTTCATGTATCCTTTTGGTATGATATTCCTTCACAGTTATAACAATGTCCTTAAGTTTACAGCATAGACTGAAGAGCAGTAGCTCTCTAAAAATCCTCCAGGTCTTCAATAGAAGATGGAAATTGCTGATACATCTAGCCTTGTATCTTGGTTTCACTAGACTTTTAACTTTCTTCATTGTAGATGTCATCCATCTTTTACAGTTGGCATTTTGGACAAATTTAGAAGTTTCATAGAGATGTCTCACTGGGCTTTAAATAATTGGTTTAATATGTTGACAATAGATAATAATATTCCACCTTTACAAATGCATCTAAAACAGTAAACCAGATTTGGGATATTTAGCAGAAGTGACAAATAACTAGCTATATATAAATACCCAAGCAATTTTAATTGATATAATTTAAGAATTATATATCATGCAATGGTGGTGAATACCTTTAATCCTAGGATTCAGGAAGCAGAGTCAGTCAGATCTGTCAGATTGAGGCAGCCTATTCTACAGAGTAAGTTCTATGACAGCCGGTACTGTACAGAGAAACGCTGTCTTGATATAAACCCCCCAAACCAACAACAACACAAAGATTCACAAATAAAACAGAGAAAGGAATAAGATTAAAAATTAATCTATGACTGATTATGACTAACAGTATGAAAACAGTAACATTTTATAATATTCAAAAGGTTAAAACTGTTTCATATGCAACATGATTTTAGAAACTTAAATGATGGCTCTTGAAGCATTTAGAATTTGATGGAAATGAAAGAGATTGTATCAAGATGGGGAACACTTCTGCACATTGTGAAGTCCCTGGATAAATAACCATCCTTGCCCAGTATTGTCCAATGATCCTTAAGCAATGGCCCCATTCACAGCATCTCCCTTGCTTGAGGTTCACTGGCACAGAAGATTTAACAAAAAGATGTATACAAATCCAAGTCCACTGGCAATAAACTGGAGAGGCAACACAAAGAAAAACCTAACACCAATAATCTTCAAATGATTCTACAAGATAGAAACAGAAGGAACACTACCCAATTTGTTCTAGGAAGCCACAATTACACTTATACATAGACCTAAAAATGACCAAACGAAGAGAACTGCAGATTAATTTCCCTTATGAATAGTGCAAAAAAGTTCAATAAAGTTCTTGCCAACAGAATCCAAGAACACATCAAAATAATCATGTACCACAATCAAGAAGGCTTCATCCCAGGGATTTAGGGATGGTTCAATATACAGAAATCCACCAATGTAAGCCGCTACAAAAGTAAACTCAAATAAAAAACCACACGATCATCTCATTAGATGCTGAAAAACGATTTGACAATATTTAACATCCATTCATGTTAAAAGTCCTGGAAAGACCAGGAATTCAAGGCCCATATGTAAACATAGTAAAAGCAATATATAGAAAACCAGTAGCCAACATCAAACTAAATGGAAAGAAACTCGAAGCAATCTAACTGAAGTAGCATCATTGACTCCAATCTCTTAGTCTGAACAAGATGTTGTAATAACCTCTGATTCTTTGAGTTTACTGTAGACAAATTATTAGATTTATTCTCTATTTAGTATTCCTGATGCAGATTTAGTATTTTCCTGTGGCAGAAGAAGGAAGCCACAGGTTGGTATACATAGAAACACTTTTTTCTAATATTTTGAGTAATATCCTTCCTTATGAAGTTTTTTTCACTTTGAAAGCTCAATTTAGGTAATTTGGAGTAGATTAATAGTCTTGAAATTTCCTGGAATTGATAGGCATCCAGCTGCCATGTAAGGACCTTAACAATCCCTTCAAATGGCATGTTGGCTTTAAGATACTTTAGAGTTTGTGCTATGCAACTTCTCATCGGAATATGTGAGCTAATCTGTTCTCTAAAACCAGACTTTTCTTACTGTTTGGTAGTTTGGGAGAGGAAAAGGTGTGGTTTTATTTTGTTTTCTTGGTTTGGGGGAATTTGTTGTTCTTTTGGGATTTTGTTTTTTTGTTTTTTGTTTTAATAAAGGACTTAAAGTTTATGGTCAGGGAAGGCAAGGGTATCTGAAAAGATTTGGAGGAGGGAAAGAATTCTAACAAAATATATTTAAATTTAATTTTTTTAAAATAATAATAATATAATTTAAAACATAGATCAGAGAAATTATTCAATTTTGTTCAGCACAGTAAATGTGGGATATCATATTCCTGTATGTACTAGAAGCATTTTATTGATTGTATAATGAACACAAAGATTAAACAACAACAAACATCACCACCACCATAAGGCAAATAATTTGTGGCTTAATTATTCACAGGTGAAAGAACTAGGGATTGAACACCTAGAGGTGGTACACATCTTTTGGATAACTGAGTCCCGTATATGTTGATTCATTTGAAGGTGCCAATAGTGTAAAGCTCTTCTTTAGCAGTATGGAACATGCAGAACAAACAGTATTTTATTCTGAGGTCAGAAAGGGCTCTATGATGATAGCAATAAATTAACAAAACAAGTGGTTTTTATTTGACTGGGATAAATTTGCTTTCTCATTATTTTAGTAAGAGACAAGCAAACAAAACTCCAAATAGGCATTATAGAGGTGCTTTATCAGGTAAATGTCACACCAGTGAGCAGGAGCTGTCTCTGGGAGATCAGACCTCAGGGGATAGGTCCTGATGGAGAGGGTTGACTCACACTGTTTTTGAATTCTACCAGGTCTCCGGAGCAGTGACAATGAAGTGGAAATAGAATATGTGTACAACACAGAGCCACTCAAATTCTTCTTTTTACAAATGAAGTTTTAGCTTTATTCTATTTATAACCTCTGCAGTTTTCAGAAACAGACATTTTAAATTAGAGTAATTATCATATAATGACGTTGATTCACCAGAATCTGTGACAATAGGTCTAAAAAATAAATTCAGCAGATTTACTGAAATTAGTGGGACACTTTGTTTTATTTACTAATGTTAGCCCAAAACACACTTTCAGTTAATATACTGTTGTTAGTATAAGGTCAACCTTTTCCTTGTGCAGACAGTGTCACTTAGAATAAGCATGCAGAGCAAGAACTCTGAGGCCCGTGAGCTGTGCAAACATCAAAGACATTTCAGTCATGTTTGATGTATTCTCTTTACAAAGGCAGAAAATTGGACTGTTTCTTTTTCAAAGGGTTATAGACTATAGGTTCCAGTTTACCTTAGACAAAAGAAAGTGTTAAATCTTTTATAACAGTGGATAGACTCTAGCTTGATGTAGGTTTTATGTAGAGAAAATTGCACTTAGAATATCATTAGTGTATGCTTATGTGCATATGAACATGTCTCTAAATATTTGCCTGACAGTTTCAGATTAAAGATCTTTGTAGGATGGTATGCTCATCAGAACATGCTGAAGTCAGATATGATATTCTCCTTGAGAACAGCGAGCAATCTCTCTGATGGCTAGAAAGCATGCAGTTGTTTGTCAGAAGGTATGCTTTCTCTACCTCCTTAAGTGTGAATGATTCTTCCTTTAGATCTTTGGGTGAGAAATAGTATATTTCTGTTCGGCCTCCCTTTCCCTATCCAGAGAAGTTCCACCCTTTCCTTATCTGTGTCTACCCTACTTGCCCTATTCATTTGTCTTCATGACCCTTTTCATCAAGTGATACATTAGGTGTTTATCTCTCTGCCTGGCATCCATGCATTAAAATAAATGATCAGAAGAGCAAGGACATTTTGTGTTTTATTCATTTATATCCTCAGTACCTCCAGGGCACTCAGCACAGTTGAATTCAATAAATATTTTTTCATTGAATTAATAAACTTGGAGAGTAAATGAGGCCAATCAGCTGCTCAGACAGTGTCTCAACTCATCTTTTATTATGACTGTAGTAGTTCTCATTGGGATTGTAAGAGGTGATTTAAGCCTTTCGGTTCTACTTGAATGCATTTTATGAGGGAAAATATAAGATACAGTGGTTCCTGAGAAATCTGAAGTTTGAATATCAAGATATTTCTAAAATAATGATCTACTTCAATTACTTTTTTAAAAAAATCTTTTACCAGTAAAATTACACATAAATATGCACACATATATGGATATATAGGTGCATGCTACACAAATATTACCTAAAATTTTAATGATGAATTGTTAGCTAAATTCATAGTCATTCCCCTGTTAAAACCTATCCAATGTTTTTTCTGCTACCCTTTCATTCTTGTGCAAACTGAACTTGTAATACTATGTATTAAATTGATCTAATATGAAATCCAGTTTAATTATTAAATTTAGTTCAATATTTAATTTGGTTTAATAAAAGTGATCTTACATCTAATATATGCATTTAATTGATATGTTTAGGACAGGGCAATTTTGAATAGGTTAAATATTTAATGTAGAGTAATTTTTTAAATTATTCAGGATTAAAAATAGAACAGATCTATGTTATCAAAGTAGTGTGCAGATAAATGTCACGATTTAATAAATTCCTGTTCACATTTGTGAACTGAGATTATTTAAGTCCTGATCACCAATCTGTCTTTGTCTACATCCTATGAACCTATTTCATTACAAAGGAAAGTATTTAAATATCTTCAATATCATATAATTTTCCCTTTTCTTTTTGAGGTGCATAGTGCCAAAACCATTTTATCTAGCCTCATTCTGCTTTTCTTACTTATTCTGATATTTTCACTATTGTGACTATTATCCTGACTTTTTTGCCTACTAGATTTTAAAATCACAAAGTTCATCTTTTCTCTTTCTCATTTCAAAATTATACTTTTTCCAAGATTAATGGGTTTCACTTTTCCTAGTGTTTTAGTCAGGGTTTCTATTCCTGCACAAAACATCATGAACTTCATCTTATACTTTCACGCTGCTATTCATCACCAAAGAAAGTCAGGACTGGAACTCAAGCAGGTCAGGAAGCAGTAACTGATTTGTGGATTTAAAATATAGCTTAAGTTTGTTCTTTGTGAGATTTATATATGTATATAAATTATTTTATCATATTTATAACCTTGCCAGCTTCACTGTCCTCATGTCCTCCTTTTTATGTTTTTTAATAGTCCACTGAGTCCAGTTTGTGATGATCACATGTCCACAGGTACAGTCATCCACATAAGCTACCTACCAATGAGCATACCTCTGAAAAGAAATGACTCTTTCTCCTCTAGTAGTTGTCATTTGCCAATGGTTCTTCAGATAAGGCTGAAACCTCAAGCATGTTCCTGCCATCCAAACTGGAGTGTTGACAGGCTTGATCTTGTGTGTGCACATCTTGTGCAGGTAACCACAGTGTTATGAATTCATGAGTATAATTGCCATGTTATGTGCAGAGATAACATTTCACAGGACTCCACACATACTCTGGCTCTTACATTCTTCTTTCCTCTCTTACATGATGTTCCCCAAACACATGGAAGGGGATAGAGATATACTGTTTATGATTGAGCATATGCAGTCATATATTTGACTACTTTTGAGTCACTAACCACTATCCTTTGGACAAAGGAAGCTTCTGTGAATCAAGGTTGACATTAACAAAGATATATGATTATGACATAAATGTTCTAAAGGCAACTGGACAATACAGCAATATGTGGTTGCCCTAGGACCTATGGTTTCTGGGGTTTTGAACAAGTTTACTATGGAAGGAATAAAACTTCTTCCTGTGAACAAGCTCAAGACTTAATTAGAAAGCTATTGGTTACTTCAGAACTATTATGTCTGTATTGTACCAATAAACATATCTTGCCTAGTGGGTTGGTATTAGAGTGTGCAGGATAGTGCCTGAAAAGAAAATTTCTGTCTTTTCCCCATCAGTAGTAACTTCTGATATCATGAGAGAGGAAGTGTCTTAGTCAGTTTTAGAATGGTTTC
The DNA here is from genome assembly GCF_947179515.1 of Apodemus sylvaticus. Lineage (NCBI taxonomy): Eukaryota > Metazoa > Chordata > Mammalia > Rodentia > Muridae > Apodemus > Apodemus sylvaticus. Next base: position 44,650,761 of record NC_067474.1, on the reverse strand, counting down.
TATGCCCTATAACTAACCTGTGTTATGTGTTCAGCAACGTGCTCTTACCATCTACTTATGGTGGGAAATCAGGAACACTATGAATGCCGTGTAGTTTAGGGAGCCTATTTGATAAGCAACCCCATGACAATGCCCAGCACTGACTATCATGTTTAATAACTCATAAATTCTAGGAATATCACTGTTTATGAGTACAGAAATCAGGTGTAAACTTTTTTTTTCTTTTTTGAACTTCTATTTTTAATTAGCTCCCAAGGGAGTGGGGTTTTCACAAGCCTTTTGGTTTTGTTAACACCGTACCCCTCTTCTTGCTATCTGCTATTTCTTCTACCCATTTCTTTCATTTTAAAAATTAATTTGATTTTACATATATTATATCCCAACCCCAACTGCAGTTTCCCCTCCTTACCTCTACACCCCTCCTCTGCCCTCCCATCTCCTTCCTCTCCATCTACTCTTTCTCTGTTTCTCTTCAGGAAAGGTTAGGCATCTGAGGGATATAACCTCTCAGGCATATCAAATCTCAATAAGATTAGGCACCTCCCCATATATTAAGGTTGGACAAGTCAACCCAGTAGGAGGACAAGAGTCCCTAAAGCAGGCAAAAGCATCAGACACAGCCCCTGGTCCCTGCTAGGGGCTCCACACAGTCACCAAGCTGCAGAACTATAACATATGTGCAGAGGGCTTAGGTTAGAGCCATGAAGGCTTCCTGATTATCAGTTCAATTGAGCCCTTATGGGTGTAAGTTTATTGGTTCTGAGAGTTTTCTTGTGATATCGTTGATTCCCTCAACAGTCCTTCCTCCCCCTCTTCCATAGGATCCCCCAAACTCTGCCTAATGTTTGGCTGTGGGTTCCTACATCTGTTTCTATGAGTTGCTGGATGAAGCTTCTCTGGTGACAATTGAGTTAGGGACCAAACTGTGAATATAGCTGTCAGCATCAGGAACTCACTCTACAGTCAGGAACTGGCAGGTCACCTCCAAAGCCAGCATTGACAGTGACATCACCCATAGGCAACAACAGGGGCCTTCACATTTGTTGCTATAGCAATAGCCACACATTCCCAGTGTCCATCTGGTCTACCTTCCACCTTTAATTGCAGGTGGATACATCAAAGCCCAAATAAAAGGCAGACTCCTCCAGACCTTTGCCCTTTTCCCTAGTCATCCCCTTTTGTTCTTCCCCACCCCCCCACACACAATAAACCTCTCTCCTATGGAACTCTACTGTAGTCTGGTTTCATCTATCCGATGAACTGTTGTTCTGACACAACAGTAGCAGAATATTATTAAGCATCATTTCAATGATTTTTAAAATTTTTATTTATTTTATTTTATTTTATTTTATTTTATTTTATTTTATTTTATTTTATTTTATTTTATTTTATTTTATTTTTTAGTTGTATTTGGTTTAATCCTAGGTCTCTGGAACATCTGGCTTCTGGTTTCTGGTTCTCTAGGCAGTGTCATGATAGACTCCCTCTTGTGGCATGGGTCTCAAGCTAGCTAGTTTTTGGTTAGCCATTTCTATAATTTCTGTGTCACCTTTACACCAGATATCATCCTGGTCAGACAATTGTAGATTGAAGATTTTGTGGCTGGTTTGTTGACCTAGCCCTACACTTGAAGCTTTGTCTGCCTGTAGGATGGCCAGTTCAAGCGCTATGTACCCCATTACTAGGAGTTTTATACTCAGTTTTCATGTAAACATTTAAAACCAACATTTTACTACTTATGTCATGTCTCATATATTCTATGGTACCTTACCACACTAGGATTTCTACCCTCCCAAAATCAAGTTTCCCTTTAGCTTTCAGACCTTTATAGATACTTCAAGATAAGTATCTAAATATAAAAATTTGAAAATAGGAGAGAGAGAGAGAGAGAGAGAGAGAGAGAGAGAGAGAGAGACAGAGAAACAGAGACAGAAATACAGAGACAGAGATTGATTTTTTTGTCTGTGCCTGTGCCTTCTCATTTAGTGTATAATTTTCCAGTTTCATTCAATTTTTTCAATTTATTTTTCTTATAGCTGAATAAAATTCTTTTGCATACATGAACCACATTTTCATTATGTATTCGACATAACTAAATCAAATTCATAACTATTGTGACCAAAGTAGCAATGAACACATATATAAAAGTATTTCTATATTATGATATAGAGTCCTTTGCCCAGGAATAGTAAAGCTGAAGCCATGGTAGCTCTCTTTTGGTTTTTTGAGAAGGCCCCATGCTGATTTCTGTAGTACGTGCATTTTATACTCCAATCAACAGCAGATAAGCATTCTCCTTTCTCCATAACTGAGCAATTGTTGTCACTTGTTTTCTTCACATTAGGCATTCTACTGAGATGAGAATCTCAAAGTAGTTGTAATTTACAGTTCCTTGACAGCCAAGGGTGTTGAGCACTTTAGAATGTTTATCATTCATTTGTATTTCTTCTTCTGAGTCCCCTCTCTTGAGGTGAGCAGCCTGTTGTGTTAATTAAGTTCATTTCACTTTGTATTTTTATGTTTAGTTCCTTGAGGTCCTTACATATTCTAGAAACTAATCTGCTGTCAAATGGCAGAAGTCGGCAATAATTTTCTCCCCTACTAGTGGCTATCTTATACTCTCTAACTGTTCTCTTTGGTTTACAAAAGCTTTTTAATTCCACAAGATCTTATTCGTTATTGGCCTCATTTCCTCAGTAATCAGAGTTCTTTCCAGTAAATCCTTACCTGTGCCATAAGGTTAACAGTGTTTCTTTTTCTCTTCTCGCGTCTTCTCTTCTCTTCTCTTTCTTTTTCTTTTTCTTCTATTGTCTTCACACTTTCAAGTCTTACATTCTTGTCCTTGATCAATTTGTAATTGTGTGTGTGTGTGTGTGTGTGTGTGTGTGTGTGTGTGTGTGTTCTGGGTGAAGAAACACAGCATCAGTCCTAAAACTTAATTGGATAATATGAAATCAAAACCAAGACCATCGTTGAGACATAATAAGCAAAAGTAAAAATAAATAAAAGAAAATTAGAATTAAAACCAATACTTATAAAGTTAGTTGTTATAACTGCTTCACTGAGTTCGAACTGGAAGGTAAAGAAAATTCTCAGATCTTCCTGTCTCTTTTAGGTTCCTGGTGGTACTGTGGGTAAAGCACCTTCTTAAGACTTGGTCTTAAGAAGGGGTTCTCCTCCCTCCTCTTTAATTATAGATTAATTATAGATAATAGATAGATTCCACAGAAGCTATCCCAAAATACAAAGGCATAGAAAAAATCACTAGAGTTCGTGTTTCTCAATTTATTATAAAATATTGTTTAAAAGGCATGTCTACCTAATTTGATCTTATCCAGTCATAGAATGATGCTTTGAAGCATGGGGGAAGTGCTATAACTAATATGTATTATTGCTTGCTGTAGTACTGGGATAAAAAATCTGCTTATGCATTAAATGATCATAAAATAAAATTACAGAAATATACTTTACTAGTAAAGACATTACAAAGACAACAAATAATGAAATAAGAATGGACAAGAAATTACAACATAGTATCAAACATTGTGTATTAATTGCAAAAACTTTATCATTTTATTATTCAAAGTTTACAATTAGAGAAATTATTTTCTTTCAGAATATTACATACAAAAAATTGAAGAAAAATATGTCTAATAAGAGTTTAACAAAATAGTAAAGTGATTTCTTTATTAATAATTTCTCTGCAATAAAGTGGAGACTTGGAAAACAGTTTTATACTTTAATATGATTTTTCAGCCATTATTGCATCACTTTGCTTCTTATTTCATCTATGTGTGATATGTGTGTTTGTATGTATGTTGGGTGGCAGTATGAGTATAGATGTATATTTATTATGGTATTTATCGCTATAAACAAAACACAATGACCGGAAAGCAAATCAGACAGAAAAGGGTTTATTTGGCTTACACCTCCATTTTGCTGTTCATTATTGAATTTAATCAGGATAGGGACTCAAATACAGCAGGATACTAGAAGTAGGAGCTGATGTAGAAGCCATAGAAAGCTGATACCTACTGGTCTGCTTCACATGACTTGCCCAGTTTGTTTTGTTATAGAACCCATGATTCCCAGCCCAGGTATGGCCCTGCCCTCCTTGGTCTGGACCTCTGCCATTCATCACCAATTGGGAAAATGTCTTAGAGCTGGATTCCATGTAGGCATTTCCTCAACTGGGGCTTCTTCCTCTCTTTTGTCAAGGCCTGTTTCTATCTTTTGTTAAGTTGACACAAAAACATAGCCAGGACAAGGCATGCGCATATAGCACACATGTGGAGGTCAAAAGACATCATAGGGTATGTGTCTCCACCTCCTACATTGTTTGAGACAGAGTTTCTTTTCGACGTTATTAGGCTCACAAGCTTCTGAAAATCCTACTGTCTTTGTTTCTTATCTTTATGTAGGACCACTAAGATCATGTACATGAATTATACTACCTGGCTTTACTTGGTTTGTAATGATTTGAATTCAGGTACTCATACATGTGAGGTAAGCTATGAATTTACCAAGCCTTCTTCTCATGGGTCTTAATAGATGTTTGAAACAGTACCACACTGTTACTATTACCAGAATATAATAAATGACATGAAGAAACTAAGAAATGTAACTTTTCTTTATTTTTATCTTCAATCATTTTAACATCCTCTTATTTATAACATTTATTTAATATTTTGATCTCCACCATTTTGTTTTACATGTATGTTATATGTTGGGAGTACAGCCATTCTCTGTTCCTCCTACCTCTTGAAAGAGCCTCATGTAAAATAAACTACAAAATTGAATGTTCAAAATTAAAATATAACATACTGTTTTCTGTAGTAAGTAAATATCTTACAATCTCTAATAACAGCAATTAGAAACTAACATGCTATTTCTCTCAAAAGACTGGTTTCTTCTGTCAGTTCAAAGCAAAGATGCTTTCATCTGATGTCATGTATTTAGAAAAGGGAGTATGGGGAATGGTAGTTAACACTAAAGACCTTTGGAATTGCAACATGGAAAACTACTATTGTAGCAGACTTCTAAAAAATTAGCATAAATGCAGTTAAAATAGTTTATATTGATTTACCACATAATGGGGGGCAATGCCTTTTCCTGGCTAGCATTTTATTTGTTATAAACTAACAAATAAAAACTGTAGTGACACAAGTATTGCCTGTCTCCTTCTTAATTGTTGGTCCCTAAATATATTTTATATTAATATTGATTTTACTTGCCCTATAGAATTTGATCACAGGGGCCTATTGCTAAAGATATCACATGTTTTGATTATAAGACATGGAGAAACTAAAGCTATCACTGGCCTGGAAGATTTCCCCCACTGGATAATGTTTACAGTACCAGGTATTCTATGTGGTAATAACAGAGAAAAGTTATCAACAATCTTACTGAGAAATGAAGCCTGCACACTATAATAACAACTAGTTCAGTAAGACATGCTGCAGGTACCATGAATGTTCCCAGAATGTTATAGAAGTAATCAATTAATCAAAAAATAGATTTAAAGCCTAGTCCACAAGGTGGAAACCATGCCTGGTACCACTAACAGGGCCAAACCCATAGTTTACTAGGTAATAGGTCCAAGGGGAAAACCTAGTACTATTATTCTGCTGACTGGACACAGTAATACATTTCTTCCTTATTTCTTATCTTTATATCCATTGCTTATTGGATCTTTCTCCCTTTAACACAGAAGCTTCATTTTGAGCTGGATGGCGACTAATACAGAGACCCACGGCTGCATAGAAGGCAGAGAATAAGGTAGTACAAAGAGCTCAGTATTAGTGCTTATCTTTTTTTTTTTTTCCGAGACAGGGTTTTTCTGTGTAGCCCTGGCTGTCCTCGAACTCACTCTGTAGACCAGGCTGGCCTGGAACTCAGAAATCTGCCTGCCTCTGCCTCCCAGGTGCTGGGATTACAGGCGTGCGCCACCACTGCCCGGCAAGAGCTCAGTATTAAATGGGACATATATAGATATCATCTCCACCCAAGGCCCAAGAATGGTTGTAAGGCAGTGGATAGAAAGACTGTGGAGTCATAGGGAGTAGAAATTTGCAGCGCCAAACACTATTTGCTGGTCATGACAGCATGGTTGTACACTTAAACTTACAGATTGGATCGTGAATGCACAAGACTTGTTCAATACCAAGCCAGCAACAATCCCAAAGTAGATGGTGGAAGAGTTCATGAACTCCTATCCATATCTAAGCTATTGGAAATTGATTGGGGAGGAATAGTCGGGTCTTTTTGTTTTGTTTGTTTTGCATTATTGTGGTGTTTTTAGTGGTGAGCATTCTGAGAGACTACCAAGCTTCATTAGATGGTGCCACACCCATGCACCTAGAGGCAGCACTAAATGGACTCAATGACTTTATATGCACATATATATATATGTGTGTGTGTGTGTGTGTGTGTGTGTGTGTGTGTTTGTGTGTGTGTGTGTTTGTGTGTGTGTGTGTTTGTGTGTGTGTGATTGTGTGTGTGTGATTGTGTGTGTGTGTATGTATGTGTGTGTTTGTGTGTGTGTCTGTCTGTGTGTGTCTGTGTGTGTGTGATTGTGTGTGTGTGTGTTTATGTGTGTGTGTGTTTGTGTGTGTGTGTCTGTGTGTGTGTGTCTGTGTGTGTGTGATTATGTGTATGTATGTGTGTATGTGTGTTTGTGTGTGTCTGTCTGTGTGTGTGTGTTTGTGTGTGTGTGCGCGCGCACGCATGCATTTCGGTTTGGCCCTGTTAGTGGTAAGGAGAGGAAGGGAGAAGCTACAGGGAAGGGATGAGGGATGATATGTTTGATCAAAATACATTGTGTAGATGTATAAATACTAAATAAAAGATTTAAATTTAAAAATCAGAAATAGTTTTAAAACATGAAAAATTCTATTTGTATAAGGAATATGATTTTTTAGTTAGTGTTACAAAAAGGAATGTGAGGTAAATGAATTCAAAATGAATTCAAAGCTGAGGTTCTTCTAGATCCTGGACTGCCTTAGCAGCAATAAATGTTTTGAAGAGGAAATACGTGTAAATGGCATGTCAACAGTGGTAGGAGGGAGAAAAATCTACCTATATCCAAATGCTTTAGCTGAGCAAATGCCACCCTTAATCAAAGAAAAATATCTAGGTTCTGCCTTTTTTTCTTGCAACCAAATATTTGGACTGATTTTTTTTTTTATTCTCATCCCCAGAGTTTGTGATCATGTGACAGTGCATCAATTCTCTCAGTGCTGAGACAGCATCATAGCATTTCTGAAAATGTTATCATGTAAGAATACTAATTCCAGAATTTTTATGCTGTGATTGTCTCAGCCATAATTGGACTGCACTTGATAATATTATGGATGCATTTTAAATAAGAATGCTGCAAGCATCTCTAGTATAGTAAATGAAAGGAGGATTGCCTCAGAAATAGTAATATTTAAAAGTACTTAGCTTGAGCAATGGAATTAATTTATTATAATGTTGCTCTATAATGAGAAAGGGAATTTCCCTTCTTGGTATTTTATATATCTGCAAGAAGACAAAGGGCAAAATAAGTGAGGAATATGTTTCAATCGACCCTGGAAGGGAAAAGTCATTTCATATGTCAGTAGCGGTTTAAAACTCATTTGCCATGCGTTTCTTGTTATTGCGTTTTAATTATAGAGAGTACACATATGCTGACAGTGCATGAGATCATGTTTGCTAAATGGACCTCAACTTATGCCTCACTCATCAAAACGTCTCTGGGATCTTACACACACACACACACACACACACACACACACACACACACACACACACACAGATACATTCTCTCTCTCTTTCTCTCTCTCTCTCTCTCTCTCTCTCACACACACACACACACACACACACACACACACATGTACAGGCTTTGTTATGCTTTCAAAATAAGGGACAGGTCCTCAAGAATATTTACAATGTCAAGGTGTAAACCTAGGAAGGAAACACTAAAATTTTAAACTATTATAAAGAAACTTGAAATGCCTTCTTGATAAGGAAGAGCAACTAAGTTAAACCAATGGCTTCAATGAAAATTCTAGTGATCATGTGGTGATAAGTATCTTTGCTATGTATGTGAGCAGGTACAAAAGCCACACAAATGGAACGCCATATCAGATTTGTGAACTTGTAAGTAGAATTCAGTCTGTGAGCACATGAGGTCCACAAGATGCAACTTGTTATTCTGTCTCAAAGCTTCCTGCTACCATGTACTTCTCAGTAATTTTCTACTACTGCAGGTAGCATAGCATGCAGGGGTACACTAACCTGGATCAGAGCATGCATATACAATCTCAAATACATGCCCTCTTAATGCTGCCTGCTCAGTGTAAGCACTTAAATAGATATTTCTGGTATTATGGCTCAGAAGATTCTATTTATATGTAAGGGTTTAATTTCTTTCTTCTCTGCTTACTAATGCCATATAAAATCACTACACTCATATATTATATAACAGTACTGCTATTTATTGTTGAACGACACAATTATATAACAGAATTAGTTGCTTTGTTTGACCTGGCAATCGTATAATTCACAGTTAGGATGAAAATGCTCACATATTTTTGATGATCTTTACTTTGAATTTTTTTAGGTACTCACAAAGGTGCAATGAGTCAATAGAGAACAGCTATGGACCATCCATCCCATGCTTTGGTGCACAGAGGAGGAGCTCCCTACAACCATCCTGCACTTTTCATCTTCCTGTAATAGACTTGTTCCTAGTCTGGGATCTGCTGTGACTCTGCATTGCTTCATTTCACTACCTGAATGAAGCTGAAAACAGCGACACTGAAAATTTGTGCCACTGGATCTGTGGAGAATTGCTGATTCAACAAACCCAGGTGTTGAGTGGTGGTTGTCATTCCAGCATAAGCTTCCTTCCGATTGATCTGTCCATCGCTTCTGATCATAGCCATTTACTCTAGTTCCCCATTTTATTGGTAGAAGCAAGGCTTCAGGATGCATTTTGCAGCTGTTCTAAGCCGCCTCTTTTCTTGAGCCCTCTTCGCAGTAGCCATGCTCAGTACACTGACATCGTGAATTTTATTGATTCTCATAATTCAGCAAACTTCTCACTGGCTTATAAATGGGTCTGGCTCCTACTGGGAACAAAAGTGTGATGTCAAGGAACAGAAGGTAAAAGGCAGCCGAGCATATTTCTAAAAGTCCATTTTAAATAATGCTGTACAAGTAATAAATTTAGAACTTGGTAGGTTTTTACAAAGCAAGCTTACCTGGCTAACTGTGAAGCTTATCAAGACAGAGAATTAAATATGAGACTCCCAGGGATGCCCTGTTTCCTGGTCATGATACTCCACCTCTATCCATACCAAATAGATTTACTTGTCTGACATTAAACTATTGCAATAATAAATTATATATACTTTGTGCTCTCTTTCTAGACTTGTATAATATTTGTGAACTATATTGATAGTGTTGTGTGCTGCAGTAATTATTCAGTACTGTGAAATATAGTCTTTAATGAAAACACCTCAATTTTTCAGTCCTATCTTGATAGATATTTGGGTTCTTTCTAGCTTACATAAAATATGAATATCATTTTAATGAACACAGTAAGCATATGTGGTTCTCCTGAATTTATTTATACTTACGAACAGGGTTCATATCTATTTATCCTAATTTGAAAATTCACTTTTGTCAAAAGAGAATGGAACATAAGACAGGAAGGTAACAAAAGATTTAAGGCTGGGAAGCTCAGAAAAATGGCAAGACTCAGAACTCAAGACTTTACAAGTAGTGAACATCTGTTGGAGGATAGGAGACTTTTTTTTTCCAAGACAGGGTTTCTCTGTGTAGCCCTGGCTGTCCTGGGAACTCACTCCTTAGACCAGGCTGGCCTCAAACTCAGAAATTCACCTGCCTCTGCCTCCCAAGTGCTAGGATTAAAGGCGTGTGCCATCACCGATAGGAGACTTTTGGTGGATCTACTTTCAATCAGGAAAGGTTGTTCCAAGGCGTAGCTTTTGTGAACTACTGATCATGCTGTTGTAGGCCTTTAGGGGTACAGCTATGCTAGAATTACACTTTTTAAAGTACCACCTTGTCTATGCTCCAGTAATCTATCTGTTAATTCATTGGCTTCTAAAATTACAACTGGGTGTAAGTATTTTATTGACACGCCACTAGTATTTTACATGAAGTCAAACGATGGTGTTTGTTCTAGTCTTCCAGCAAAATGCAAGGAACACATTGATGGCATGTATAGAGAATGAGGAAATCAAATAAGGATTGGAGAGGAACAGTTGCATGAGTTCAGCAGTGGGTGGTAGCAGGTGAGAGACTACCTGACGGAGGGTGGAGTGCGAGCAGTAATAATCCTCATATAATTTCATTTTATCATGTGATATCATGTGTGTGTACACGTGCTTCTTACTGTTTCACAGTTGTGTGCCCCTACTTTGGTTAATGAGACTTGTAACCAAGGTTGAATGGTCTGAGACCTATCAGATACCTATAACCCACTACCCTTCCTGGGTATGTCATAAGGTAGATAAACTGGGATTTTTATGAGTATAGACATTTTCTCAAAACATCTCAATGTATTACAATCTCTGAAAGTAGCATTATGGGAGCAATTTATTATCAGTCTGTGGCAACAGCTAAATAACCTCTACTGTGGGCAATAAACATACACCTGAAGTGATCTGTCTTTCCAGAAAATGCCCATGTACAAATAAATTACAATGAACAACAGACATACAAATATACTAGGCTGTGGTTTGGCAAGAAAGGCAGAGGAAAGGAAGGGTGAAATGAAAATGTTAGCTTGCTATTTCCTATAGCACTCAGGTCTTAAAAGAAAGAGATTGCAAAATTAATCTATATAAAAGTGTCTTTTTGAGGATCCAAAAATTAGAACTCATCAGAAACACTGGACAATGCCATGGAAGAGAGAAATACTGAAAATATAGAAGATAATCCTCCAGGCGGACTTTAATTCAAATTCTGCGTCTGAATCCCTGGAATCATGAAATACGTTTAAATAAGAAAGGGGAAACCATCACATTATGGTTCAGAATTTGTGGGTCATGGTTCTTTTTCTTTTATTGGTTATCTTATTTGTTTACATTTCAAATGTGATCCTTCTTCCCACTTTCCACTCCTCAACCCCCCCATCCTTTCCCCCTCCCCCTGCCTCTATAGGGTGCTCCCCTCGCCACCCACTCACTCCTGCCTCAGCATCCTAGCATTTCCCTATGCTGGTGCATCAAGCCTTCACCAGACCAAGGGAGCCCCTCCCATTGATGCCACATAAGATAATCCTCTGCTACACATGCAAGTGGAGGGTATGTGTCAACTCCAGCAGTGAATTTAATTTCATGTGAAGTACACATTAGCTCTATAATTCCGTGTTTCTCTTGGCTTCATCATTCAAATCATCAACATAATCTGTACTTTCCTTTTCATTTTTTTCACTCTTAGATTCCTGATTTTTTTCTCATTTTTTCTGAACCCTAGGTACTTAACAATGATTAATGGGTTTTAAATTTCTTATTTCTGTTTTCAAGGTAAAATATCAACTTATTGGTGGAAGTAAAACAGGGAAATATATATATTTATATTTGAAAAGTTTGATATATCTGTGAGTTTTAAGTTTATCTCTCAGCACAAAAATCTTAAATACATGACCTGACAACCTTGGAAATCCTGCTTTTGAAAGCATTTTAACTTCTGTATTCCAGATTTTCATCCATCCTGGCTCTTTCTCCAGCCATTTCCTTGAATGTCAGATATCTGTAGGGCACTTCCCCTCAAAGGTAGCATTACAACTTTAAACCAAGTTGTTAGATTAAAATATTAAAAAAAAAAACCTTACTTTTCCTGCTTTTCTTTCTTAGTTTCTTCTTTTCTGATTTGTTAGTATTCCAGTAATCTTGTTCCTAGAAATGATGTTTCTTCTACATGTTTATGGTTTTTTTCTATGTTTTCTGAGTAAGTTGTTTCTATCCCATAAACTTTTTTGTGCTAAGGATCTGTTTTAACATTCTTTCAATTGACTGATTTTAAATAATTATAGACTTGGCCTTTTTAATTCAAAGAGACAAGATTAAATGTGTTTGTGTTGCCTTATTATGCTAATAGTGAAAACGAAATTCACCAGGAACATTAAGGAAGATGCTGTTTTCCAAAACTATAATGGCTCATAACCAAATGTATTATATATGTGTGTATAATTTTCCTAAATAGACATTACTAATTCCTTCTGGAACTGTTAACACTCTGTAGGTTGAAACTAGTTTTATTTTTATTTGTTTTTTATTTTATTTTAATTATATCTGCTTTAAATTACACCTAAAGTCTCAACCTATTCCCCTATTGTTCACATAATTGCAGAATCTGAGAGTGAGCTATTGACATTTGCATATCTGCTGAGTTCCATTTCAGAAACTGGGAATCACAGCATCTCTCAAACCCCTTCGTTTTGGTTTAGACTAAGACAAAGTTACAGATATTTATAACTACACATCCAAAAGTATGGCTTAGGATGAGAGAAGGCCCTGCCTGGCTTGGGGCAGAAGTGCAGGATACTTGTGAGGATAAAGACAGTTTCCTGTTCTCCATGGGTAGACAGAATATGTTAGATGAATTGGGTTTCACTCCACCTTGTGCTCCTCACAGGTTATTTATCCTCTGTAAGAATTGTTGCATGTATGTGTGTGTGTGTCAGAATTTAAAGAAGCTTTATGTAGAATGAAAGGAGGCTCTCTTGTAACTAAATATCTCATGATGCTTCTAAGGTGATATCCGTGAACTTGCCAGTTTGCTCATATTTAGACTGTATGTACACTGATTTCCTTTTATTAGATCATTGTCCCTGATAATTAAAACAGTTCTTTCTTCTTTTTGCAAGGCACACAGCTTCTTCCATCTGTAAGAATTAATCTCAGAATCACCTATATATTCATAATTCATTCATAATCTATTAAATTACCAATAATTATTTTGTTCAGATCCAGGCTCTGTTCATTATTATCTGTCAAAAGAAAATCATTTAGCTAATATACTTTTCTTCATTTATATGGGGGGTTGAAACAAAAGACTAAGAGATCACATTTATGCATTTATATATATTATAATATGCTGAGTAATTATATGTATATATGCATGTATGTATGTGTGTATGTATATGTATGTATATGCTCTAAAAGTTCTAAGATATGATCATTATTAACCACAAGACTGTCTTTTTTTTATTAGATATTTTCTTTACTTACATTTCAAGTATTATCCCCTTTCCTGGTTTCCCCTCCTAAAACTCCCTATCCCATCCCTCCTCCTCCTGCTTCTATGAGGGTGTTCCCCCACCCACTTGCCCACTCCTGCTTCCCTGGCCGGTCATTCCTCCAGACGTGGGCATCAAGCCTTCAAAGGACCAAGGGCCTCTCCTCTCATTTTGTCCAACAAAGCCATTCTCTGTTACATATGTGACTGGAGTCATGGGTCCCTCCATGTGTATTCTTTGGTTGGTGGTTTAGTGTAGGGGAGCTCATGGGGTCTCATTGGTTGATATTGTTGTTCCTTCTATGGAGCTGCAAACCCCTTCAGCTCCTTTAGACCTTCCTCTAACTCCTCCATTGGGGACCCCATGCTCAGTCCAATGTTTAGCTGGGAGCATCTGCCTTCGTATTTGTCACTCTCTGGCAGAGCTAGTCTTTTTTTTTTTTTTTAATTTATTTTATTTATTTACATTCCAGTCATTGGTCCTCCTTCAGAGCTCCCTCTCACAGTTCTTCATCCCATTCCTCCTCCCCCACGCTTCTGAGATGGTGATCTCTCCCCACCAGACTTCCCCATTCCCTGGGGTCTCAAGTGTCTAGAAGATTAAGTATGTCTTCTCCCACTGAGGCCAGACAAGGCCTCTGCTACATATGTGCCAGGTACCTTGGACTGGCCCATGTATGCTTCTGGTTTTGTGACTCAATCTCTGGGAAGTGCTAGTCCTTGTACCCTTATATTATATGATCAGTTCAGGTGATGAAGTGCAATATATTGACATTGATATTAATATATTGACATTATTTTACACATAGGCAAAATAAGTGTGTGTGTGTGTATGTGTGTGTGTGTGTGTATGTGTGTGTGTGTGTATGTGTGTGTGTGTGTGTATGTGTGTGTAATTATCTTCTGTTAGAACTTGTCTGGTCTTCTAATCTTGCTTTTATTTTAATAAAATTCAGGTAACTATTCAATTTTCTTTGAGGATCAGAATTTTGCTATCAGTCAGATAAAATGAACAGTGTAATATTTGTAAACTTCTTTATATTTATTAGCTTGATTTGGGTTTTTCTACTTATACAGTGAATATATATAGTTTTCAGTGACAGAATACACATTCATAGAAATCCTTAGAATTGAAATTTAGTAAGAAAACAATTTCTGTCTTTCCCAGATTTTATTTATTTTTATCTCCTTTTGTATTTAAATTGAGAACTTTTAATGAGGTTTGTGTAATATGAAATTAATTTTAATACAACTAAAATATTGAAAATTCATTCATTGGTATAAGATTGGCTTATTTCTTTGAAATTTTTAAGTGTAATTATTTGTGTTTTATTGTTGTGAAAAATTACATGACCACAGCAACAGTTATAAAGGAAAACATTTATTTTATTAATTTTTAATTATTCACTTTACATCCCTCTGACTTCCCCCTAGTTGGTTATCACCTCCCACAATTGTCTCCCGCAACAAGCCCTGCCCCTTGTCTGAGTGGGCGAAGCCTCCTGGATTTTTTCCTGTCCTGGCACATCAAGTCTCTGTTGTGCTAGGTGCTCTCTGACTGAGACCAGACAAGACAGCCCAGCTTGAAGAGCATATCTCATTGACAGAAGTTTTGAGATCCTTCCCTAGTTGTTCAGAATGTGTGAGGAGGTCTAAGTCCATCCTGTGTGTGCTCCTTGGGTGTCCATGAGAGCCCCAAGAGACCAAGTTAGTAGACCTGTTGGTCTTCCTTTGGAGTTCCTATTCCCTCAGGGCCCCCAATCCTTCCTCCTAGTCTTCCACAAGAATCCTCAATCTCCAACCACTGTTTAGCTGTGGATTTCTGCATCTGTCTGAGTCAGGTACTAGGTGAAGCCTCTCAGAGGACAGCCTTACTTGACCCCTGGCTGCAAGCATAACAGAATAACATTAATAGTGTCCGGAATTGATGATTACAGATGGGATGAGTCTCAAGTTGACTGGCCATTCCCTCCATCTCTGCTCCATCCCTAATTCCTTCATTTCCTATAGACAGGATGAATTTTGTGTTGAAAGTTTGGTGGGTACATTGATATATCTATTGCTTCACTGTGATTTCTGCCTTGGAACAGGAGGTAGCTTCTTCAGGTTTCCTATCCCCAATGCTGTTAGTCACAGATGATGCCTCCCCCATTGATTCTTGGGCACCTCCCTTATCAGGTCTCTGTCTTGTCCTGGAGATGCCACCCTCCTTTTCACGTTTGTCAATTTTCTCAGCTATCTGGCCATCACTCCTGTCTCTCCCCTTACCTGATCTAGTACCTCCCTGTCAGTTCCGCTCCCCATCCCCTTTCCCACCTATCTCCCTCCCTCCATATTCCACTTACTACTATTTTATTCCCCCTTCTAAGTGAGATTCAAGTAACCTTGCTTGTTTCTTTCTTCCTGTTTAACCACTTTGGGTCTGTTGAATGTAGTGCAGGTAATAGTTTATGGCTATTATCCACTTATAAATGAGTATAAACTATGTATCTCCTTTTGGGTCTGGGTTACTTCAATCCGGATGATATGCAAAAGTTCACTTGCTTGCAAAATTCATGATGTCTTTATTTTTAATAGCTGAACAGTGTTCGATTGTCAGGGTTCTCTAGAGTCACAGAACATATGGGTAGGCTCTATATAGTTAGGGAATTTGCCGATGACTTACAGTTTGTAGGCTAACTCCCCAACAATGGTCAGCAGCAGCTGTGGATTAAAGTCCAAGGATCTAGCAGTTGCTCAGTCCCATGAAGCAAGCAGGCAAGGAAGAGTGAGTGAGTCTTCCTTCTTCCAAAGTCCCTAGGTAAGTCTCCAGCAGAGGATGTGGCCCAGATTAAAGGCAAGTGCCCCCACACCTTTAATCCCAGATGACCTTGAACTTGGAGATCTCCTTGTCTTAATCTTCTGGAATTCATAGCCACTATGCTTCAAGATCTCCATTCCAAGAAACTTGTATCTCTGAGCCTCCAGATTAGCATCATAGGTGAGCCTTCCAATTCTTAATTGCAGTTCATTCCAGTCAAGTTGATAACCAGGAATAGCCACTACAATTGGGTAAATGTACCACCTTTTCTTTATCCATTCTTCAGTTGAACATCTTGGTTGTTTCTGGTTTCTGTCTATTACAAATAAAGGTGCTATGAATATAGTTGAACAACTGTATTTGTTGGATAGTGGAACATCTTTTGGAAATATGCCCAGGAATGGTATAGTTGAAGTAGAACTATTCCCAGTTTTCTCAGAAACCACAAAATTGGTTTGCAAAGTGGTTGTACAAGTTTGTACTTCTACCAACAATGGAATATTCCCCATCTTCCATGTCCTCTCCAGCATGCGCTATTACTTGAGGTTTTTTGTATTAGTCATTTTGATGGGTGTAAGATAGAACCTTAGAGTTGTTTTGATTTGCATTTCTCTGATGGCTAAGGACCTTGAACATATCTTTAAGTGCTTCTCAGGCAATTGAGATTTTCATTTGAGAATTCACTCTTTAGCTTTTTAAGTCATTTTTAATTGGGTTATTTGGGTTGCAGGTCCAATGAAGGTGTGCTGTGAGGTGGCAGGAGAATCGAGGTCTGCATGGGCTAGCAAGCTTCTTCCAGAAGACCCAGCAAGCAGGGAAGATGGGTGGGGGAAGGGATGCTTAGATGTATGGTTCAGGATCAGCAGGTCTCATGAAGGTGTGAAGAGAGGTGTCAGGAGAATGGAGGTGTCCCTAGAATAGCAGGCTGCTCAGGGCAGCTTGTCTTGTTCCATAGGACTCAGTAAGCAAGAAGGGTAGGGAAATGGATACTTTCTATATGATTCAGGATCCACAGGTCTGATGAAGGTGGTTGGAGAGGTGGAGGGAGAGTCTCAATTTCTCATTTAAATATAGCCTAACAAGTTACAGTAAGACTAGGCACAAACCCTTATATCAAGAATACAAAAGGCAGCCAAGTAGGAGGAAGAAGGTCCCAAGCATAGACATAAGAGTTAGAGTCAGCTCCCATTCCCACTGTTTGAGTTCCACAAGAAAAGAAAGCTGTATAACAATAATCTATATGCAGAATACCTAGCTCAGGCCCATACAGTGTCAGTGCTTTTGGCTTCAATCTCAGTGAGTCTCTATGATCTTTCTATTGTGGATTGTGTGGGTCTGTGGTCTTGGGTTTTCTCAGACTCCTTTGTCTCCAATTCTTTCTTTCATTCTTCTGCCTCCTCCCCTTGTTAGGCTAGGCACCAATCTGTGAGTAAAATAAAATATCACTAGGAATTTTTCATAGACTCCCTCCCTTCCCTCATCCAACTGTGCTTGTTTAAATCCCATGTCTCTGGGTTGTTCTGCTTCTGGTTCCTGGCTATCTAGGCAGTGTCAGATATGGGATATCTCTTGTGGAGTGAGCCAGTGGTTGAAACAGTCATTCCTTGGTCACTCTCATAAATTCTGTGCCAACATTGCCCTAGCACATCTTGTATGCAGGAGTGACTGTAGATAGAAGGTTTTGTGACTGGGTTGGTGTTTCAGTTCCACTGCTAGGAGAGTTGTCTAGTTATCAAGCATAGCTTATTTGGGTTCTTTACCCCTATTACTAGGTGATTTTGCTAGAGATGCTCTCATAGATCTTGGAAAAATTTCAATGTATTTTTCTACCTTCCCCTTCCCAATTACCCTGTAATTTAAGTTTTCTCTTCCAGTACTCTTTCCTATGTCCTTCTCTCTTCTCACCAGATTCTCCCTGTTTTAATTCCAATCCACCCGCAATTCTATTTCCCTTTCCCTGGGAGATCCATGCGTTTACCCTTGAGCCTCCCATGTCACATAGCCTCCCTGGGTCTGTGGATTGTAACATACTTATTCTTTACTTAACAACTAATGTCCACTAATATGTGAGTACATAGCACTCTTGACTTTCTGGGTCTGGGTTACATCACTCTGGATGACCTTTTCTAGTGTCATCCATTTGCCTGCAAATTTCATGATGTCATTTTTTAAACTTCATATGTAAATGGAGTACCACAGTTTCTTTACGCATTCTTCAGTTGAAGAACATCTATGCTCTTTCCAGTTCCGGGCTCTTATGAAGAAAGCCACAATGACTGTGGTTGAGCAAGTGTCATTGTGGTGGGATGAATCATCCTTTGGGTATATACACAAGAGTAGTTTAGTTAGATCCTGACGTAGACCAATTTCCATCTTCCTGAGGATCTGCCACATTGATTTCCATAGTGGCTGTACAATTTTACAAGTACATTGAACATTGACTATAAATTGTTTTATTCTAATTTGGTTTATCCTAATCATTTTTCCTATATAAATATAGTATTTTGACATAATAATAAAAGATGTAATTCATCATAAACTTTGGTTTTGTTCAAATCTGACAGTAAAATAAAACAACTGCAACATTTCTCAACTACATAGGTAATATGTCTTTCTGTTTCAACTAGCACTCGCTAATCATGGGGCAGCTTCAGTATTCTAAAAGTAGAAAGATTACATAGTAGTGTCATTATAAAAAGATTTTCTTTTCTTCACTGTTTGCCATGTTGTATAATGTTATGCACCTGTGCATATTTATGACATTACTTAGATGAATTGATTGGCAAAAAATGAAAAAAATTGATTGACAACTTGGAAAAGTCAATTTGATATTGGTTGAAATGTTGATGCTGTCAACTAACTCTTAAGTTCTGGGAGAACCGGAAACCTCCAGAGGCTGAAATGGCATATGTGGAAGTGAAGGCTTATACTGTGGCTTATTGTTGTCAGGGCCTCTGCTGTATTTTAAGTAAACCATGTGCTTGAGAGAATAACCATGATAATGCGTGCTAATTTGCCCGTGAAACACTTCTCAACACAGCAGATGCTAATCAGAAAGCAAGTTCCAATATTTTTAAGTGGCAGGCAAGGAAATTTGAAATAAGTGAAAATGGTGTGAACTCTTCAAGTGTTTCTAAAGGTACACAAGTGAGTAGTAGTTGGCTGTATTAGTAAGAAGTCTGAAGTTTATTCTAGGCATCAAGGGACCCACTGTGCACTTCTCCTCTGAGAGGTTTAGTCATTTGGCTTGAAAGGCTTGTCATTTCAAGATTGAGACAGATTTAAAACTTCTCAAAGCATGACCTTTTTTTTTTATTTTATTTTTTATTTTTGATCAACTCAGGCTAAAATTGAAAGCATAAAGAAAGACTGCAACAGTTTCAAAGCTTTTACTTTAAAAAGCCTTTTTAAAAACTGCCACGTGGAGAATTGTGCCAGTGTGTTTTTACTTCACGTTCACAGAGAAGTTCAGGGAATTGAAATCACTCAGCCTGCGATGGGCTTGTGGAAGTGCCTGTCTCCTTTCTGTTGTTGGAACACTGAAGCTATCACTAATCAAGGACCAATTTGAAAATTAAATTGCCTGTGTGCATGTTTTAAAAAAATATGTTAACAGGTTAGTTTAGTTGAAACAATATCCTTTTAATTTAACCACTTCCTAATAAATTACGCATGGACAAAGTATGAAGGTGGCTAGCATTAGTTTAATTTAAATTTATATACGCTTAGAGTCCAGTCCTAATAGGAATTCTTTTTTGTCACCATGCTAGAAACACAACCTTTAGCTCGAAGCTACTAAACTCTTCATAATGGAGAGCAAAGTGTTCATCTTCACCAATAGAATAGGCATGGTCGCTGTGAATAAAACCAGCTGCTAAGGTATCCTCAAACACTCTTCAGGACAGTGAGAAGACTATTGATTTTAAATGCCGAGAAATGAAACATTTTCAAAAGTGTTCACTTTGGATCAACTATTATTTTCCAAAAGAACACGAATGGAGTATAAAGTGCTTCATAGTGCTGCTTCATACTGGTTTTTCTTTATTTCAAGGAAACTTCCAAAGTAAGAAACACACTGTCTCTAGCTCTGTTTCTTTTTATTTTTCTTTTCTGTGTATGTATCTATCTGCTAGCTGCTCCTCTACACTCTGCATTTTTTCTCCTCTTCTTCCCCACCCCCACCCCCAGCCCTACATTCTTCTGTTTCTATTACTCTTAAGGGGGAACCCCTTGTTAGATGTAAAAGAAAAATACACTTTAAGAGAGTAAAATTGTTTTAACTGATGTTAATATTTTCTTATTTTAAACAGAATATTAGAGCTAAATAAAGTCTGTAAAATCTGAGACATAGAGAATAAAAGACCTTTTATCGTTGATGAGTCTCAAAGTTCATACTTTAGGGCAGGAGACTTTTTATTGTGTGGCACTAATTATAGAATCCAGTGAATCCTATGATGTTAACAGTATGTCTTTAAACACAGTTGGCTTTGAATACGTGCTACATATTTCTGCATAAATGGTGTAATTATGTTGGCATGAATGTTATAAATTTGTCATCTTTTTTTTGCAGTGGCTATCTTTAATTTAAATGGAGTTTTAAGTAAAGGTAAAAAAATTAATTTAGTCATTTAAAACTTGCAGTGAATTACTTCTTAAAACTTGTAGTGAATTCCCTACATATCACCTCAATCTTCCCCTATCAAAGGAGAGACTAGTTATGTGCAGAGCTCAGTCAGTATCTCCTAAGTTCAACCAGAGAGGACATCTTTGCATGGTTGCCAGTGATTCCCCTTGCATTCTGTCTTAGGGGATCATTGAACCTGCCTCTTAGAACATGATATGTCTCATGAGAGAGTACAGAGCTAAACTATTCACATTTGTCTACATGCAGCCGGTAAGCATGAGAGTACTAGTGCTGGAGTGTGATCAATAAGAGGCAGTGTGTCCTGAATGAATGATGCACAGGTACATGTTATAAAATTTCTCAGATGGTCCAGAGAAGGCAGACCAGTGATCTGAGTGGCAAGAGGCTACAGCACATCCATCCTTGACTGGCTCTTTCTTTTTCTCCTTTCATCTCCTTTCCTGAACATGTCCTACCACCTGGGATCATGAGATGAAGCTGCTTGCACAAAAGTTGTTTTTAATCTTTGTTCTTCAAGATCCCAGGATGAGACAAGGTAATTGCAAATTAGCAAAACATTTTAGCATTGTTGGTCATGAAGAGTTAACATATTATTGAGGAATGACTAAATTTCCTGAATCATTATAAGGGAAAAAACTAAAATGGAAACATGGGGACTTGTTTCTGATTCTTTGTTCTCTGTGTGAACACAAACTCTGGCAGAATAGATGGACAAAATTTCCCTAGCCATGTTATCCTTGGTGAGCAATGCTCTTCAATACAGAGTCCCTAAGATAAACTAATTCCTTACATTGAGCTCTGGAAAATAAAATCCAAAACGCTACTCAAAAAGTGCTCCCATGTTTGTAGCTTTAATTTAACATAGTACCAACAAAAACTCTAACCGATGTAATATGAAAGATCTGTAAAATATCTCAACAAGTTACCCAGGTCTGTTGGTCAGGCTTGTAATCAGATACTTGGGAAGCTGAGGCAGGGAGGTGGCTCATAAGACCCTGGCTTGGGTGACCGTTGAAATTCAAAGCCAGTCTAGACAATTTATTGGGAACTTCTCATAGCAAACCATGAAAAAAGGCTTAGAGATATAGCTCAGGGATTGCTTAGCCTTAGCTCAATATTGAGCTGTAGAGTGAATGAAAAAATTAAAATCTTGTAGCTAGATATTTAAATAATAAATACACTTTTAAGAATCCAGAGAACATATTTAAAGATTAAATATCATTTTATGTCTTAAGTTCTCTGACTATGGCTTCCTTATTTTTTGTCTACTTTTATTTTTAAGTATGATTTCTCATATATGCTTAATGTTTTGTTTTAGACTATGATTTCAATCATAAATTATTTGAAGCCTAATAAAATAGATAAAATGAACAACTTGCATTGTGTATATGGTGGTTTGAATAGGTTTGGCTCTTATTGATTTGTGTGCTTGAATGCCTGGCCCACAGGGAATAGCACAATTAGAAGGTGTAGCTTTGTTGGAGTAGGTATGGCCTTGTTGGAGGGGTTATGTCACTCTGGGGTAGGATTTGAGGTCCTAGGCTTAAGCTCCCCCCAATGTGGGATTGCAGTTTCCTGTTGGCTGTTTGCAGTAGACCCTCTCCTGGGCTGCAGTCTGATTAAGATGTAAAACTCTAAGTTCTTTTTCTTCCTCTCTGAGTGTCTACCTGCATGCTGCCATGCTTCCTGTCATGCTGATAATGGACTGACCCTCTAAAATTATAAGCCAGCACCAATTAAACGTTTTCTTTAGTATGAGTTACCTTGTTCATAGTGTTTCTTCACACCAATAAAACCCTAAGACAGAATATATTAAAATAAAAAACAAAAACACCTTCAATATCTAAAGAAATTATTGGCAATTGAAATCTTTAGGCTAAGATATGTTAACTCATCAGAATTAGAAAGCTCTGTGGCGAGCCAGGCGGCAGTGGCACATGCCTGTAATCCCAGCACTCTGGGAGGCAGAGGCAGGCGGATTTCTGAGTTTGAGGCCAGCCTGGTCTACAGAGTGAGTTCCAGGACAGCCAGGGCTACACAGAGAAACCCCGTCTCCAAAAAACCAAATCAAAAAAAAAAAAACAAAACAAGAAAGTACTGTGGAATGTTAACTATAACAAGCCCAATCATTATGTTTCTTATGTTTCCATTAAATTAATATTAATAGATATAGTCCAGAAACACATTTTGCCGTGATATGCTTAATCATTGCCGTAATGTATCAAGCTATGCCCTAAGTTTATTCAAAGAAATTAAAAAGAAATGAAACTTGGCCCTGAGACACACATATACAAAACATAAAATATAGTATTGTAGATTTTATCAGGTTAAGATTTAACACTTGTAAAATATAAATTCTAATTTGTTCAAAGTAATTTAAAGGTAACAGGGACCCTTCTTCTGATATCATTTCACTTCTCTTAGGTTGAGCTAAGAAATTAAACAAAGAGCTAATGTTGCTAATTGTGAACATTAGGAGCACATAAACTATCCTGATAATTATAATCACTCTCACTATTTGAGATGCTCCAGCACCTAAAGGGATGCATTTTCTTGGTGGTATCCCAGACTTCAACAGAGAAAGGTAAACAGCAGTGTTCCTATTGTGCATCCCCGGATGCTGTGTAAGAAGTTTTGAAATGAGAATGTCTACTATTCAAATGCATTGTGTGTCTTCCTGCAACATTGCCAAGAAGGCTTGAGGCCCTAGGAAAGCAGTCAGCAGAGACCTTGGAAACCATGCAACCCTGTGAGCTCCTGGCTGGCTTTGAATGAAGTGTACTTCGCTTTCATGCTGCTTTTCTTTCAATGATAGGCCCTGAAAAGCCCAGGATTCTTTAGAAGAATTAAGAAAAAAACAGTGATCTCTCTTTGGGTAGTAATTCTGTGAAATGGATTAAGAAATATTCTTGCTCATGCCAGCAGGCAACAACTAAACCCCAACAAAATTCACAAGCTGAAAACTCAGAACAAAGGCTGTATACAGTGACTGTAGGTAGGCAATATTTTGTTTACACAGCAAGTGTGTACCTCATGGGAAGAGCACAGAAACCTTCCATAGAACTGTGGTTCTCAACCTGTGGGTCTCAACCTTTTCTTGCACATCTCTCTCCCAAAGCATTCCCATTGCAATTCATAATGGTAACAAATTACCATTATGCAGTAGCAATTAAAGTTATTTTCCATTTGTTGGGCGGCACCAAACATGAGGAACTGTATTAAAGGATAGTAGCATTAGAAAGCTTGGGAGTCACTGCCCTAGAGAGTGTGGGGGAGTAAATAGAGGGAACACTGGAGAATAATAATGTAAAGAGTAGGAAACCTGAACATGGAGTTGCTAGAAGAAATCACAGATGGCACACTACATGATAAGAGAGAGAAAAGTACTATCTGAACTTGACAATGGGACCCTATAAAACTAAACAGCTTCTGTACAGTTAAGGAAATAATACAAGAGCAAAAAGACTACAGAATAGGTGGGGATCTTTGCTAGCTGCATATCTGACAGAAGATTAATATCCAGTATGAATATACAAAGAAGTAGAAAAAAAGAAAGAGTGAAGAGAACAAAACACCTCATTTAAAAAGGGGTCATAGAAAGAAGTAGTTCTCAAAAATAAGGAAAGAATTGCTTGAGGTCAGGGATACTGATTCCCCCAGATTTTCTTTTGTTGCTGAGAATAGTTTTAGCTATCCTGGGTTTTTTGTTGTTCCAGATGAATTTGATAATTGCTCTTTCTAACTCTGTGAAGAATTGATTTGGGATTTTGATGGGTATTGCATTGAATCTGTATATTGCTTTTGGCAAAATGGCCATTTTAACTATATTGATTCTACCGATCCATGAGCATGGGAGGTTTTCCCATTTTTTGAGGTCTTCTTCCATTTCCTTCTTCAGAGTCTTGCAGTTCTTGTCATACAGATCTTTCACATGTTTGGTAAGAGTCACCCCAAGATACTTTATACTGTTTGTGGCTATTGTGAAGGGGGTCATTTCCCTAATTTCTTTCTCAGCCTGCTTATCCTTTGAGTATAGGAAGGCCACTGATTTGCTTGAGTTGATTTTATAACCTGCCACTTTGCTGAAGTTGTTTATCAGCTGTAGGAGCTCTCTAGTGGAGTTTTTTGGGTCACTTAGGTAGACTATCATGTCGTCTGCAAATAATGATAGTTTGACTTCTTCCTTTCCAATTTGTATCCCTTTGACCTCCTTATGTTGTCGAATTGCCCGAGCTAGTACCTCAAGTACAATATTGAAAAGATAAGGAGAAAGGGGGCAGCCTTGTCTGGTCCCTGATTTCAATGGGATTGCTTCAAGTTTCTCTCCATTTAGTTTGATGCTGGCTACCGGTTTGCTGTATATTGCTTTTACTATGTTTAGGTATGGGCCTTGAATTCCTGTTCTCTCCAAGACTTTAAGCATGAAAGGATGCTGAATTTTGTCAAATGCTTTTTCAGCATCCAATGAAATGACCATGTGGTTTTGTTCTTTAAGTTTGTTTTTGTAGTGGATTGTATTGATGGATTTCCGTATATTGAACCAACCCTGCATTCCCGGGATAAAGCCTACTTGATCATGGTGGATGATCGTTTTGATGTGTTCTTGGATTCGGTGGGCAAGAATTTTATTGAGTATTTTTGCATCGATGTTCATAAGGGAAATTGGTCTGAAGTTCTCTTTCTTTGTTGGATCTTTGTGTGGCTTTGGTATCAGCGTAATTGTGGCTTCGTAGAAGGAATTGGGTAGTGTTCCTTCTGTTTCTATTTTGTGGAATAGTTTGAAGAGTATTGGTGTTAACTCTTCTTTGAAGGTCTGGTAGAATTCTGCACTGAAACCATCTGGTCCTGTGCTTTTTTTGGTTGGAAGACTTTCTATGACTCCTTCTATTTCTTTAGGCTTTATGGGACTGTTTAGATGGTCTAGTTGGTCCTGATTTAATTTTGGTATTTGGTATCTGTCAAGGAAATTGTCCATTTCCTCCAGATTCTCCAGTTGTGTTGAGTACAGGCTCTTGTAGTAGGATCTGATGATTTTTTTGGATTTCCTCAGTTTCCGTTGTTATATCTCCCTTTTCATTTCTAAGTTTGTTAATTTGGATACTTTCTCTGTGCCCTTTGGTCAGTCTGGCTAAGGGTTTATCTATCTTGTTGCCTCAAGCAATACTACAGAACAATAGTGTTAAAAACTGCATGGTATTGGTACAGTGACAGGCAGGAGGATCAATGGAACAGGATTGAAGATCCAGAAATGAACCCACACACCTATGGCCACTTGATCCTCGACAAAGAGGCTGAAAACATCCAATGGAAAAAAGATAGCCTTTTCAACAAATGGTGCTGGTTCAACTGGAGGTCAGCATGCAGAAGAATGCGAATTGATCCATCCTTGTCTCCTTGTACTAAGCTCAAATCCAAATGGATCAAGGACCTCCACATAAAGCCAGACACTCTGAAGCTAATAGAAAAGAAACTGGGGAAGACCCTTGAGGACATCGGTACAGGGAGAAAGTTTCTGAACAGAACACCAATAGCGTATGCTCTAAGAGCAAGAATTGACAAATGGGACCTCATAAAATTACAAAGTTTCTGTAAGGCAAAGGACACCATCAAGAGGACAAATCGGCAACCAACAAATTGGGAAAAGATCTTCACCAATCCTACATCAGATGGAGGGCTAATATCCAATATATATAAAGAACTCAAGAAGTTAGACTCCATATAACCAAACAACCCTATTAAAAAATGGGGTACAGAGTTAAACAAAGAATTCTCACCTGACAAACTTCGGATGGTGGAGAAGCATCTTAAAAAATGCTCAACTTCATTAGTCATTAGGGAAATGCAAATCAAAACAACCCTGAGATTTCATCTTACACCAGTCAGAATGGCTAAGATTAAAAATTCAGGAGACAACAGGTGTTGGAGAGGGTGTGGAGAAAGAGGAACACTCCTCCACTGCTGGTGGGGTTGCAAATTGGTACAACCACTCTGGAAATCAGTCTGGCGGTTCCTCCGAAAATTGGGCACCTCACTTCCAGAAGATCCTTCTATACCACTCCTGGGCATATATCCAGAGGATTCCCCACCATGTAATAAGTATACATGCTCTACTATGTTCATAGCAGCCCTATTTATAATTGCCAGATTCTGGAAAGAACCCAGGTATCCCTCAACAGAAGAGTAGATGCAAAAAATGTGGTATATCTACACAATGGAGTACTATTCAGCCATTAGAAACAATGAATTCATGAAATTCTTAGGCAAATGGATGGAGCTAGAGAACATCATACTAAGTGAGGTAACCCAGACTCAAAAGGTGAATCATGGTATGCACTCACTAATAAGTGGTTATTAACCTAGAAAACTGAAATACCCAAAACATAATCCACACATCAAATGAGATACAAGAAGAAAGGAGGAATGGCCCCTGGTTCTGGAAAGACTCAGTGAAACAGTATTCAGCAAAACCAGAACGGGAACGTGGGAAGGGGTGGGAAGGAGGACAGGGGAAGAGAAGGGGGCTTACGGGACTTTCAGGGAGTGGGGGGGTAGAAAAGGGGAAATCATTTGAAATGTAAATAAATTATATCGAATAAAAAAATTAAAAAAAATAAGGAAAGAAAAGGAATGGAAGAAATAGGGCTAAGAAATAGCAATTATTGTCCTTAGCAATTAGCAAAAGACAGATGAAAATAGCACTGGGATTTGACCTGATCTTAATCAGAATGGTTCAATGAACAAACAACTGATAATAAATGCTTGTGAGAGTGTGAAGAAGGAGGGACTCTCATTTACTGGGGATGCAATTGATGCTGTTCTTCTGGAAATCAGTATAGAGAATACATCAAATCCTAAAAAGTAAATCTCCCATATGACCCAGCTGTACTACTCCTTGGTATATCTCCAAAGGACTCAACATCCTAGTCCAACAGATATTTGCTCAGCAATGTTCATAGCTGATCTATTTATAAAATAAATAAATATCCTTCAACAGGTGAATGGATAATGCAATGTGGTGCATATACGAAATGTGTCTTACTAAATGGTCTGTTTCTGTGAAGCAACACTATGTCTATAGCAACTCTTATAAAGAAAACTACCACCTAATTGGGGTTTACTTAGAGCTTCGGAGGTTTAGTCTATTGTATGCATAGAAGGAAGCATCGCAGCCTGCAGACAAATATGGGGCTGGAGAAGGAGCCGAGAGTTCTACATTCAGAATCAACAGGCAGCAGGAAGAAGTTGCCCCTGGGCCTTGCTTAGACTTTTAAAATATCAGAGCCCACCCTCAGCTTACACACTTCCTCCAACACAGACACACCTATTTAAATAAATAAAGCAACTCCTTAAATAGATAAATCCATGGAATAGTGTGGCCTTTGTGTTGATGTCTTGTTTTTAGATGTTTATTAGTCAGGGAGGACAATAAACATACTGAATCTTTAAATTAATATTGAATCTTTGTAAAATTGAATTCAAAGCATATTAAGCCTTTCCATGTAGTGTCCACAAAAAAAGCAGCCCAAAGATGTTATTTCTGGAAGCATACATATTTGAGCAGACATTTATTGTTAGTCATGTTCACCAATTTCCTAGATTTAATTATGCAACCCAACACAATTCAGCTTCTCCATGAGGGAAAATGAATTCAAGATCACTAAGAAACAGAGGTGATATCAGAGTTAGAGCAAAATATACCTTAAAACCTTTTTTCTTTGTTTGTTTGTTTGTTTGCTTCTATCTATATTTCTTTCTTCTTTCCTTCCTCCCTTCTCCTTTCTCTGTCTCTGTCTTTGTCTCTGTTTCTATCTTTGTCTTTGTTTCTGTCTCCGTCTCTGTGTCCTCCTCTCTCCCTCTCTCTCTCGCGCGCGCTCTCTCTTTCTCTCTCAGAACATAAATACAGCATATATATTCTTACTAATAACTATTCTGAATTGGCAACTTGTGTAGTACCTTCAGATACCATGAAAGTCAATCCTCAGAGAAAATATTTCCAGATAAATTTCAGATGGATTTCTCTGACTGATGTGGCCCAGGTCAATGGTGTTTTCTGCAAGAAGATCTTACCTGAATGTCAGGCAATCAATGGAAACTGTTTAAATAGATGTTTGATCTTAGAAAGGGCAGGGGCAAGTTTCTCAGCAAGAGGTCAGCTCAGTACTACAAGTCAGACCATTTCAGGTAGGCAATAGCAATGGGGAGTCCACTGGAGAATGAACCTTAAGACCAAAGACTAAGAGCATTGACACACCATACAAATCTATAGTTGTAATCAGAGTAGATGTTTAAGTAACACCATAATTGGCAGGGGAGCAGTGTGCTTATGGGACTTTCGGGGAGGGGGGCAATCATTTGAAATGTGAATAAAGAATATATTGAATAAAAAGAAAGAGATGACTCTGAAATAGAGCAGATAACTAGGCTGAGTAGAACCCAATTCTGAGAATAATGACATTGTCCATAAGCAAAGTGAAGAGAAACTACGATGTACAGGGCATGGCTTCATGTGTTGGAATACAGGCCCTTTTGGAAAATGTGAAATACGATTATACCAATTGGTAATAATCCAATCCAAGGGACATTTCAGCATCTGAGAGGGATATGTTTTGTTATGGGAATGAAAGAAAGATAATATTTTGGATATATAACTCTAGGTTGTCTTAGTTCTCATGCAATTTTAATATTATACATGATATTTTATTTCAAACCTATTTAATATTCTGAATCTGAAACATAATAGAATTGTACATGTTAACATGAAATATTTTTTGCATGATAATAATGTATATAAAATTTGATGAATGTAACTATTATGTCACTCTAAAGGAGACTGAATTTTATTTTGTTTGGAACTTTATAGAATTGCTCATCATATAAAAAGAATTACATTGGCAACAATTTTCTTGTACTGGGGTGGGTGTCCAATAACATTTCTGAACAAATGGGCTCTTTTGGAATTTTTTTTTTTTGCTGAAGATTCTTATAATAGATGTGCTTATACAACTGCACTACTTTGTGTTATAGTACAGTTCCAAAATAAACTAGACATTCCTTATAATTTACTTTGCTTTTCTTTCTCTTTTAAGTATCATGGCATTGCATTTACATCAAGATATTTTACACTTGTGTTATATTACCTATGAATTTTATTTCAGATTTGTAAAGGAGACATTAAATATGATTTAAGAGACTATTATGAAATCTTAGCTTCTATTTTGCTATTGTAAACATATGGCAATACTTACTGTGAATAACTGCATCAAGTTTTCCTTTCAATTTTACCAATAAGTTTAGATTCATTTCTGATAGATGAAACTGTAGTAATTATAAACTGGGAAAATTCTTTAGGGTGTAATTTTTATTTTCATCAATGAGCAACAGACACACCATGATAGTTTGGAAAAGAAAACAAGGATTTGCCCAGGTGAAGAATCCATCCCTTCTACTTAGAGTATGAGGTCAAAGAAAACATTTAATGTGCCATGGAAGTGGTAACTCTAACTGTAGATAAAGAATAAACTACTTCCCCAAGCCTGAGAGATATTTATCCCAGATGGCTGGATTCTTGACATTAGATTATTAATTATGGAATCACTGGAGGATGTCAGAAATGGGAGGCAGACTGTTGCTGGTTCCAGCATGGCTGCATAAGAGGAGGTGTGACATAGTTCCTGCCCAGGAGCATTTTATGGCTGTTGATTCCATGATCCCCACATGTGCTGATGGTTGGTGTTGCACCGAAATTGATCTGCTGTCTTTACTATTCTACTTTTAATCTTTCTTTCTGGGAATATATTTCCCCCATTACTCAGAGCTAATCATGCCATAGTAAATGAAACAAATTCAATTTTCAGAAATGAGGAATAGAGATGGTCATGAAACTGTAGAGGATGAGGAACAGGGCTTTAGAGTCATGTGAAAAGATCTAGACAATATAACCACAAGGGCCATAAAAACCTACATGGTCCTTTTTGGAAATGGTTCATTGCCAGACTTGGTCTTGATTTTGGAATCATGAAGAAGTACAGCCTCTAGTCCAATGGCTGCTGCATTGATTAACTAGGATGAACTTGGAGGCATCAAGGATAGAGAGTAAGAATGGTCCTAAGAAGGAAAGGTATGGATAGAAAAAATGGGAAATTATATATGATTTTGGGATAAGTTCCACGAGGTGATAGGATTGTTAGGATGAAGAAATGAAGATTAGAAAATTAAAAGAAGATGTAGAAGCATATAAAAAGTTAGTGCTCCATTTTTCTAGCTGATAGAAAAATTGGAGATAATGCCTGGAAAGATATTAGAGAAAGCTATCAATTTTACTCACATGAAATCAAAACATTGTAAGTAATAATTTTAATTTTTATAGTCTGTTATATTTGTCTTCATATGAGAATAGTTACTAAAGGCTGCTGTCTGTTGTACCCCAAAACTGGAAGGCCTGTGGCCAGCTACCCACAAGGAACAGGCTGTGCAAACATAAAAGGAAATGTGTTTCTGCTTTGTGCTTGGTTCTGCTCTAAGGAAACGGGAGCTGGGACTATTGATCCAGGACTCATAGAGTTTACCTAAGTCTAAGAATTCGTCATAATTATTAACAATAATCAAAGCCTTGTAGCTTTAGTAAATAAAAGATTGGGTTCTGGCTTTCTCTGATTGTTAAGCTAAAGTTGAAGAATGAAGAATACTGAGATGTGTCCTCAGGGATCAGAGATAGCATCTGAACTGGCAGCTTGTATCTACTAAGTGAGTCATAACTGAATCAGCTCTGTTCACTTTCCCACCTTTCTTAGGAGCCTCTTCACACTGAGGCTGGACGTGGGCAGACTTTCGTCTTTGTCCAGTTGGGCCTTGGGACCCAGAGTGTATTTAATTTCATAGTCTTATAGAAAGCAGCTTGAAGTCACACTATGTACAAAATTAAAGAACATACATATTGTTATTCAATCTCCTGGCCCTCTATACTTCTCTCCTGTCCCTTCCAATACCCAATCCTGTCCCCCCTTTACTCTGTCTCCCTTTTCTCTCTACCCCAGGTCCTTCTCTCCCTCTACTTCCTGTGATTATTTTGTTTCCCCTTATATGTAAGATTGAAGCCTCCACACTTTTGCCTTCCTTATTTTTAAGCTTCATATGAGTTTTTGGTGTATCTTTGGTATTTGGAGGTTTTGGTTAATATCCACTTATTAGTGAGTGCATACCATGTGTGGTCTTTTGTGACTGGGTTACCTGACTCAGGATGATATTTTCGAGTATTATCCATTTGCTTGTGAATTTCATGAAATCATTCATAATATTCCATTTTGTAAATGTACCACATTTTCTGTATCCATTCTTCTGTTGAGGGACATCTGAGTTGTTTCCAGCTTCTGATTATTATAAATAAGGCTGCTATTATAAGCATAGTGGAACATGTGTCCTTTTTATATGCTGCCGCATCTTTTGCGTATATGCTCAGGAGTAGTATAGCTGGGTCCTGTAGTGGTATATATTTCTGGGTTTTCATGTAAAACTATTTCCAATTTTCTGAGGATCCAGATTAATTTCCAAAGCAATAGCAGTGGGGGATGAGGAACTGAGAGTAGTCACTAGAAAATCCCTGATGCCAGGGAAGCAAAAGGCTTCCGGGCCTCAACAGGAATAAATTTAGCTGAAATATGCAACAAAGGAGAGATACAAAGTGTAGAGACTACCTCCAGTAGATAGGCAAGGCCCCTAGTTGAGGGATGGGACCACCCACCCATCTCAAAATTGTTAATTGAAAAATGTTTCTGTCCTAAGGGAAGTCAGGGACAAAAAAAAAAAAAATGGAACAGAGTCTGAAGGAAAGGCCCCACCTAGGGAATCCATCTTATCTACACATGACCAATACAGATGCAGATATTCATAGGCAATCATCTGACTGATCCTGGAACCCAATGGAAGAGCTAGGGGAAGGACTGGAAGAGTTGAAGGGGATTCCAACCCCATAGGAAGAACAACAATATCAACTAACTGGACCACCCAGAGCTCCCAGGAACTAAACCACCAACCAAAGAGTATACATGGAGGGACCCATGGCTCCAGATACATATGGAGCAGAGGACAGCCTTGTCTGACATCAATGGGAGGGGAAGACTTTGGTCCTGTGGAGGCTTGATGCCCCAGCATACAGTGGTGAGGTAGGAGTGAGTGAATGGGTAGAGGAACACCCTCATAGAGGCCAAGACAAAGTAGAGAGTGGGATGGGAGGGAGGTTGTGGAGTGGGAACTGGAAAAAGGAATAATATTTGAAATATAAACAAATAAGGTAATTAATTAAAAAGAGAAGATAAGACTAAATATAGTACAATTGATATGTTATCGAAAAAGTGAAATGAAACATAGGTAACATGCTGTTTCTAGTCATCTAGTGTGGTGGTTTAAGTAAGTTTGCCCTGGGGCACTATTAGGAGGTATGGTCTTGTTGGAGTAGTTGTAGCCTTGTTGGAAGAAGTAGGTCAGTTTGGGTGCGGGCTTTCAGACACTCTCTCAGCTGCCTGGAAGACTGATTTCTCCTAGTTGCATTCTGATCATAATGCAGAACTCTCAGCTCCTTCTCCAGCGCCATGCCTGCCAGGATGGTGTCATGCTACCTGCCATGATGATAATGAACTTAACCTCTGAAACTGTAAGCCATTGCCAGTTAAATTTTGTTCCTTATAAGTATTGCCTTGGTCATGGTATCTCTTCACAGCAATGGAAACCCTAACTTAGACAGAAGTTGAGAGTGGGAATTGGGTATTGCTGTGATAGGCTTGATTAGGTTTTTGTTTGGAGGAATGTGAATTTTGGGAATTTGAATTTGGAAAGCCATGGGATGCTTTAAGTGGCACTTAATTGGCCATTCTAGTAGGCATGTGGAAGACATGGACACTGGAGTAGCAGAGTCCTGTGTCCAAAGAGATAAACAGACTAAGGGAGGGGTGACTTTGGAGCA
Organism: Apodemus sylvaticus; assembly: GCF_947179515.1. Classification (NCBI taxonomy): domain Eukaryota; kingdom Metazoa; phylum Chordata; class Mammalia; order Rodentia; family Muridae; genus Apodemus; species Apodemus sylvaticus. Next base: position 44,617,104 of record NC_067474.1, on the reverse strand, counting down.
AGATCCCATCCAGCTAAACTTATTATTTGTATGTTGGCAGTTTAATAATAGATAGTTATATTATTATGGCCTGGTTATGACCTTGTTATTGTTTTAATTTGGACAGAAGGAGATATAATTATGTGTCAAATTGACAAAGAATAGCTTGTGATGGTTACTCAACGTGATTAAAGTCTATAATAAAATTCTTACCTCCTGGAATGGTGGTAAGATTACATGCCTCTAATCCCAGGAGAGCAAGGCAAGCAGAACTCTGACTTCAAGGTTCATCTTGGTACATAGCAAATTCCAGGTTAAAAGTAGCCATTATGGAATACATCTGGAAATGAAAAATTTAGAACTTGAATAGGAACCACAGAATCAAGCATCACCAACAGAATATAGGAGATGGAAAGGAGAATTAGGCACCTGAGACATGAGAGAAGAAATGGATATTTCCAGCAAAGAAAATGTTAAAACAAACAAAACAAAACAAAACAAAACAAAACAAAACAAAAAACTCCTGGAACAAAATGTCCAGGATATCTAGGCCAAGATCAAGTCTAAATAAAAATAGAAAAAGGAGAAAAAGCACAGGTCAGTGGCACAGAAAATATTTTCAACAAAATAGAAAAAATCCTAACCAGTAAGGGAGATGTCACTCAAAGTATAAAAGGCATACAGAACACCAAATAGATTGCACAAGAATAGAAATTCCACTTGAAACATAATAATCAAAACACTAAACATAAAGAACAAAGAAAGAATATTAAAAGATGCTAGGGAAAAGGATAAAGTAACACATAAAGAAAGGCCAATTAGTATTAACTTGACTTCTCAGTGGAAACTGTAAAAGCCAGGAGGACCTGGAGAAATGTGCTTCAAACTTCATGAGACCACAAATGCCAGCCCAGATTACTATATCCAGTAAAAGTTTCAATCAATGTAGATTAGACATTCCGTGATATAACCAAACTTAAGCAATATCTATTTATGGATTTGGCCTCACCAAAGTGTTAGCAGGAAAAGTACAACAAGAAGTTAATTACACTCAAGAAAACACAGGGAATAACTCATTTCCAACCAGAAAAGACAAAAGAATGAAGCACACAGACACACACATATCATACACAGACACACAAACACATAGACACACAGACACACACCACTACCACCACCACTATTACTACTATGACAACTATCACCACCACTAACAAAGTAACAGGAACTACTTACTCATTGATATATCTCAACATCAACAGTTTCACTAAATTCCCAATGAAATAAGTAGACTTCTATAATAGAAGTGAAATCAGGATCCATTTTCTGTTTCATCTCAGAATTACAACTTAACATCAATGATGGACATTACCCAATGGCACAAAATGGAAAAAAGGTAATTCAAGCAAATAGAAGTGAGAAACAAGCTGAATTATCCATGTTAGTATCTTCCAAACCAGATTTCAAAAACAAAATTAATCAAAAGAGATACGAAATGCCATTACTCACTAAAGAAAAGGAATCTGCCAACTGAACATTGAAATTCTTAACATGCACCGAACACAAGAGAATCTAAGCTTATAAAAGAAACGTTATTACAGCTTAAATCACATACTGATCCTCACACAGTGATAGTAGACTTCATTACCCTACTATGGGCAATAGACAAGTTATCTAGACAGCAACAAAACAAAGAAATGGGGGAACTATGAGAAATTATAAACCAAATGGACCTAACAGATATTTACAGAATATTTTACATACACATAAAAGAATATACTTTCTTCTCATCACTTCATGGAACTTTTTTCAAAATTGGCCACATACTCAGGAACAAAACAAGTCTGAGCATATATACCAAAATAAAAAACAATACCTCCATTCTATCTAAGCATCACAGATTAAATCTGGATATCGACAACAATGGAAACAACAGAAAACTTACAAACTGAATGTCTCTCTACTGAAGGTAAAAATTGGCCAAGGCAGAAATTAAGAGAGAAAAGAATTTCTATAATTGAATGAAAGTGAATATACAACATACCCAAATATATGGGACACAATGCAGGTTGTTTTAATAGACAAATTTATCACACTAAGTGCCTTCATCAAAATAAAAACAAAACAATACAAAACAAAACAAACAAACTAGAAGCTGAAGAACACACATGGCAGCTCTAGAACAAAAAGAAGAATCATATTGAAAAGGAATAGATGCCAAGAAATGCTAAAACTGAAGCCTGACATCAACAAAATAGAAACAAACAAAAAATATGAATGCCAATGCTAATTTTATTTTCTCAGATGATGGGATGATACTTGAGACATTTCAAATTTTATCACCTTTCCAGAGTTCCCCTCTGCAACCCCACTATCCCACCCTCTTGCTTCTATGAGTGTTCATTCTCTCCCAATCACCCACTTACTCCCGCCTTCCAGCCTGAGCATTTTCCTACACTGGGACATTGAACCTTCACAGGACCAAGGGCTTCTCCTCCCACTGATGACAGATAAGGTCATCCTCTGCTACATATACAGATGGAGCCATGGACTCCTTAATGTGCACTCTTTGGTTGGTGGGTTAGTCCTTGGGAGCTCTAGTGGGTCTGGTTGGTTGATGTTGTTCTTCCTATGGCTTTGCAATCTCCTTGAGCTCCTATGGTCTTCCCCTAACTCCTCCATCAGGGTCTCCATGCTCATTCTGATGGCTGGCTGCAAGCATCCACATCTGTATTAGTCAGGTTCTGGCAGAGCCTCTCAGGAGACAGCTATGTCAGGCTCCTGTCAGCAAGCACTACTTGGCATCAGCAATAGTGTCTGGGTTTGGTGGCTGCATTTGCGATGGATCCCAAGGTGTGGCAGTCTCTGGATGGCATTTCCTTCAGTCTCTGATCCACTCTTTGTCCCTGTATTTCCTTTATACAGGAGCAATTCTGGGTTAAAATTTTGGAGATGGATGGGTGGCCCCATCCCTCAATCGGGGGCCGTGACTGTTCTCTGGATATCATCTCTACAGATTCTCTTGCCTCTTTGTTGGGTATTTCAGCAAATGTTATCCCCATTGCATCATGGGAGCCTCTTGCTTACCTGGCTTCTGGGATTTTCTGGTGGCCATCCCTAGTTTTCCACCCCCCCGCTGCTACATACCTCTGTTCAATTTCCTGATCCTCTGTACTTCTCCTCTGACTCCTCCCTAACCTGTTCCTGCAGCCCTTTCCTCCTCCTCTGTTCCTCCCAAGTTCCTCTCATCTTCTACCTCCCATGATTATTTTGCTCCCCTTTCTAAGTAGGACTGAAGCATCCGCACTTTGGTCTTCCTTCTTCTTGAGCTTCATGTGGTCTGTGAATTGTATCTTGGGTATTCCGAGCTTTGGGGTTAGTATCTATTATCAGTGAGTGTTCTTTTGTGATTGAGTTACCTTACTCAGGATGATATTTTCTAGTTGTATGCATTTGCCTAAGAATTTCATTAAGTCATTGTTTTTAATAACTTAGTCATACTCCATTGTGTAAATGTACCACATTTTCTATATCTATTCTTCTGTTGAGAGACATCAGGGTTGTTTCCTGTTTCTGGTTATTATAAATAAGGCTGCTATGAACATAGTGGAGCATATGTCCTTGTTATATGTTGGAGCATCTTTGGGGTATATGCTCAGGAGTGGTATAGCTGGGTCCTTAGGTAGTACAATGTCCAATTTTCTGAGAAACCGCCAGACTGATTTCCAAAAGGGTTGTACTACCTTGCAATCCCACCAACCATGGGGGAGTGTTCCTCTTTCCCACATCCTCACCAGCATCTGCTGTTACCCGAGTTTTTGATCTTAGCCATTTTGACTGGTATGAGAGAGAATCTCAGGGTAGTTTGATTTCCATTTCCTTGATGACTAAGGATGTTGAACATTTCTCAGCCATTCAAGATTCCTCAGTTGAGAATTCTTTGTCTAGTTCTGTACCCTATTTTTAATAGGGGTATTTGGTTCTCTGGAATTCTTGAGTTCTTACTATGACATTACTAATGCTCTTATAGGATTCCTAAATGTATTAATAAATGGTTCTTAAATTTTATGCCTTCTCTTTGGCTTTTTTCCTTCTCTCGGTTTGTCTTTTCCAACTCCAATATGATAAATTCTTTTATTATAACTCATTTTTATATCTTTTTAAAAAATTAAGGAATGAATGCAAAATTAACCATTGAAATAAATGTTAACAACTGAACTATCATTTAGTTATCATTCCATGCTGTAAGATGGAAAATCAGTTTTCTATTTTGAATGATACTGGATACATCAATTACTTTGGGACAGATCTAGTGCTCAGTAGTAGTTGACCAACAAATAATGGACTGCATTGGGATTTTGTGTGTCCTGTTATTTGGCTACAGTTTGGTGGGTTTGTTTGTTTTATTTGTTTCTTTGCTTTGCTTTTTAGGTGATGTACTATGCTTTCTGGGGTGTGTTTTGTTCTTTTAATGAGTTTTGGGATTATTGCTTGAAAAAGAACAAAGTTTAATGAGTAGGGAGGAGAAGAGCATCTGGATGAAACTGGGTGAGGAGAAGAATGTTATCAAAGTGTATTTGAATTTAAAAATTGTTTTAAATAAAACATTTAAAAATTAAAAATGTAGTGAGATGAGAATAAGGCATCTAAAAATCAACTTCCAGCCTTGGCTCATGAACATGAAACACACACACACACACACACACACACACAAAATACACACATGCTTACACACACACACATACACACACATGTATACACTAAAACATGTACAAATTAAAATAATCAGTTAGGTAATTTAATCTGCTATTTTTTTCCCACTGAGGGAAGGACAAATGACAGATAAACCTAATAGTATGTTAAGGTATGAGGTATGGTGATTTGGTCCAGAGTAGAAATAAAGCAGAATTCTAATGATTGGGATTTGACAGTCTTGAGTCACTCAGGTCACCTGTAAATCTAGACAGCTGTCAAGCTTCACTGAAGATGAATAGTTGTCATGATTTATTTAAATGAGTATAAATGGAAATAATCAGCAAAACCACATCTACATGTTTTTATATTTTTGCATGTTATTCATATATATATATATATATATATATATATATATATATATATATATATATATATATATATATTTGCTGAAGCTTATTTTAGCATGGGAGCCAATGACTTTAATAATGGACATTGTGTAAATAAAACAAAGAAGAGTTGCACATTCAGAAATAAAAATTTTTTGAGAAATGTCCACTAAACTAACCACTGTGTGACTGGGATTAGTTTTCTTTGCCTTTGTCACTGTAGACATTATGTTTTAGTGTGAACACAACTATAGAGAAGACACTCATTAGATGCAAAGAGCTTCTCATAATTAATAATCAAACACAAATCTCTAGACACCAAAAGATAATACAAGGTATTTTAAATATAGAACAATACAGTGAATGTTATAGAACCAGTTTATATATCAGTGACTTTGAATTCTTGGCTAGCTAGTTTCTTATTTTGTTGTATTCATAGTAGTTCAAATCTTTATTAAGAATAATTGATTTATACTCTGAACATTCAGGGCAGATTTTATTGAGATATGACTCACAAACTGCACAGTTGACTCATTCCAAGTATATAATTCACTGTGCTAAGAACATAACATTTCTGGGTTTTAGAACTTGTGATATATATATATATATATATATATATATATATATATATATATATATATATGAATATAGCAGTACTATGTCACTTTAATTATTTTAATTTATAATTCTATGATAAATTATGTACAGTCTTGTGAAACCATCACATATGTCTAGTTTAAAACATTTCACCATCCCAACTAGGCCATTAAAAAAAAACTATCAATCTGTTTTGATTAAGAAAATATAATTCACAACTTAATAAAATTATTTTGAATTATTTATGGAATAGAATGCCTACATTTTCTGACTGCACAGTACACTATTCCGGTATACTCAGAGCCTACTCAAGTGTGTTCACATTCCCAAGGAGGCACAAATATAAATACGCATGGTCACAAACGTCTACTGCATGCTTTGCCCACAGACACAAGCACAAATTCTCAGGCAGAAGATCATTGAGAGTGAGCATCTCACTACTGAGGAGGCTTCTCTGAATGAGAAAGTGGGTGAAGAAAGAATATACCGATGATCAAGAAGAGGAGAGGTATGTCATGTGATTCTAAAACATTTCCAAACTCTATTTCTCCATCTTTATTCTGAGAAAAGGTACAGAGTCCAGTTCTGATTCATTTAACTATGAATGGGCTTTATATACTTTGTAAAGAGTAAAATGCAGGGGAAATGAGGGTCCTGATTTCACGACCAGGTGACCAACAGCTATGCAGCTTCTGCTTGTCTCTAGACTCATATTCAGAACCTCCCTGTCTATATGCTTTTAGGAAACCTAATCCATATAAGGAGATCATTGGTAGAAGTGCTAGCTGAAAACATCCACTGACGTTCTAGCTGACAGACATCATCTGTATCTAGACATGGAGATGAGGATGCTGTCAGAATAACCGTAGCCCCACTGTCTGACCAAGCCTCATGAGGGGTGCTGAGTGATAAGTACCTAAATTAGTTATGTCAACTCCCTGAACCATGAGCAGCAAGAACAACAAATGATCGTGCCTTTTCATACTACCCAATTTCAGACTGTTTGTTACGTAGCATCAGGTAACCACAACAGTCAGTGAACTGATCAAGATGTGACAGGTGCGTGAGCTACATAGGGAGAAATCAGCAGACCAGAAATGAAGGTTCAATCCGTTTTCCAAGAACTGAAAAGAAAGGAAGATTTGAGCAATTTTATGTACTTCTTTCCTGTTGTTATGATTGAGAAAGGATTTCAAATAAACTTAAAATTTCTACACAGAAGAGAGTGATGATGATTTTTGTAAAGCATGTGAACAAACTTTAAGTCTTTTGTTAATCTTTAGTCTTTTGTTAATGTGGCATAGTTCCTAACTTTGGAACAAGATTATCATTTCTGGCTTTCATTAGTAAGCATTAGTACATGTGCCATAATAATCCCAATTAATTTTGCAAATTTATTTAGATATATTTTATACACCTATTAATTAACAGGTGGTTTTCTAGAGATATTAATTATAGATAATCCTTACATTCAAGGAATTTGCAACACAACTTATGGGAGTGTCAATGAAGTCAACATCAGTAATGATACAGTGTGTCAAACTCACTTGGATAAGTACAATATAGGATGCCAAAGGGTCATGTCTTCAGCTCCCAGGGAAAGGCTATGGTGGTGGTTGTCAGAGAAAGATACTTAGAGGGAGTTCAGGCTATATTCATTCCTGAAAGGGGGCACTGAGAGCTCATTTAGTGGGATTCTAGAGCAGATAAATCAAGTGTCAAAGAGGTTAAAGTCTGGGCAGAGGACAGACAGAATGTTCGCAATTTAAAGGCAATATTACAAATAATACATTCTGGAGACTGTAAGCATCAATATTGCTGGAGCACAGATCACAAGGCAGAGGGACAAAGTAGGACAACATGATCGCCTCTGCATGTTAATAACAGCTCGCTATCTCCCCAGGGTTTTTGGAAAGTACTGAGTCCTTTTCATGAGGAGAGATCACAATGATCAGATGTGACTGTGATGTGTAGAATGTATCTGAGGGAGGCAGACTCAGTTAGCTTCAGGAAGGGCAGATCCTGTGTACGCATTTCAGAGTGCAAAGCCTATGGTGATACCCATGTGGCCTTTCGGATCAAATACCCTCTGTTTTGTGAAAGCAGAGGGTGCTTTGATAAGCTCGCAACAGATTTCAACCACAAATGATCTCTTTTAATGAGAAATGTCTGCCATAGCAGTAATGTATATGAAAACAAAGCTTGGGTATGTATGTATCTGTGTCAAATGAATATTCATGCTTCATGAGTCATTCCAAAATTTTTATACTATAACCTTGAATGAAAGGGTCTGAGCACTACTGATCTGAAAAATGACAACCCTTGGCATATGAGCCAATGTGGCATTGCAAATTAGAATTTGTTCAGACCCTTTTGAGAGTGATTCCCCAAATTAGAACAGTGTGTATGTGAGCCAACAATGCCAGTGTTCTTTGTATTTAATTACTACTCAAAGATAGTCATTTACTTTTCAGCATCATTGATATATATAATTGTATTCACATATATGTGTAGTACATACATTACATGAGATTGACAATACATATGTATGCATACAAATGCATATATATCTATGCGTAAATATGGGAAATATGTGAAAGGAGCCACTCAACAACAGAATGTGCTCCTAATACATTCTATGTACATTCAATGCATAATTAAAATGATTCTTTGCCAACAGAGTAGCTGATTTGATAGGGCAACTGCTCTTTTTTTTTCTGCTACTAGCAGAACAAATTAACGTTACTGTGGGGAATGAAAAGAAGTGGTTTGCAGCAATTCATATAATAAATAACCATAGTCGCAGTAGCCATTGTCATTGAGCCAAAATGCTTTAATTTAAATCATTTATACTAATTACTGAAATTGCTAGGGAATCGTTACGAATAAGTATTTATAGAAACTGAGAGGGAAACTCAGAGCTGTCATAGACTTCACATTCATATTCTTTATTTTGCTTTATTTTTAAAAGTTGTTATGAAGAGAATCCTAAGATTTGGAAAGGAAGGTCAGGAGAATGACAAACAGGTCATTGCTCCACCAGACTTAGAGATAACGAATTTTTTTAAACTGGAAAAGTAAAAAGATACTATTTTACAATGCATTTATTGTGTCTCAATCTTCCAGATAAAGAATGCTTAATAAGTGATTCCAAGCTGAATGGGAATCTGGCAAGAATAAACAAGTGAGCTATTTACTCTGCCAGGTATTCTACCTTTAGTTCTTCCCTGCAGGCTGGTTTCAATTCAAATCTAAGTGAATTTATTTGGACTTTGAAAGGTAGCACATAAAGATTGCCCGGCAGTTGTCCTGAAGGTGAGATCCAGGCATGATCTTTGCAGGTAGCTGTGGCAGTCTTGATCAGCCTTGGGGAGATCTTGCTAATTTCAATTGGTTAAGAATGTTACCTTCCTAAGAAAAGACATAAATGAAATATGAGATATAAGTGATCAGAATCTGAATTTTATGTCCCTGATGACAATGCTTTTGAACTGGAAGAAGCAGGACATTGCATACTCTCAGAGCTCTCTTAACAAAGAAACAAAGGAATAAAACACAGAAAAACTGAGTCTCAGCATTGTCCCCTGAGTAGTAAGGTAATTAAAACTAGAATTCAGTTCTCAAGAAAAGCTGGAAATCCATTTGCATGACACAAGTCACATTCACATATTAAATGTGTATAGAAATCAAGTATGTCCCATTGTGTCATGCTTGAATTTTTATATTTACTTCTCAGAAAATTGGGACGTATAAAGCTTTGAATATACTCCTTTGAGTTTCATGCTTTGTTTTGTTTTGATTTTGTGTGTTTGCTGTGCTTTCATTATTTCTACTCTTGCAGGGACAAAAATACAAAATGAAACAATAATGTAACTTACATACAAAGACATTGCATTATATAATATATGCCCTGAGTGAGATGAATTTGAACTTCCTCCATGAAGTTTTGCAAAACTCTTCCTTTTTTTTTCTTTTTTTGGTTTCAGAGATTTCCTAAACTTTATTTTATCTTCTTTTGATACTTTTTTTAACATGCTAGTATTCTGTCATCCATGTCTGAACTAAGGATCTCAAATATGGACTAGCATGTACTTGGATTTAAATGGAAACTGTTATTATTTTAATTTCTTTGTTTGGATTAAATTTCAGGTTATAACTGACCTCAAACTTCAGCATTTCTGTGAATTAATATATTCAATATATGACCTCGTTAGAATGATTTTTTTCCCCATTGACAGCATCTTCTGAGTTTCAGTACAAAACTCATATTGAGTTCCTCTGTTAGAGGTAAAATGGATTTAAGATGAATTTTGTTTGGAGAGGTAGATGTATGCCTGTGAAATGTACATGTTTAGGCAAGTTTGATACTTGAAATTCTTTCTCAATTTTCTCCACATTACTTTTGAGGAAGAGACTCTCAGTGAACCAGGAGTTTTCCACTGGCAGGGCTAGGGGACCATGAGTTCAACAGAATCTCTTGTTTCCCTGTTCTTATCTGGTTTACAGGCATATACCACCACCTGGCTTTTTATGTGTGCTGGGGATCTGACTTCAAATTTTACAATAATATTTATTCAGCAAGTACCTTTTGAACTGTGTAGACTCCTAGACTACAGCTTTTAATATCTAGTCAATATGTATAGTCATTATAGTCTATATAGTCATTTTGACTTTTCAAACAACTCTAGGTTTTAGAAATATAGAACTCTTAATCATAGTTCTGGAAACAATTTGTTCCTTAGTTTTATAATTAACTATTAAAATTATGTCATTAATATTATGATAATACTTAGGCAAATTACTTTTATTTTATTAATCATTCAGAGCATGCCAAATGGCAGAAAAAAGACTCTATTTGCCACATGATTTGTGTATCAACTTATTCACTATATAGTTGGTACATTAGTCATTCACTATGCCACAAATTATAGATTACCACAAGCTATAAATCATAGTTTGTAATACTACACATGTCACATGAATGGCTTAGAGCCTATGAGAGTCTTAGGATTTATTTAGAAAGCATTATTCTTTTTATATAGGAGATCTGTAGCTTGCAGTATGGTGAATTTCTATAGCAGTTTCGTTTGCTACATGTGTAGTTTGTCTTGAAATAACTGCTACCATTTAACAAAGTGGACCAAAATTAAAGGATTTTGTTCCTTCTCCTCAGATCTCTCTCTCTCTCTCTCTCTCTCTCTCTCTCTCTCTCTCTCTCTCTCTCTCTCTCTCTCTCTCTCTCTTCCATGTACGTTACACTGGATTGAAAAAAACAAGTCACTGAGAATGAAACTAAAAATGGGTTACATGAATATCAATTAAATTGTATACATTCAATAGGACAGTTAATGAACTGATTACTAGTTAAGAGCAATGTAACAAGGATATGCATGAATTTTTCTTGTGTGCTAACTCATGTGCTGCTGGATGCATGAATTATGCTGAGAATACTAGCATTTTCAATGTAGACATAAATGAAAGTGCATGACCGTGAAAATATGCACAGGCAGAAAAAAATTGATGGATTAGAGAATCACCTTTAGAATGCACTCTCTTTTTCGATGCTCTGAGTTATCTGGTAAGCTCATAATGTCAATGGGTAAGGATGTTCTACTCCACGTCAATGACACAAAATAAAGCTTAGTCTACAATACTGTTGAGCTGTGCACTGTGTAACCAGAGCACTGCTTCTCAAGCATACCCCCTACCCTGACACATATATACTTTGCAAAGTCATGTTTAAAAAAATTAAGTCCAAATTTCGGCTACAAGGCATTCTGCCAAGAATAAGCCATCAGATTGAAGGAAGATAAAAATGAAGGTCGTAACCTCTCTATTTGATCTCCTATTACTCCCAACCTAAAACTGGCTCCTAGGGTAATGTCTATTTTTGTAAGGATTATTTTCAGTGATCTCTGCCTTGTGCCTCCGCTAATAAGCAGCACTGGAGAGCATGTAAGAGTCTACTAAGCATGTACAGGGCTACTGTGGAGGGGGTGGGGCACTCTAGGAGGCCCCTGCTGCCACTCCACATCAGGAATTCTGAAGTGCTCACACTTGAAAGGAACTCTCCCCCACCCTAGTGCTCTTGATTAAAAAGAGCAATTCACAACTTGGATTTAAGAGGTCCTTACTCTTGAGGATGGGCAAGGCTTCCTTCTCTTTCCAGATGGTGAATAGTGTCTTATTTCATGGTCTTCTAAAGTTTCTTTGCATGTTATCAAGTAATTGGAGCATGACCCTGACACTGCATTAAACACAGCAGCTTCTTTCCATGCACAGTGCTCGCTTTCAAGCACTATTTAACAATAAATCATAATCCATTGCTTTGTCATTCTTTAGAAGACTCATTGTAGACTGATCTCTTCTCTCTGGTCACTTTTCTTAGTATTTCTGTGTAGCTCCACATGGTCGCTCCTCAGTGAAGAATCCAATGTCTCTAAAATCGCTCAGGAAAATCTTGAAGGTTTCATGTTTGTGTCTAGATTCGCTTGGCACAACTTAGTCTGATTCACTCTTGATATCACATTTCAATCATGGATACAGGTGTTGAACAGGTATGCTGACTGACCAATGAACTGTCTGCTAACCTGTTGTTCCTAATTGTGTTCTCATCTCTCTTTGTCTTCTGACATCTCTCTTGATGTGTCTGATTTCTCTGTTGAATTCTATGATTTGAAATTACTTCAGAGAATGTCACAAGAGTTTCTTATTCCTTTTCCAACAGGGTCACATCTAATAGCACTACTCCCTGGGCCCAGCATATACAAACCATCACAGGTTCCATTCTTCTCAGATTATCAAGCTTGCTGGCAATCACCTTTACCTAATGAGTTATTTAGCTGGTTTACATATGGCATGAGCTCAATGGGTTTTGACTGCAGTCTTGCTTTAAAAATATCATATATTCTTTGAGAATTTCATATATTAGTACTGTTTTGTTCTATTGTTTCTCTCCTATCTTCCCTTAAACCCTTCCCATGTGCCTTTTACTACTTAAATTCATTGCCTTAAATTGCTATTGTTTACAGATGTGCGTGCACACACACACACACACACACACACACACACACACAAACACACACAACCTCTCAAGTTCATTTAGTGTTGCTCATTATTTGTATGTGTCTGGGGCTGACCCCTTGGGACTGAATCATGTATCAGAGAACTTGTTCTTGGAGCAGAATTATTCTCCCCTTAGCAATAGTTAATCCCTTAGCTCTTCACCTAGGGGTGGGTGCTCGTGAGAATCCCTTCCTCCGCATTGTCACACAACAGGCATTATAATTTTTCAGGTCTTGTTTGTGTAGCTATGTTTGCGAAATTTAATGGGTCCAGTTTTTTCTGATATCTAGAAGACATAAAGTAAAGCAGATGCCCTGATTCTTAGGTTCTTACAACGCTTCTGCTCCTACTATAACGTTCCCTCCTTGTAGGAGTTGGGTTGTTGTTGTATAAACTGTGATTGGGTAACACATGGTCACTTGTTCTTTTTAGTTTGACCAGTTGCAGCCTTCTATCATGATCTCCATGTGTGACAGAAAGAATCTCCATTGATGATGGTAAGTTCCATAGCGAGTAAACCTCTCTAGTAAATGTGAACCCATTTGCACTGATGGCTAAAGAGAAGTCCTTCAGCTAGACTCTCTTCTTTCTGTCCAGAGAGACTTTGTCTCTATGTCTTTGTCTTTGATGTCCTTCTATTCCTTCTCACCATTTAGCCATTGTCACTGATTTAATCAAGGCCAGGCAGTGTGGCATGCAATTAGAATTACATTAGGTTATGCAGACAGAGATAGAAGAGGAAAACTGGAGGTTTGGAGCCAGTCTGACCTACATATTGAGTTCAAGGCTAGCTAAGGCTCCTTGGTGAAATCCTGTCTCAATAGATCAAAACTAAGGTAAAGAATATGAAACAAAATCCTTATTGGGAACTGGAAATGGTTTTTTGAACAATATAAAATATTTGGAATATAACTTTTGTACAAAATATACATTTCAGGGGCCTGGGAGACAGCTCATTGGGTACATTGGCTTGCTGCCAAACCTGAGCAGATCACCTGAGTTCAATTTCTGAGAACCACATGATGGACTTGAGGAGCCAGTTCCCCAAAATTGTGCTGTGATCTCCATTAATGCCCTATACCATTAACAAACAAATACATTTATATACCAAAAAAATCCTAGAAGTAATAAAAGTTTAAAGTGCATGTTATAGGCAGAAAAGCACTAATTCTCATCACACAGTAAAGAATGTTGTAGTTAAATATGAACTGAAGGTATATTTAAAGAAAATATATAGTAACTATGTGGCTGCTATGGGGAATGTTCTGTATTTCCTACATTTATTTTATCAGTCCTTTTTGGATGAATCACATCTAGTGACAGAACATTATCTCATCATATCTCATACATTTTACATCACAGCAATAGTTGATTCCTGGGAAGAGATTAAATCATAATATTCATATTGGATGGGCATTTCTCTTCACCTAGCTTTTCTTTTCACTTAAATTGAGCTTTAAAAAATTGAATCCTTTTTCTTGTACTTGCCATCAGAACAATACCCAAAACTTTAATTTATGGTAACATCTGTATTCATTTCAAAAATTGTGAGAGCTTGGAGATTTAAAATTATACTATTTACTAGAATACTGCAAATTGATTTACATCTTAACTACATTGAAGTTACTACAGATATTGAGATGTCCTGTGTATCAAGTACAAATATTTAGTTGATGGATTTACTTTGACACATATTTCTGGGATGCTCTGGAGTAGGGGCTCTCAACCATCCTCATGTTGTGACCCTTCACTACAGTTCCTTATGTTATAGTGACTCCCAGCCACCAAATTATTTTGTAGTCACTTCATAACTATAAATTTGCTATTGTTGGTAAATCATAATATAAATATTTGGGATGCAGGATATCTGAAAACTGACCTCTATGAAAGGCTTCTTCTGCTACCAAGGGTTCAGCCCACAGGTTAAGAACCAATGCTTTGGATTAATGCTCAACAAATTAAGACAGGACTGGAGATCAAATAAAACATACAGTCATAGATAGGCAGACAGACAGAGAGACAGACAGGAGTAAGAAGACAGATAGACAGGTAGGAATAGAAAGAAAGACAGGAAGAGACAGACAGATCCATCATTTGCTCTTCAGAGTTATCTGTCTCTGTCTTATTCATCACAATAAATACACTAATTGGTTTCATAATGAATGTTCATGAATTCATGAACCAGTGAAAAAAATGTATGGTCAATCTTTCAAAATGCTTTCCTTCCTATTAAGAGAGGGAATATTGTAATATTTTTCTTGAAGCACATTTTTGAAGTATGTAAAAATCAGAATAGACTTTATAAATATGACAATGATTAAAATATATTTCATGGCTATAAAAATGAATACAAGTTTTCAATGGCTATCACAATAAAGTTAGGGATTTAAAATGATGACTTGTTTCTGCTAGTTTAGAGTTAGAGAGCACTTGGCTTCTCAGGGGCATGAATTCTCCAGTCCTCCACCCTTCCCTTCACCTCTGCTCTTCCCAAGACTGACCTAGTGAGAACATGCTGCTTCATTTAAAACACTGATCACAATAAAATAGTACTATATTAATAAAACTATCATTTTCTTTTAAATGTCACTCATTTACTTTTAACTCAAATGTGATTTGACAATAGAAATTATAATCTATCCTGTTTTTCTTAATTCTTTTCTTACATATTATATCAGATTGCAGCGTCCCTCCCCCCTTCCCTCAGCCTCTTAGGCACCTTGCTTTCCTCTCTACCAGGCCCATTCCTCTACTCCCCTCAAGCAGACCTCCAAAGGACATCAACCAAACATGGAATAACAGGCTATAATAAGACAAGGAAAATACTGTCACATCAAGGACTGGACAAGGTGACCCAGTAGGGGACAAAAGTTTCCATAAGTAGGCAAAAGAATCAGGAACAGTCCTTGCTACCACTGTTGGAATTTCCATAAGGATTCTACACAGACATCACACATTGGTAGAGGACTTAGGCCAGACCTATGTGGATTCCCTGATCTTTCAAGTTCCTGTGACTCCTGAATAGTTGCTTCTGTGAGGCATGTTCTGCTGGTGTGTCCCTGAACTCTCTGGGTCCTCCAATCCTTCCTCGCTTTCTTCCTCAGGACTCTCAAAGTTCAACCTAATGTTAGACGATTGTGCTCTGCGTCTTCTCCCATCAGCTGCTGAATAAAGCCTCTCTGATATGTTTGATGATATTTCTGCTAGGCTATTGTCCTAGAATATTCTGAAGGCAGAACAGTCTTTATGTCAAAAGTATTGTGGTTGGGTTGGTGTCCAAATCTTTCTACTTGAGGCCTTGCCTGGTTATGGAAGATGACCTGTAAGGCCCTGTGTCTCTCATTCCTAGGGTCACTCTCATAGATTCTGTGGAGTTTCTTAAATTGTTTTAATTGCTAGAAATAACTAAGGTTTCTTTACCTACAGAAAAAAATCATTAAAAGGCCACAGACATTTTAACTGAAATGTAAGTTAAATGTTTTTAAAAATAAGTTATATAATTTGTAGCCTGGAGCAATCATATCATTCCATGTGCGATTTTGCTTGAACATCTTAGAGGTGGGCAACCTTACATTAAAAGAGCTAGGAGAACTTGAAGTCTTTCAGGCGTTCTTGCTTTCTCTAAACCCCAGAGATTAAAATGAAATGCCTGCTGGTTCCGACACATTTCTATCAGATTTATTCAGACTTGCCTCTGAATGTAATTTAGATAAATGTTTGATTTGAAAGATAGACTTAAAAGTTATATTATACTATTTAAATACTTCTTACTCATTTTAAATAAATTTTGTATGTATATGCAGAAGGAAATGAGGTTCTGACTGAAAGTAGAGGCTTATTAAACTGGATCCGTTTGAACATCAGGGAAGACACTGAAAGTGCAATTGGTTTTCTCAAGGGAATGACTCCTCTAGGCCTCTGCCCTTACCTTCACCTCAGGTCTTCCCATGACTAACCTGGTGAGACCCTCCTGCTTCATGTAGAACACCAGTTGCCATGTATGTGCCTTCCATGTGTATGTGGATTAAATAATGCCACAGAACATGTCTATACTAATAAGGTCAGTGAGAAACACACCTACACAGTGCTGAGGCTGTTTTCTACCAAGTGGCAATCTTGTCGCAGGTATAGAGAAACTGTTTTTAAATTTATTTTACATTCTTATGCAAAAGTGTTTTCAAATCAAACATCCTTCAGACGTCCTTTAACTGTTTTCTGGAGCTTAGGAAAAGTGCAGAGCAATACACTTTCAGGTGTACACTGTAGAGTATAATTTGCATACAAATGCATTTTTACTGAAAAAGATCAGGGCAGGGTTTTAAATATGCTTCTGCAATGAACTTTTAAGTATCTTGTAAAATTGAATATAATACTAAGTTTGGAATTCTCTCATCTTCTCATTCCATATAGAATAGGGTTCCATTTGGGGGGAGGGTGGTCATGTCATTGAAGTTTCTGTGGAGTCACACACATTCAACAACATCAATGAATGTGAGCACTGAATTCTCAGAATCAGAACATTCTCAGGCTTAATAGAGGACTTTCAAGTCCAGGTATTATCTTTCGATAGAACTGGATACCTGGTGATATATACCATGTACAATGAGGTACTACACACAAGACCAGGTAGTGAGAAACCCTGATTCACACTTAGAGCAGAAGGACAGAGAGCTCAGGAGATAAGAGTCCTTAACTCTTTCCCAGCATACTGCAGTTTAATATTCAGCTCATACATTGGGTAGCTCACAAACTCCAGCCTTATTAGATACAAAGACCTCTTTTAATCTTGGCAGGAACTCACATAAAAATGTCACACTCACAGAGACAGGAAAACATACACATACATAAAAAATAAAATAAAAGTTTAAAAGTAAAATAAGTAAGGACAAGAGCAGTAGAGGGATGTGTCCTGATGCCTTCACACATGCCTGCACAGGAATGCAAACATGGGAGCACACACACACATGCATGCACACAACCATGAGTGTGCATGCACATACACATGCGCCCATGTTCACATGCTCACACACAATAATGGTAATGATAAGATAAAAATAAGAATAAGAAACAATAAGAATAATAAGTAAAGAATGCTGTTTGGACTAAGAGCATCTTGGACCCTAACAAACCTAGTGAGGGATACAAATGTAATTGTAAGATATTTCTACTGAGTTTCCTTTTTCCTTGCAATGAGAGACTGTGTGCGGTACTATATATTCCTCTATCAGACTATCTGGGAATTGGCAATATATTTAAGAATTTAAAATAATTCAGAAGCATTTATTCCTTGTTGTAAGGATATTCTAACCACTGTTGTAGCTCAGTTGGTTTCTGCCCATGTTTCATATCCCAGAGACATTATCCAATGTACTGGGAAGCTGCACAGTCTTCCTAGTTTCAGGTAGGAGTTCCATAACTTACAACAAAGGTAGTATCCTACATCCAGGGTAAAGTTCCCAGGTACAGAGAGTCTCACAATGGGAGAAAAAACCTTTAGAGCCAGGGAAGAAGCCAAAGACTTGTCCAGGTTAAGATGTCCAGGCCCACTCTGATGGTTTGTATATGGTCTATATTTGCACCAGGGAGTAGGACAATTAGACACCTGTAGGTGTGGTCTTGTTGGAGTAGGTGTGTCTCTGTGGAGGTGGTATTTAAGACCCTCATACTAGCTACCTGGAAGTCAGTATTCTGCTAGCAGCCTTCAGATAAAGATGTGTAACTCTCAGCACCTCCCGTACCATACCTGCCTAGATACTGCAATGTTCCTGCCTTGATGTACTACTCCTCTGAACCTGTAATCCAGCCTCAATTAAATGTTGTCTTGGTCATGGTGTCTGTTCACAGCAGTAAAACTCTATCTAAGGTGTACAGGAGCTCCACAACAGGCATGGGAGGTTGCAGGGAGAGGGATAAAGCCACATCTGAACTAGAGCAATGGATACTGGTATAGAGAGCCACACCAGATGGCAATCCATGGACATGTGGACTGTTGGATAGTGACTATTAGTGAAAATAGGAAGACTATGAATATACCCTTTGAACACTAATCCTACTGAGGAAAATGACACATCAGTCCTCTTACAATTTGGTCCTCTCATGAACACTGTACTCCACTGAGAGAAGACAGGTATCTGGAATTAAAAAAAAAAGGATTAAATGAAATAAAACAACTGCAGACATACACATTCCTGTGTGTATACAAAGATAATATGAGAATGCAAGACAGCATATATCCTTCTAAAATCACTAATCCATGGTCATGGCAAAATGACGAAATAATTCCAAAGAATGATTATAACTATGTTCAATCAGTTCAGAGGGGATCAACAAAGCACCCCAACAGATATGAAGCAAGAGCTGAATGTAGTAAGGAAGACCATGCAAACCATAATAAAGAGAGTTGCTGAAGGATGACCCAAGTGAAATGGTCCTGCAATGAAAGCTCAGTAACCCTAATGAAAGGCTCACTGAAAAGTCTCACCAACAGAATGGAACATTTGGAAATGGAGTATTGGGAAATGGAAGACAAAGTATAGGAATTGAATCACTCAATAAAGGTCAATGACAAATTTTTGAAAATACAGAACATTGAAGTCCTTAGAGACACTGGGAAATACCTTAACTCTGAATTATGGGTATCGGAGAAGGAGATGAATATCACAGTTAACATTATATACATTCAATAAAATTATATACGAAAATCTGAAAGAGCAAAAATCACCCAGGTAAAAGAAACCTACAGAACACCAAAAAGCCATGATAAGGAATGAAGCTCTCTAGGACATAATACACCTAAAACAGGGACAAAAGCCAAATGTTATGAGGGCTGTAAGAGATAAGACTGAAGTCACTTCAAAGCCAGGCCCATCAGAAGAGCAACTGATTATTCAATAGAAACCTTTTAAGCAAGAGGGATCTATAAAGACAAATGTTTTAAGATTTGAAGGACCAGGGGCCACTCCTTCCTTCTTCTTGAACATCATTTGATATGTGGATTATGTCTTGAGTGGCCACTGGTCCTGGAAAGGCTCAGTGCAGCAGTGTAAGGCAATACCAGAACAGGGAAGTGCGAAGGGGTGGATGGGGGAACAGGGGGAGGGAATAGGGCTTATGGAACTTTTGGGGAGTGGGGAGCCAGGAAAGGGGAAATCGTTTGAAATATAAATAAAGAATATACCGAATAAAAATAATAAAACTGTTATACCCAGGAAAAAACAAACAATAAAAAAATGAAACCGTGTAAAAAAGAAAAAAAGATTTGAAGGACTATGTTGTATGACACATTTCCTGGAGAGCTATGCAGAAAGTCTTCATTTCAGATTAGGAACCAGTGAAAGATCCAACAAAATCCAACTTGGAGAATTAATGAGTTTATTATTAGAGTCATTTTATAGAAGCAGAAATGTCCCTCAGGCAGCAGCATCATACAGTGTCAATCCCAGCATGAGTGATGACTCGGAAGACTTGGGCCCCTAAAAACCACTCCATAACTTGCAGGTAGCTGGACACGCTGAGGGTATCTCTTTTCTGTCAATTCAAGGCAGATCCACTTGTGTCTGCCTTTTTTAGGATGTTAAGTTTGTTTATTTTCTTTAGTACTTCTTACTGCTGGTAGAAGCTTGGAGGACAAGGATTATAGTGCATCTGGTCTGTTCCTGATCATAATGTTTCTCAGTTGTTCACTTCTGATACCTAATGATGCTTCTTTAGAACACTGAATAATACACATTCTTCTCAGTAGCCATGAAACTTCATCCAAAATATGTCATATATTAGGAACCAAAGCTACTCATAACAAATGTAGGAAAATTGAAGTTGTGTGTCCTATATTCTAGTTGAGCAGTTGACCACAGTGAAATAAAGCTAGGGCTCAACAGGTGTAAAAATAAACAAACAGGGCTGGAGAGATGGCTCAGTGGTTAAGAGCACTGACTGCTCTTCCGAAGGTCCTGAGTTCAATTCCCAGCAACCACATGGTGGCTCAGAGCCATCTATAATAAGATCTTATGCCCTTGTCTGGTGTGTCTGAAGATAGCTACAGTGTACTTACACATAATAATAAATAAATTAAAAGCAAACAAACAAAAAGTCATGGAGATCAAATGCTTGTATGGGTAGGTGGAGAAAGCAGTAAGGAAATGAAAAAGTTTTAGGCTGGAATGAAAATGAAGACAGCTTATCAATCTTTGAAACTCAATAAAGTTTTAAAAGATAAAAGGGGGTATATGCTAAGTGTCTATATAAAAGAGTCAGAGCAAAGTCACATAACTAGCAATGTGACTTCTAAGAACACAAGAACAAACAAAAATGCACAAACAGCACATTAGGAGAAATAATTAAAGTCAAGACAAATTAATGGGATAAAAACGAAATAATATAAAGTCAATGAAATGAAGTTGGTTCTTCAAAAATATACACAGAATAGCCCCTTCAGCATAGTCACTTAAAGGAGGAAAGATGATAATCTAATAAATAAAGTTATAAATACAATTAGGTACCAGTTAATTTCAGAAAATTGTGAATATGTAACTTAAAAATCTTGAGTAAGCTGAAACATTCCAAAGAAATGGATGCATTTCTAGTTGCATATGACATAGCAAAATTAACCAAGAGGAAAAATCATTTTAACTGGTGTATAAACAACAATGAGATTCAACCAGCAAGAATAGTCTCCTAGCTTTGAAATTTCAGAATGAAGAAGATAACATTTTACAAACTATCATTATTTGCAGATGATATGATAGTCTACCTAAGTGACCCAAAAACTCCACTAGAGAACTCCTACAGCTGATAAATAACTTCAGCAAAGTGGCAGATTATAAAATCAACTCAAGCAAATCAGTAGCCTTCCTATACTCAAAGGATAAGCAGGCTGAGAAAGAAATTAGGGAAATGAGCCCCTTCATAATAGCCACCAACAGTATAAAGTACCTTGGGGTGACTCTTACCAAACATGTGAAAGATCTGTATGACAAAAACTTCAAGGCTATGAAGAAGGAAATGGAAGAAGACCTAAAAAAATGGAAAAAACTCCCATGCTCAAGGATCGGCAGGATTAATATAGTCAAAATGGCCATTTTGCCAAAAGCAATATACAGATTCAACACAATACCCATCAAAATCCCAACTCAATTCTTCACAGAGTTAGAAAGACCAATCCTCAAATTCATCTGGAATAACAAAAAACCCAGGATAGCTAAAACTATTCTCAACAATAAAAGAAATTCTGGGGGTATCAGTATCCCTGACCTCAAGAAATACTACAGAGCAATAGTGTTAAAAACTGCATAGTAGGAGTCAGTGTGCTCTGGTGAGTCCAGCAGGGCCCATGCGGGAGCCTTCAGGTGTCTGCTTCTGTATCCGAACAGCCTGGGCCATAGCACTTGATCTCCAGGAAGTGCGGGAGACCTGGTTTGCACCTGGAGGCAGACTAGGAGCACACAGCTTGCTCTGGTGGCACAGAGCTTAGATTCCAGTCCTGAGGCCTCTGGTTGAAGCCCTTAGATCTCTCTGCTTCAGAATCCAGAACAGCCTGGGTGGCAACACCACATCTCCAGATCCTGCAAGAGGCGAGAGGGGCTTCCAGGAGGCTGGCTGGGAAGAGTCAGTGTGCTCTGGTGAATCCAGCAGGCCCCAGCCTTCAGGTGACTGCTTCGGGATCTGAACAGCCTGGGCAACAGCACCCTGTCTCCAGGCAGTGCTGGAGGTAAGCTGTGCACCAGAGGCCACCTGGAAAGAGGCAGCTTGCACTAGTGAGTACAGCATTGACAAGACCAACTAACACCAGTGAGAACTAGATGGCAAAAGGCAAACGCAGGAATATCACTAACAGAATCAAGGCAATATGGCAGCATCTGAAGCCAATTCTCCTTTAACAGCCTGTCCTGGGTACCCCATCACACCAGTAAAACAAGGTTTGGATTCAAAATCACTGGTCATAATGCTGGTACAGGAACACATGAAGGACATACTTAAAGAAATTCAGGAGAAAATGGATCAAAAGTTAGAAGCCTTGCAAGGGAAACACAAAAATCATTGAAAGAAATTCAGGAGAATACAAAAGCCAATAAGAAGGAAACGCAAAAAACACTTAAAGAAATATAGGAGAACTTTGGTCAACAGGCTGAGGTCATGAAAGAAGAAACACAAAAATCTCTTAAAGAATTACAGGAAAGCACAAACAAGCAAGTGAAGGAGCTAAGCAAAACCATCCAGGATCTAAAATCAGAAGTAGAAACAACTAAGAAAACTCAAAGGGAGACAACGTTGGAGATAGAAAGCCTTAGGAAGAAATCAGGGGACATAGATGCAAATATCAACAACAGAATACAAGAGATAGAAGAAAGAATCTCAGATGCTGAAGATACCATAGAAACCATGGACTCAACAGTTAAAGAAAATGCAAAATGCAAAAAGCTTGTAACCCAATATATCCAGGAAATCCAGGACACAATGAGAAGACCAAACCGAAGGATTATAGGCATAGATGAGAGTGAAGATTTACAACTTAAAGGGCCAGCAAATATCTTCAATAAAATTATGGAAGAAAACTTCCCTAACCTAAAGAGAGAGATGCCCATGAATATACAAGAAGCCTACAGAACTCCAAACAGACTGGACCAGAACAGAAACACCTTCCGTCACATAATAATCTAAACACCAAAAGTACTAAACAAAGAAAGAATATTAAAGGCAGTAAAAGAAAAAGGCCAAGTAACATATAAAGGAAGACCTATCAGAATCACAGCAGACTTTTCACCTGAGACTATGAAGGCTAGAAGATCCTGGGCAGATCTCATGCAGACTCTAAGAGAACACAAATGCCAGCCAAAACTACTATACCCAGCAAAACTCTCAATCACCGTAGATGGAGAAACTAAGATATTCCATGACAAAACAAAGTTTACCCAATATCTATCCACAAACCCGGCCCTACAAAGGATAATAGGAGGAAAACACCAATACAAGGAGGGAAACATCACCCTGGACAAAGCAAGATAGTAACCTTCTTTCATCAAACCCAAAAGAAGTAAACCAATCAAATTTAAAAAAGAACATCAAAAATGATAGGAAGTAACAATCACTATTCCTTAATTTTTCTTAACATCAATGGACTCAATGCCCCAATAAAAAGACATAGGCTAACCGACTGGATACATAAACAAGACCCTATATTTTCCTGCATACAGGAAACACACCTCAGAGTCAAAGACAAACACTACCTTAGAGTAAAAGGGTGGAAGACAATTTTACAAGAAAATGGTCTCAGAAAACAAACTGGAGTAGCCATTTTAATATAAGATAAAATTGATTTTCAACCCAAAGTCATCAAAAGAGACTCTGAGGGACACTTCTTGCTGGTCAAAGGAAAAATACAACAAGAAAAACTCTCAATCCTGAACATCTATGCTCCAAATGCAAGGGCACCCTCTTTTATAAAAGAAACTTTATTAAAGCTCAAAGCACACATTGCACCTAATACAATAATTGTGGGTGACTTCAACACTGCACTTTCCTCAATGGACCAATCAGGAAAACAGAAACTAAACAGGGACACAATGATACTAATTGAAGCTTTGGACCAATTAGATTTAACAGATATATATAGAACATTGTATCCTAAAGCAAAAGAATATACCTTTTTCTCAGCACCTCATGGTACCTTCTCCAAAATCGACCATATAATTGATCACAAGACAGACCTCAACAAATATAAGAATATCGAACTAATACCATGCCTCCTATCAGATCACTATGGAGTAAAAGTGGTCTTCAATAGCAACAAGAACAACAGAAAACGCACATACACGTGGAAACTGAACAATATTCTACTCAATGATACCTTGGTCAAGGAAGAAATAAAAAAAGAAATTAAAGACTTTTTAGAACATAATGAAAATGAAGACACAACATACCCAAATCTATGGGACACAATGAAAACAGTGCTAAGAGGAAAACTCCTGAGTGCCTCCAAAAAGAAAATGGAGAGAGCATACACTAACAGCTTAATGACACACCTGAAAGCCCTGGAACAAAAAGAAGCTATTTCACCCAGGAGGAGTAGAAGGCAGGAAATCATCAAACTCAGGGCCAAAATCAATCAAGTAGAAACAAAGAGAACCATACAAAGAATCAACAAAACCAGGAGCTGGTTCTTTGAGAAAATCAACAAGATACATAGACCCTTAGCCAGACTAACCAAAGGGCACAGAGACAGTATCCAGATTAACAAACTTAGAAATGAAAAGGGAGATATAACAATAGAAACTGAGGAAATTCAAAAAATCATAAGATCCTACTACAGAAGCCTATACTCAACACAACTCGAGAATCTGGAGGAAATGGACAGTTTCCTAGACAGATATCTGGCACCAAAACTAAATCAGGATCAAATAGATCAATTAAACAGTCTCATAACACCTGAAGAAATAAAAAGGGTCATAGAAAGTCTCCCAACCAAAATAAACACGGGATCAGATGGCTTCAGTGCAGAGTTCTACCAGACCTTCATAGAAGACCTAACACCAATACTCTTCAAACTATTCCACAAAATAAAAACAGAAGGTACACTACCTAACTCGTTCTATGAAGCCACAATTACACTGATACCAATCACACAAAGATCCAACAAAGAAAGAGAACTTCAGGCGAATTTCTCTCGTGAATATTGATGCAAAAATACTTAATAAAATTCTTGCCATCTGAATCCAAGAACACATCAAAACGATCATCCACCATGATCAAGTAGGCTTCATCCCAGGGATTCAGGGATGGTTCAATATAAGGAAATCCATCAATGCTATCCACTACATAAACAAACTCAAAGAAAAAAACCATATGATCATCTCATTAGATGCAGAAAAAGCATTTGACAAAATCCAGCATCCTTTCATGCTGAAAGTATTGGAAAGAACAAGAATTCAAGGCCCATACCTAAACATCGTTAAAGCAATATATAGCAAACCGGCAGCCATCATCAAACTAAATGGAGAGAAACTTGAAGCAATCCCACTAAAATCAAGGACTAGACAAGGCTGTCCTCTCTCTCCATATCTTTTCAATATAGTACTTGAATTTCTAGCTAGAGCAATTAGACAACATAAGGAGGTCAAGGGGATACAAATTAGAAAGGAAGAAGTCAAATTATCACTATTTGCAGATGACATGATAGTCTACTTAAGTGACCCGAAAACCTCCACCAGAGAACTCCTACAGTTGATAAACACCTTGAGCAAAGTGGCTGGTTATAAAATCAACTCAAGCAAATCAGTTGCCTTCCTATACTCAAAGGATAAGCAGGCTGAGAAAGAAATTAGGGAAATGACCACCTTTACAATAGCCACAAACAATATAAAGTATCTTGGTGTGACTCTAACCAAACAAGAGAAAGATCTATATGACAAGAACTTCAGGTCTCTAAAGAAGGAAATCAAAGAAGACCTCAGAAAATGGAAAAATCTGCCATGCTCGTGGATTGGCAAGATTAATATAGTTAAAATGGCCATCTTACCAAAAGCGATCTACAGTTTCAATGCAATCCCCATCAAAATCCCAACTCAGTTCTTCACAGAGTTAGAAAAAGCAATTCTCAAATTCATCTGGAATAACAAAAAACCCAAGATAGCTAAAACTATTCTCAACAACAAAAGAAATTCTGGGGGAATCTGTATCCCTGACTTCAAGCAATACTACAGAGCAATAGTGTTAAAAACTGCATGGATCAAGGACCTCCACATAAAGCCAGACACTCTGAAGCTAATAGAAAAAAAACTGGGGAAGACCCTGAGGACATCGGTACAGGGAGAAAGTTTCTGAACAGAACACCAATAGCGTATGCTCTAAGAGCAAGAATTGACAAATGGGACCTCATAAAATTACAAAGTTTCTGTAAGGCAAAGGACACCATCAAGAGGACAAATCGGCAACCAACAAATTGGGAAAAGATCTTCACCAATCCTACATCAGATAGAGGGCTAATATCCAATATATATAAAGAACTCAAGAAGTTAGACTCCAGAAAACCAAACAACCCTATTAAAAATGGGGTACAGAGTTAAACAAAGAATTCTCACCTGAAGAACTTCGAATGGCAGAGAAGCATCTTAAAAAATGCTCAACTTCATTAGTCATTAGGGAAATGCAAATCAAAACAACCCTAAGATTTCATCTTACACCAGTCAGAATGGCTAAGATTAAAAATTCAGGAGACAGCAGGTGTTGGAGAGGGTGTGGAGAAAAAGGAACACTTCTCCACTGCTGGTGGGGTTGCAAATTGGTACAACCACTCTGGAAATCAGTCTGGCGGTTCCTCCGAAAACTGGGCACCTTACTTCCAGAAGATCCTGCTATACCACTCCTGGGCATATACCCAGAAGACTCCCCACCATGTAATAAGGATACATGTTCTACTATGTTCATAGGAGCCCTATTTGTAATTGCCAGATGCTGGAAAGAACCCAGGTATCCCTCAACAGAAGAGTGGATGCAAAAAATGTGGTATATCTACACAATGGAGTACTATTCAGCCATTAGAAACAATGAATTCATGAAATTCTTAGGCAAATGGATGGAGCTAGAGAATATCATACTAAGTGAGGTAACCCAGACTCAAAAGGTGAATCATGGTATGCACTCACTAATAAGTGGATATTAACCTAGAAAACTGGAATACCCAAAACATAATCCACATATCAAATGAGGTACAAGAAGAAAGGAGGAGTGGCCCCTGGTTCTGGAAAGACTCAGTGAAACAGTATTCAGCAAAACCAGAACGGGGAAGTGGGAAGGGGTGGGTGGGAGGACAGGGGAAGAGAAGGGGGCTTGCGGGACTTTCGGGGAGTGGGGGGGCTAGAAGAGGGGAAATCATTTGAAATGTAAATAAATTATATCGAATAATAAAAAAAAATCACTTAAAATAAAATTAAAAAAAAAAACTGCATGGTATTGGCACAGTGACAGACAAGTGGCCAATGGAATAGAATTGAAGATTCAGAAATGAATCCACACTCCTATGGTCACTTGATCTTCGACAAATGAACCAAAAACATCCAGTGGAAAAAAGATAGCCTTTTCAACAAATGGTGCTGGATCAATTGGAGGTCAGCATGCAGAAGAATTGGAATTGATCCATTCTTATCTCCATGTACTAAACTTCACTCCATGTGGATCAAGGACCTCCATGTAAAACAAGACACACTGAAACTAATAGAAAAGAAACTGGGGAAGATCCTTAAGGACATGGGTACAGGGGAAAAGTTCCTGAACAGATCACCAATA
The DNA here is from genome assembly GCF_947179515.1 of Apodemus sylvaticus. Classification (NCBI taxonomy): domain Eukaryota; kingdom Metazoa; phylum Chordata; class Mammalia; order Rodentia; family Muridae; genus Apodemus; species Apodemus sylvaticus. The sequence continues at coordinate 44,589,106 of NC_067474.1, read as the reverse complement.
GCTTATGCTCTAAGATCAAGAATTGACAAATGGGACCTCATAAAATTACAAAGTTTCTGTAAGACAAAGTACACTGTTAAAAGGACACAATGGAGTACTATTCAGCCATTAGAAACAATGAATTCATGAAATTCTTAGGCAAATGGATGGAGCTAGATAACATCATACTAAGTGAGGTAACCCAGACTCAAAAGGTGAATCATGGTATGCACTCACTAATAAGTGGTTATTAACCTAGAAAACTGGAATACCCAAAACATAATCCACACATCAAATGAGATACAAGAAGAAAGCAGGAGTAGTCCCTGGTTCTGGAAAGACTCAGTGAAACAGTATTTGGCAAAACCAGAACGGGGAACTGGGAAGGGGTGGGAGGGAGGACAGGGGAAGAGAAGGGGGCTTACGGGACTTTCGGGGAGTGGGGGGGGGGCTAGAAAAGGGGAAATCATTTGAAATGTAAATAAATTATATCGAATAAAAAAAAAGAAAAAAAAGAGAACAAACAACAACAACAACAAAAAAAAAAAAAAAAAGGACAAAACGGCAACCATCAAATTGGGAAAGGATATTCACCAACATCACATCTGATAGAGGGCTAATATCCAATATATACAAAGAACTCAAGAAGTTAGACCCCCAGGGAACCAAATAACCCTATTAAAAATGGGGTACAGATCTAAACAAAGAATTTTCACCTGAAGAAATTCGGATGGCCGAGATGCACCTTAAGAAGTCCTCAACATCATTAGTCACTAGGGAAATGCAGATCAAAACAACACTGAGATTTCACCTTACACCTGTCAGAATGGCTAAGGTCAAAAACTCAGGAGACAGCAGTTGTTGGCAAGGATGTGGAGAAAGGAACACTCCTCCACTGCTGGTGGAGCTGTAAGCTGGTACAACCACTTTGGAAATCAGTCTGGAGGTTCCTCAGAAAACTGGACATGAGACTTCCGGAGGACCCTGCTATACCTCTCCTGGGCATATACCCAAAGGATTCCCCGGCATGCAATAAAGACACATGCTCCATTATGTTCATAGTAGCCTTATTTATAATGGCCAGAAGCTGGAAAGAACCCAGATGCCCCTCAAAGGAGGAATGGATTCAGAAAATGTGGTATATTTACACAATCAAATGGTTTGATCTAGAAAATATCATCCTAAGTGAGGTAACCCAATCACAAAAGAATACACATGGAATGTAATCTCTGATAAGTGGATATTAATTAGCCCAGAAGCCCTGAATACCCAAGGCACAAATTGCATAACAAATGATGCCCATGAAGAAGTATGGAGAGGGTCCTGATCCTGAAAAGTATTGATCTACATTGGAAGGGAATATAAGTACAGAGAAAAAGGAAGGAGGTGATTGGAGAATGGATGGAGAGAAGAACATTTATGGGACATATGGGGAGGGGGGAATCCGGGAAAGGGGAAATCATTTGAAATGTAAACAAAGACTATAGAAAATAAAAAATATTAAAAAAAAACTGCATGGTATTGGTACAGTGACAGGCAGGCGGATCAATGGAACAGGATTGAAGATCCAGAAATGAACCCACATACCTATGGCCACTTGATCCTTGACAAATGGGCTGCAAACATCCAGTGGAAAAAAGATAGCCCTTTCAACAAACGGTGCCAGTTCACCTGGAGGTCAGCATGCAGAAGAATGGGAAATGATCCATCCTTGTTTCCTTGTACTAAGCTCAACTCCAAATGGATCAAGGACCTCCACATAAGGCCAGACACTTTGAAGCTAATAGAAAAGAAAATGGGGAAGACCCTTGAGGACATTGGTACAGGGAGAAAGTTTCTGAACAGATCACCAATAGCTTATGCTCTAAGATCAAGAATTGACAAAAGGGACCTCATAAGGCGAAGGACACCATCAAAAAGACAAATCGGCAACCAACAAACTGGGAAAAGATCTTCACCAACCCTACATCAGATAGAGGGCTAATATCCAATATATATAAAGAACTCAAGAAGTTAGACTCCAGAAAACCAAATAACCCTATTAAAAAATGGAGTACAGAGTTAAACAAAGAATTTTCACCTGAAGAATTTTGGATGGTGGAGAAGCATCTTAAAAAACGCTCAACTTCATTAGTCATTATGGAAATGCAAAACAAAACAACCCTGAGATTTCACCTTACACCAGTCAGAATGGCTAAGATTAAAAATTCAGGAGACAGCAGATGTTGGGAGGATGTGGAGAAAGCGGAACACTCCTCCACTGCTGGTGGGGTTGCAAATTGGTACAATCGCTCTGGAAATCAGTCTGGCGGTTCCTCCGAAAACTGGGCACCTCACTTCCAGAAGATCCTGCTATACCACTCCTGGGCATATACCCAGAAGATTCCCCAGCATGTAATAAGGATACATGTTCCACTATGTTCATAGCAGCCCTATTTATAATTGCCAGAAGATGGAAAGAACCCAGGTATCCCTCAACAGAAGAGTGGATGCAAAAAATGTGGTATATATACACAATGGAGTACTATTCAGCCATTAGAAACAATGAATTCATGAAATTCTTAGGCAAATGGATGGAGCTGGAGAACATCATACTAAGTGAGGTAACCCAGACTCAAAAGATCAATTATGGAATGCACTCACTAATAAGTGGATATTAACCTAGAAACCTGGAATACCTAACATATGATCCACACATCAAATGAGGTACAAGAAGAACGGAGGAGTGGCCCCTTGTTCTGGAAAGACTCAGTGAAGCAGTATAGGGCAAAACCAGAATATGGAAGTGGAAAGGGTTGGGTGTGAAAACAGGGGGAGGGAATGGGGTTGATGGGACTTTCGGGGAGTGGGCCATCTAGAAAAGGGGAAATCATTTGAAATGTAAATAAAAAATATATCGAATAAAAAAAAAGAAAAAAGAAAAGAAAATATCCAAAAAAAATGGGGACATTCTAGAATTTAATCAGAAATGAAAGGGACAACGAACAGCAGTCTTTATCAAACTATTTCATAAAGTAATAATGGAAGTTTCCAAGGTCTCTTTATTATATCAGAATTACCAGGATACTAAAAGAAAATGAAGACACTACCACCCTTTAAAAGGAAAGAAAAATAAAAACTAGAGATAAATTTTACAATCTAAGTAGATGCAGGAAAAAATAAAATCCTTTGATATAATCCAGCATTCATTCCTGATAAAAATCAGGGGTGGCTACAGATGGAGAATGTGATTTAATAAATAGAGGCTGTGTATGATTAACCTATAGACAATAGCATACTAAAAGAAAAAATAAACTCATAGCACTTCCATTAAGATCAGGTATAACATCCAACCATTGAATTGATGACAGGGATACCTATAGTTGAATTAGGGGCAAGATTAAGGAAACTGAAGAGGAGCATGATCCCATGGGAGACCAGCACTCTCCACTTACCCAGACTCCAGGGAAGTCTTGGAGACAGCGACCAACCAGGAACATACAAAGGCTGGCCAGAGGTACCTAGCACAAGTATCGAAGAAGTCTACCTGGTCAGGCCTCAGTGGGAGAAGGTGTGCTTAATCCTGGAGAGACTTGATACCCTAGGAAAGTGATAGGCCTGGTGAGAGGGAGCACACTCTTGAAGGCAAGGGGGATGAGGAATGGGATGAGGAACTGTGAGAGAGGACTGAAAGGGGAGACAATGACTGGAATGTAAAAACAAAGGAACAAACAAAAGTTCAGATCTAAGACAAGAGTCAAGCTCTAAACTTCTATATATTATAGTCTTTGATGTCTTGTCTAGAGCAATAAACACGAGAAGAGATACAAAAGTAAAAAGAAGTAAAATTCCTAGATGAAGTGGTTCTATATATAAGAGATACATATATGCCCATAAGTTTTAAAATTAACAAATACATTGAGCAACATAGGCTAAAAATTAATGCACAAAAATTAATATATGTTTCTGTACAAATGGACAACAATGAAAATGAAATCAAGTAAATAATCATTCACAATAGATCCATAGATAAAATAAAGTAAAATAAAATAATTACTTAGTATTAAGTTTAACCAAGAAAAGAACATCTACATTGAAAATATTAAGAGATTTAATTAACTGAGGATCAGCGTGGAAGATGGAAACATATCCCTTTCTCTTGCATTACTAGACTTAAGCTTGTGAAAATGACCATTCTACCAAGTCTACTGGTTTAAATGTAGTACAATCAAAATTCCAATGCTATTATTCACTGACAAAAATCATCCAAAATTATATGAAGGCACAAAGATTAAATAACAAAAGCAACCTTGAGAAGAATAATACTGCAGCAAATATTAACATACATGATTTTAGATTATACTACAGAGTCATGGTGATAAAACAGTATAGTGTTAGCGTCAAACAAGACACATAGATCAATGGGTGTTTACTGAGAATTTAAATATAAGTCCACCCAACAAAAGTTACCTGATTCTTATCACTTAAAACAAAGCAATAAACAAACAAAAACAAAATACCACTGAGGCAAGAGAAAGGATCACAAATGGTCTGAGGAAAACTAGATTTCAATGCAAGAAAAATGAAACTAGATCTTTCCCTTCACCTCATATGGAATTCAACTTTAAATTGGTCAAGGACCTCAATATGTTATTGATGTTCTGAAAGAGATGAGAGCCTCAGAGGTATCTTTCAGTTCATATGCACAGGTAAGAACTTTCTAAATTGGACTTCTATAGACTAATAACAGGCAAATGGACTCTCACACAATTAAAAGACATTTGTACAGCAAACAAAACAATGAGGTAAGTGAATAAGTAGTCCACAGTATGGGAGAAAAATGTTGCCAACTATTCATGCATTGTAAAATTATTGTCTAGAAACTTGCAAAGAACTGAGATATCTAAGCAATAAGGAAACAACTCAACTGAAATATCAGGTAGAAAACTGAATTGAAAATTCTCAAAAGGAAAAATACAAATAAGTACACTTTATAACTTTTTTTCACAAAGGAAATGCAGATTGAAAGTTTCTTCCCACCCTAGTTTGAATAGTCATCATCAGGAATGCAAATGACAGCAAGGAGATGGGGACTGCATGGGCGTGGTGACAGCACTGTATGGTATTGGGTTGGATAAAGCAAGTTCTTATGCAGGCGGTGGACATGCAAACTAATGCAAACCCATTGGAAATCAAAGCGATATTCCTGGAAACCAGAAATAGGACTGTCACAAGACCCAGCTATACTGCTCTGGGTATATACCCAAAAGACTTCATATCTTACTACATATCACTACTTACTACTTCATATCTTACTACTTGAATGTGCACATTCAAGCTCATTCTCACACTTCTCACAAAAGCTTCAACAGTGGAAATGATCTAAATGTCTATCAACAAAGCAATGAATAAGAAAAAGTATGATAACTATTATGGTATCCAATGGAACACTATTCAGCTCTAAAGAAAAATGCAATGATAAAATTTGTAATTAAATGGAAGGAGCAGGTGAAGACTACACTGGGTGAAAAACCTCAGGTCAAGAAAGATAAACTAAGCATATCTTTCTCATATGTGGATCCTAGCTTCAAATATGTTCTTGGGTATGATTAGAGACAAATAGATGGCAAGAAACTGGAGTAGTGACATCTAGATGGTGGTAATACATTCGTTCAGAAATTAGAGTAGTAGATTGAAGCTAAACAAAAGATATGGAATAGCTTAGCATGTAGAGGTGACAGAGTAGTCAAGATATCAGAGAGAAGGGGAGGGGAGGGGAGGGGAGGGGAGGGCTAACCCAAAGAAAGGGTGATGTCTTAGTCAGGTTTTCTATTCCTGCATAAACATCATGACCAAGAAGCAAGTTGGGGAGGAAAAGGTTTATTGAGCTTACACTTCCACATTGCAGTTCATCACAAAAGGAAGTCAGGACTGGAACTCAAGCAGGTCAGGAAGCAGGAGCTGATGCAGAGGCAATGGAGGGATGTTTCTTACTGGCTTGCTTCCCCTGGCTTGCTCAGCCTGCACTCTTATAGAACCCAAGAGCACCAGCCCAAAGGTGGAACCACCCACAAGGGGCCCTGCCCACTTGATCACTAATGAGAAAATGCCCCACAGCTGCATCTCATGGAGGCACTTCCCTAACTGAAGCTCCTTTCTCTGTGATAACTCCAGCCTGTGTCAAGTTGACACACAAAACTAGCCAGTACAATTGACCACTTGTCAACTTGACACACAAACACATCACTATTAAGCCTCAACCCTTACTTTCTTATTCATCCCCAAGATCTAAATTACTTTAAAAGTCCCACAGTCTTTACATATTAAAAGCTCAATCACCTTAAAATATCCAATATCTTTAAAATTCAAAGTCTTTTAAAAGTTCAAAGTCTTTTAACTGTGGGCTCCACTAAAATACTTTCTTCCTTCAAGAGGGAAACATATCAGGGCACAGTCACAACCAAAAGCAAAACTCAACTCCAAATGTCCAATGTCTGGGATCCAACTCACGATCTTCTGGGCTCCTCCAAGGGCTTGGGTCACTTCTTCAGTCCTGCCCTTTCTAGCACACAGCTTGTCTTCTAGACTCCAGCTGCCTGTATTCCACTGCTGCTGCTGTTCTTGGTGGTCGTTGCATGGTACTGGCATCTCCAAAACGCTGCTATTTTCCACTGTAATTAGGCTTCACCAATAGCCTCTCATAGGCTCTCTTCATGGTGACAAGCCTCTGCCCCTATGCAAGACCTCTTCAAGTCCTGGGCCATCAATTGCAACTGAGGCTGCACCTTCACCAATGGCTTTCTGTGGCCTCTCACTGTGCCAAGAGCCTCAGCTGCTCTTCATGACCCCTTCATGCCTTCAAAACCAGTACCATCTGGGTGACTCTTACACAGTACCAAGTCCAGCCACAGCACAAAACACAACTGTGGCTATCTCTGGAACACACTCTCTGTGCTCTCAGAAAACACTTCCAAGAAGATTTCATCTCAGTGATGCTGGTCTCTTCTTAATTACCACTAATTTCTTAGCTCCAGCTAACCAGCATCAATAGTCCCAGTAACACAAAGGTTTGCTTTAGTGGTTCTGGTATCTTGTTACTCACAGCTGATTTTTCAGCCCCAGCTAACCAAAAACCACAGAATCTTCACAATCAAAACATGGCCACTGTAAGAGTCTTTAATCTTCCCTCTGAAATTTCACAAGCCAGGCTTCCATCTTCTGCACTGTTTGTAACATTGTCTTCCAAGCTCCTTCAAAACTTTCCACAGCTTTTCTAGCTCAAAGTTCCAAAGTCCTTCCACAGTCCTCCCCAAAACATGGTCAGGTTGTCACAGGAATACCCCACTATGCTGGTACCAATTTGTCTTAGCCAGGGTTTCTATTCCTGCACAAACATCATGACCAAGAAGCAAGTTGGGGAGGAAAGGGTTTATTGAGCTTACACTTCCACATTGCAGTTCATCACAAAAGGAAGTCAGGACTGGAACTCAAGCAGGTCAGGAAGCAGGAGCTAATGCAGAGGCCATGGAGGGATGTTTCTTACTGGCTTGCTTCCCCTGGCTTGCTCAGCCTGCACTCTTAAAGAACCCAAGAGCACCAGCCCAAAGGTGGAACCACCCACAAGGGGCCCTGCCCACTTGATCACTAATTGAGAAAATGCCCCACAGCTGGATATCATGGAGGCATGTCCCCAATTGAAGCTCCTTTCTCTGTGATAACTCCAGCCTGTGTCAAGTTGACACACAAAACTAGCCAGTACAGGTGAGGAAAGCACATGGACGCTTACTACCAGTTAAAAATTCAACTGCAAAGATGTTCAAATTCATGTGACATGAAAAGGGAGGATATTGGAACTAAAGAATTTAGCAAGAATATGAGGACAAGTATGGAGCAGAACAGGAAGTAATGGATGGGTTAACCAAAACTAAGGATTATGAAAAGTCACTTATGTAAATCAATTAGTTATAAAGATAACTTCAAAATGTAACTTTAAGGTTTTAAATAGAATGGCCCAGAATGGGTGGCCAATTTTGTTGTCAGAAAACATGGAATTTCAACTACAAAATTTCAGTCCAAGGCATCAGACCTTCCCTATGTTGTTTTGGCTAGGCAGTGCCCAAAAGTTTTCGAAACAATGAACTCTATGACCATTATCCTTTTAAAACTTTCAATAACTTCCTTTCAAGACCTTATTGCTGATGATAGCCCATAGTTTTGATACAAGAGATAGAAAAACTCTTTCTCAAGTCATCAAGTCAACTTGGATGCTTCTTTCCTGATGGCAAATTTTCTAGTGCCAGATGAAGATACTCAAGTTCCTGGGGGAAGAAAAATCAGTTACAATCTTCCCCAGCTCTGGAATCCATATGCAAATGTAAGTTTAATTATGATTTCCAATGTAGTCCATGGTACTGCGAGAGAAATCCAGGGAATGGTCAAGTGTTTGTGGTTCAATGTACACTGTCAGGCAGGAGGTTGTACGTTACTGGGAACTATTTCATAACAAGCTAGCTACTTTTCATTACACATGACATTTTAATCTCTTTGTATGTTAACTATAGTATGTGGCAAATACAGTTTAATTTTGAAAAAGTGTCATATGAAGTCAAAGAGAAGGCAGCTCAGTAGTTCAACACTTTCTGTTTGTGTAATAGATCTAGTTTGGTACCTAGCACCCACATAGAAATTCACAACTGTCTGTATGTAACCTCTAGTACCAGGGGATCCAATGTACTCTAGTGCTCCCACAGGTATAAGGCATGTAATTGGTGCACATAGATACATGCAGGCAGAACACTAGTACACATAAATAAAAATAAATAAATGTGTTTTGAAAAGTATGATATATCTGAGAATAACAGACAAATGGTAGATGTTGTGTGTAGTGTGTCCTGCAAAGGGTTAAAATTAAGTGCTTGATATCTAAGTGTATAAAGCTCCATGTTGATATTACATTTTAATGATGAACGATTATCTTCAACACTTCTAATATGGATCAAAACCCTCAGCCCTGACCTTGCCCTGGCACCTGAACATACATGTAGTCACTAACACTTTTTTGATATATGAGAACTTTGATGTGGCTTTCACCTTCTGGATTTTATATAGGATATGTTGAAAAGAATTAAAGCAAATACTAGCACACACCTTTTGTATTTCTTTGTTTTCAGAGTCACATTGGAAAATGTACTGTATCCATTAACCTTTTTGCAAAGAGCAGAAAGTAAGCTCGTTAACATCTGACAGCTTCGCAGTCTATGGACACGTAATGAAAAATGCTGCCCCTCCGATCTCTGCATACCTGTCAGCTGCAGTGTTTATTACAAAGGGGAATCATTATTGTGGCTGCTTTACTTCTCCAACCCCCCATATTCTGCCAGTAAATATAAATTAAGAAGGAGCTTGACTTATTACTGTATGAATTTTAATTTTCTCACCCAGTAATTCTATATTGAACAATTGTTAGTTAATGGTTTATTCCATGCATAATGAATGAATTTCTAAGTTCTTGTGAGTGGAGCTTAGTTAGTGTCCTATAGAATAGTCATGCTTAAACACTATGCAAGAAGGAAGCAGCATGTTATTGTCTGCTTGGGAAATGATCCCACATGCTCCTATAATCACAGTATGATTAAAAATGATGATAGTACCATGGAATATTTGTGTAGGAGACAACAGAGTTGCAGGTGGAGTAGCAATAATTTAAGACAGAATCCTAAAAGAAAAAGAAGTGAGAACAGTTTCCAGTTGAGAATAGAATCAATCAGTAAGAGGATGTCCTCCCAGCATGTAATTAATGGTCTGGGATTTCACTCAGTAATTGGTTATTACATAAGCCTTAACCATTTGCTGATGAGTAATGCGAAACTCCCTGGAGTTTCCTGCCAATCCTCCACAAATGAAGACAACAGAGCATGCACCCTTTCCCAATTCCTCTTAAGCTATCCATATCCAGATAATCCTTATAGTTTGTATCATGAGTGAACTGGTAAAATCCTCACTCCGTGTGAAATCAACTTCAGGTAGCATTTGCTGATATGTATAAGCATTTCTTATTGGGCTTCATTTTATTGCGATTTCCAGGTACTTAATTTTGTTACAAATTGGAGTTTGGGGAGACCTCCTGCAGCAATCTGTCAGTGTTATTTCTTACATGGCAAGAGCTCATTTCCAGTCACGCTGTCACATTGTGATCATTTAAAGGAATAGTTCAACATTTTTTGTGATTATCATATGTTATTATGATCTGTGATCAGTGATCTTTGATGTTATCAGTGTCTCTGTAGGTAAGCATGCCACAAACCAGTTCATATAGGAGAGCAAAATGACTAATACCAGCTGTATATATTTTACCTGCTCTACTGTTGGGGGTGGTGGCTCTCTCTCTCTCTCTCTCTCTCTCTCTCTCTCTCGTTAAATAACATTTTTTAACTTGAGCAAATTACTAATTCTCCAACACTTCTAATTAATTGTGTGGAAGGAAGCTTCACATCTCTGACTGTAAGAGCTAGACAAGGTTAGGCTGTGATCAGATACATAGAAAGTCAACCCGGGTCAACCCTGGGCCTCTTATTCCAAATAAACAAAACTATGATTTCATTGGAAAAGTTCTTGGAGAAAGGTAAGTGTGATATGGCAGTGAACACAAACACTCTATCGAACATACAGAATCTCTCTCCTAAACTGGAGTAAGTTTGGAGAGCAGAGTGAAAGATCAAAGCAGTCAGTGCATAAATCCCTTTTATCCAAATGTTCTGGAGCAAAGTCTTAATTCTCTGAGTCTACAACAGGAACCAAGGAAAGCATAAAAGGTTTACACAACTGTGAGTATATGATCTCCTCAGTGTAGAATCAGTAGGCTGATAAAACAAGAGAGAAAGGAATGACTTTGGGAGGGGTAGATCTTGGCACCATTAGGAGAAAGAGTTGGGAGGTGAATATGATTAAGATTCATTGTACAGAATGGAAACAAATTTAAGATGTTATAATATTTAGACAGTTTGCAGTAGACCTAAGTCAGGTTCTTTTCTATAACCAACATGGAGGGTTGAACCTGCACATGGTGGTGTGAAAGCCACCAGAAATGATCTGAAAGCATTAGTTCAGGTGACTGCTGCATATGTTACACTAAAGAGATTTTATATTGAATGATGCTAAGTTCCTAGCTATAAAGAAATCATTGTTTGCTTTCTAAGCTTCAAAGGATAGGTTGTCAACATAGCTTGATTTGTATTTCTGTGATAAATATTATAACCCAAAAGAATTTGGGGAGGTAAATGTTTATTTGAATTATACATTCTAATCGTTGATTAAATGCAAGTGACTGTAAATGGAAGTTAAGGCCAGGAGCTCAAGGCAGGGTCTTGCAGTCAGAAGCTAAAGCAGATACAATGGAGAGTCACTGCTTATTGGCTTGCTTCCTATGGCTTGCTCAGCTTACTGATACATCACAGGACTGCTATCATAGGGATGGTGGAACTGTTCACAATGTTCTAGGCCTTGGCACAATAACCATCAATCAAAGACTATGCCAAATGCTTTTATATAGAAAAATCTGATGAGGGTATTTTCTCACTTGAGGTTCTCTCTTCTCAGTTGACTCCAGCTTGTATTCAATCGACAATTAATCAATACATCTGGCTCTGTTACTAGCAGCTAATACAGATGACTTTTCAGTTGAAGTCAGCACATAGCTACCATTCTGAAAATACTTAAGCCCCTAAGAATTGTATTAACTCTAACTCTGCTCTGCCTTTGTGCGATCAGTACAACAGCAAAGCTTGGGTGATAGCCCATCTATTTGCAATGCATGTTGTTGAATACTTTAAACCTTGTCTTGAGACCTGCTGCTGAGCAAAAGGAACCCTTGCAAAGATTTTTGCCTACTGACTATGTACCTGATAACCCGCAACTATGACAGAAATATTTAAAACCATCTTACTTCTATTCCTGACCAAACATCACCCATTATTAAGCCCATGGCTCATAGAATAATTCTCACATTCAAGTTTTATTTCAGAAACTTTTCCCCTGAGCCCATGTCCTCAAGTGTTTTCCCCAGTTTCTTTTCTATAAGTTTCAGTGTGTCTGGTTTTATGTGGAGGTCCTTGATCAACTTGGAGTTGAGCTTCGTACAAGGATCAATTCGAATTCTTCTGCATGCTGACCTCCAGTTGAACCAGCACCATTTGTTGAAAAGATTATCTTTTTTTCCACTGGATGTTTTCAGCTCCTTTGTTGAAGATCAAGTGATGGTAGGTGTGTGGATTCATTTCTGGGTCTTCAATTCTATTCCATTGGTCCACTTGCCTGTCACTGTGCCAATACCATGCAGTTTCTAACACTATTGCTCTGTAGTATTATTGCTTGAGGTCTGGGATAGTGATTTTCCCCAGAAGTTCTTTTACTGTTGAGAATAGTTTTAGCTATCCTGGGTTTTTTGTTATTCCAGATGAATTTGAGAATTGTTTTTTCTAACTCTGTGAAGAACTGAGTTGGGATTTTGATGGGGATTACATTGAATCTGTTTATTGCATTTGGCAAGATGGCCATTTTAACTATATTAATCCTGCCAATCCACGAGCATGGAATATTTTTTCATTTTTTGAGGTCTTTTTCAATTTCCTTATTCAGAGACCTGAAGTTCTTTTCATAGATCTTTCACTTGTTTAGAATCACACCAAGATACTTTATATTGTTTGTGGCTATTTTGAAGGGTGTCATTTCCCTAACATCTTTCTCAGCCTGTTATCCTTTGAGTATAGGACACCAATAGCTTATGCTCTAAGATCAGGAATTGACAAATGGGACCTCATAAAATTACAAAGTTTCTGTAAGGCAAAGGACACTGTCAAAAGGACAAAATGGCAACCAACAAACTGGGAAAAGATCTTCACCAACCCTACATCTAATAGAGGGCTAATATCCAATATATACCAAGAACTCAAGAAGTTAGACCCCAGTGAACCAAATAACACTATTAAAAAATGGGGTACAGATCTAAACAAAGAATTTTCACCTGAAGAAATTCGGATGGCTGAGAAGCACCTTTAGAAATCATTTGAAATGTAAATAAATTATATCGAATAAAAAACAAAAAGAAAAAAAAGAAATTGTTTAATAAAACAAAACACACACACACACACACACACACACACACACAAAAGAAATGCTCAGCCTGCTTATCCTTGAGTATAAAGGGTAAGGTATAAAGTATAAGGGAAGGGTACTGATTTGCTTGAGTTGATTTTATAACCTGCCACTTTGCTGAAGTTGTTTATCAGCTGTAGGAGTTCTCTAGTGGAATTTTTTGGGTCACTTAGGTAGACTATCATGTCATCTGCAAATAATGATAGTTTGACTTCTTCCTTTCCAATTTGTATCCCTTTGACCTCCTTATGTTAATTGCCCGAGCTAGTACCTCAAGTACAATATTGAAAAGATAAGGAGAAAGGGGGCAGCCCTGTCTAGTCCCCGATTTTAGTGGGATTGCTTCAACTTTCTCTTCATTTAGTTTGATGCTGGCTACTGGTTTGCTGTATATTGGTTTTACTATGTTTATGTATGGGAATGGAATTCCTGTTCTTTCCAAGACTTTAAGCATGAAAGGATACTGAATTTTGTCAAATGCTTTTTCAGCATCCAATGAAATGACCATTTGGTTTTTTTCTTTGAGTTTGTTTATATAGTGGATTGCATTGATGGATTTCCATATATTGAACCAACCCTGCATCCCTGGGATAAAACCTACGTGATCATGGTGGATGATCATTTTTATGTTTTCTTTGATTTGGTTGGCAAGAATTTTATTGAGTATTTTTGCATCGATGTTCATAAGGGAAACTGGTCTGAAGTTCTCTTCCTTTGTTGGATCTTTGTGTGGTTTTGGTATCAGCATAATTGTGGCTTCTTAGAAGGAATTAGGTAGTGTTCCTTCTGTTTCTATTTTGTGAAATAGTTTGAAGAGTATTGATGTTAGGTCTTCTTTGAAGGTTTGATAGAATTTAGGGAAATGACACCCTTCACAATAGCCACAAACAGTATAAAGTACCTTCGGGTGACTCTTACCAAACATGTGAAAGATTTGTATGACAAGAACTTCAAGACTCTGAAGAAGGAAATGGAAGAAGACCTCACAAAATGGAAAAACCTCCCATGTTCATGGATTGGCAGGATTAATATAGTTAAAATGGCCATTTTGCCAAAAACAATATTCAGATTCAACGCAATACCCATCAAAATCCCAATTCAATTCTTCACAGAGTTAGAAAGAGCAATTCTCAAATTCATCTGGAATAACAAAAAACCCAGGATAGCTAAAACTATTCTCAACAACAAAAGAAATTCTGGGGGAATCAGTATCCCTGACCTCAAGCAATACTACAGAGCAACAGTGTTAAAAACTGCATTGTATTGGTACAATAACAGGCAGGCAGATCAATGGAACAGGATTGAAGATCCAGAAATGAACCCACACACCTATGGCCACTGATCCTTGACAAAGGGGCTGAAAACATCCAATGGAAAAAAGATAGCCTTTTCAACAAATGGTGCTGGTTCAACTGGAGGTCAGCATGCAGAAGAATGCGAATTGATCTATCCTTGTCTCCTTGTACTAAGCTCAACTCCAAGTGGATCAAGGACCTCCACATAAAGCCAGACACTCTGAAGCTAATAGAAAAGAAACTGGGGAAGACCCTTGAGGACATTGATACAGGGGGAAAGTTTCTGAACAGATCACCAATAGTGTATGCCTTAAGTTCAGGAATTGACAAATGGGAACTCATAAAATTACAAAGTTTCTATAAGGCAAAGGACACCATCAAAAGGACAAATCGGCAACCAACAAATTGGGGAAAGATCTTTACCAATCCTACATCAAATAGAGGGCTAATATCCAATATATATAAAGAACTCAAGAAGTTAGACTCCAGAAAACCAAATAACCCTATTAAAAAATGGGGTACAGAGTTAAATAAAGAATTTCCACCTGAAGAACTTCGGATGGCGGAGAAGCATCTTAAAAAATGCTCAACTTCATTAATCACCAGGGAAATGAAAATCACAACAACCCTGAGATTTCATCTTATACCAATCAGAATGGCTAAGATTAAAAACTCAGGAGACAGCAGATGTTGGCAAGTATGTGGAGAAAGAGGAACACTCCTACACTGCTCGTGGGGTTGCAAATTGGTACAACCACTCTGGAAATCTGTCTGGCGGTTCCTAAGAAAACTGGGCACCTCACTTCCGGAAGATCCTGCTATACCACTCCTGGGCATATACCCAGAGGATTCCCCAGCATTTGTAAGGATACATGCTCCACTATGTTCATAGCAGCCCTATTTATAATAGCCGGAAACTGGAAAGAACCCAGGTATCCCTCAACAGAAGAGTGGATGCAAAAAATGTGGTATATATACACAAGGAGTACTATTTAGCCAGTAGAAACAATGAATTCATGAAATTCTTAGGCAAATGGATGGACATGGAGAACATCATACTAAGTGAGGTAACCCAGTCTCAAAAGATCAATCATGGTATGCACTCACTAATAAGTGGATATTAACCTAGAAAACTGGAATACCCAAAACATAATCCACACATCAAATGAGGTACAAGAAGAGTGGAGGAGTGGCCCCTTGTTCTGGAAAGACTCAGTGAAGCAGTATAGGGCAAAACCAGAACAGGGAAGTGGGAAAGGGTGGGTGGGGAACAGGGGGAGGGAAGGGTGTTTATGGGACTTTCGGGGAGTGGGGGGGCTAGAAAAGGGGAAATCATTTGAAATGTAAATAAAAAATATATCAAATAAAAAATAAAAAATAAAATACATAAAAAAAATAAGAAATGCTCAACATCATTAGTCATTAGGGAAATGCAAATCAAAACAACCCTGAGATTTCACCTCACACCAGTCAGAATGGCTAAGGTTAAAAACTCAGGAGACAGCAGGTGTTGGTAAGGATGTGGAGAAAGAGGAACACTCCTTCACTGCTGGTGGGATTGCAAGATGGTACAACCACTCTGGAAATCAGTCTGGAGGTTCCTCAGAAAACTGGACATGACACTTCCGGAGGACCCTGCTATACCACTCCTGGGATTCCCTGGCATGCAATAAGGACACATGCTCCTTTATGTTCATAGCAGCCTTATTTATAATAGCCAGAAGCTGGAAAGAAACCAGATGTCCCTCAATGGAGGAATGGATACAGAAAATGTAGTATATTTACACAATGGAATACTACTCAGCAATTAAAAACAATGAATTCATGAAATTTTAAGGCAAATAATTGGAACTGGAAAATGTCATCCTAAGTGAGGTAACCCAATCACAAAAGAATACACATGGAATGCAATCACTGTTAAGTGGATATTAATTAGCCCAAAAGCTCTGAATATCCAAGACACAATTAGCATGACAAATGACTCCCATGAAGAAGTAAGGAGAGGACCCTGATCCAGGAAAGTCTTGATCCAGCAGTGTAGGGGAGTACCAGGACAGAGAAAAAGGAGGGAGGTGATTGGAGAATGGGTAGAGAGAAGAAGGCTTATGGGACATATGGGGAGGGGAGAACCGGGAAAGGGGAAATCATTTGTAATTTAAGCAAAGAATATAGAAAATAAAAAAAAAAAGAAAAGGAAAGAAAAAAGTTTTCTTTCAGAAAAAAACACTATATAAAATAGTTTTCCTACATAGGAATTCTTTGGAAAGATGTGGGCAAAGCAAAGTGAAACTCTCCTGGAAAGGATTTGTCTTTCTAAATGCCTTTGAGATTCATGGGAGGTGGTCCTTGGAAGACAGTAACTCCAACTCTCCACTTTGAAAGTTCAAGAGTCTATGGAGGAAGAATATAGAAACAGCAAGAGAACCAGAAAAATGAATCAATCACAATGATCAGAATCCACTTTAAAAACCAAGGCATTGTTGTGTATGTACATATATTTAAAAGTGATTTCATGAGGCTGGAAAAGTGGCTCAGAGATACGAGCACTTAATAATATTCTTTGGGAAGACTGACATTCAACTCCCATAACCCATATCAAGTAACTCACACTTATATGAAACGCATGTTTCAGGGGATCTGATGCATTCTTCTCATCGCTCAGATATGTAATATGTACAGACACACACACGTACATAAAAAAAAATTTAGAAAAGGTTACTTGTGATTTGAGCCTGTTCCTGATGGCAACACTATAATACCTATTGAGATGGCAAATGATTTAGGATAATACATAAACTTAGTTTGTAAGTCTGCAGTATGTTTTGAGAGAGTTGACTCCATTGTTCATGGTCTTCTATGGTGGGTAAATGGCTATCACACATCATTTCCTGTTACAGAAGGATCTGTGAAGATTTGATACAGGTATATCCACTGTCGTGTTGTTTAAAGGAATGTCCACAGTTCTATACTGAGCTTTCAGTAACTATTGCTTTGATCTGCCATCAACAATGTGATTTTGGATCTGGAATGTACTCCAGATAGGCTCCTGTGTTGAAAGTTTGTTCCTTAGTTAGCAGTGCTTTTGGAAGGTTGTGAAAGCTCATATCAGTGAGCTATGTCATTGGAGAACATGATTCTTTAGGGCATGCTATGGAAGGTATAGCTTATCACTTGCCCTATTCTATTTTTCTAGGTCAAGGTCACCTTGAGTTGAACAGCTAGCTGCCTTTGCCACATGCTCTGGTCATCACTGTGTTCTGTCTTTCTGGACACCATGAGACAATAGAGTGAGTGACTGTAAGTTGGGACCTCTGAAACAATAAAATATGATGTTAATCTTTATTACTTACTCATTTTACTTTACTAATTTTCTCAACTACTTTTCACAATGAGATTAAACTGCCTAACACAAACAGCAAGGCAAGACCATCCTATCAACAAAAATGTGATTTCCTAATCATTTGGTTTACTTTTAGTACTTTTAGCAATGAGTTATTTTTTAATTGAGGTATTTGCAGTTTTGGATGCAATTATATTTTGTACTTGGTAGCAATGTAGAGTAAATAAAACTATGTATGAATTGGTATGATCATTTACATTTATTATCATCTATTAAAAACAACTGAATGGTTGGGAAATACAGTTCTCTATATGCCTATCACAGATAGATTATGAAGGGTCTCATTTAATGCATGGTTTAATGCACTGATGGAGTCAAATTTGAACAAAGTGTTGGGCTGTGGTGGAACTGTGGAACGTGCAGTCTTTTTGAAGAAAGTACGGCCCCGTTCTTCAGGACTGTCTTGTCCTGGTCTCATCCTGTCCTAGTTCCAGTGTGATTTCTGTCTGGAATGGAATGAACAGCTACTTTGCCATGCCTCCCCAACCCTAATGCTGGATCTCCACAACTGTGAACTAAAATAAATCTTGTCTCCCTTGTTTCTGTCAGGCATTTTGTCACAGTGACCAGAAATGTAGTTGATATGTTGAGAAATCAAGACATGAATGCCATTCATTGTATTTTGATATTAGCCTCATTGTGATAGTTTGGAACTGAAGTTTCTCTAACAACAGCCTATATGTGAAAAAATACTAGGATGCTTGTATGTGCCTTCACATAGTAAGAAATCCTGTACTGTGATTTCATGGGTTTTCCTTCTCAGTTGAACAGTCTCTGTGAAGACTCCAGCTTTCACCTTTCTACTTACTCTATAATAACCATGCAGTTGGAAAGCCTTTTCACATCTGCCCCTTCCTAGTTATGACCTAAGATAATTTCCAAATAGTGAAAAAGCCAATAATAAAGTCATCCTTGGTGTGCATTTATTATAGAATGTGCCCACACACACACACACACACACACGCACACGCACACGCACACGCACACGCACACGCACACACACACACCTCCACACACAAGAAATGACTCTCCCTTGAATCAGTTTCCCCTACCCAGAATCCCATTTTTCATCCTCCAGAATGTCTTTTGACTCATTCTTTCTTCTATCACCAGAAAGATAAATAGTGTTGACTTAGACAAATATTTACATTATGACTTGCTTTTATCTGAACAGAGATGCAGCATTCACTGAAATACAGAAGTGATCGACCTCAGAAACAAGTAGAGTAGCCTGCTGAGAAAATGGCTAAGACCTGAGCTTTCAAGTGTATTTGCTAAAGAAATAAAATGAGAAGGGCTCTAGAAGTTTCTAAACCAGAGACCCAAATTATCTCTCCTTATTTAATTTTTATATGTAGTCTTTTCTTAACACAGGTGAAAATGTATCATTCATTTTTTATATGTGTTACATAAACAAAGTTCATCAGTAAAGATATTTTCTTTTAGTATCTCACATCTATACAAAAAGTAGAATGTTTTAGACGATGATTTGTTTGTGTAATATCAAAAGAAGCTGGGTATAATAGTCCATGCCTTTAATCACAGCACCTGGGGAGGTGAGGTCACTAGAATTCTAATGGCCAGCTTCAGCTATGATTAGTGTATGGCTAAGGTCAGAGTGGGCTCTATGAAACCCTGTCTCAGAAAACCAAAACCAAAACAAAAGAATACAAAAAGTATCAAAATATCAGTACAAAAGCAAAATAAACAATACCTATTTGCAATATTTGTGATGCTTTGTAATACTTTGAGAGACTAATTTTACCTTTTTCTTTCAAGAATATATGGTTGAGAAAATATTTCAACTTATAAAAAATACCAATCCAACATAAAATCCTGCACAGAGGCTTAACTAAAATTTGACTTTTATCTACTCCCCATTCTACCCCCATCATCTTCTTAAATGGAAATATATACCGCAATGATACTGTGGGATTTCAAGGTGGGGGGAATGTGTGACAAAGAACCACTAAATTCTTAGAAATAGATTTTCTGTGTTTGCACATCGTGTTAGGAACTATTAAATGTCTAAGTAGCTCCAAAGTGAGAGATGAGAAAGGTAAACATGAACCAGGACCAGAAGGACTGACGCTGGGAATCTTTATAGACTTTGACAGTTGTCTTCAGAATAATAGACTCAAAGATACATATGAATGCTGCCATATTTAATGTAAGAGAAGTTGATGATCAGGTACATCCTCTGAGTTGACCTTCTAATTACAGTGTGTATGTGTAACAGAATTGAGACATACCAGAAACCAGTCCCAGGAAAAAATATGGCCCCAGACATCTGTTTTAAACTTCTGTACTTCCAAAAACTATACCCAGGAGAAAAAAATGTAAGAGGAAATACTACAGTTTAGACATAGAAAAATTAATTCAGTCTATGCATAAAGTAATGGAAAAAAGGGCAAACTGGCAACTTCTAGAGTGTTTTGTGGAGGAGGACTTTATGTCAGATCTGGAGAAACAAAAGTGAATTTTTCCTGATTTTTTGTTAACTAAATAATGTGAAAACAAAATTCATGAATATGCTATTAACATAAATCTAGAAGGAACATGTCTGATTTTGATAACACTTAATTGTATACATCTATAGTCATATACACACTTTTGAAAATAGAACCTATGCCTTTTGATTCATGTTTGTAAAAAGAAAACTGAAATAAAGGAAGTTGTCCCTTATAAGCTAAACAGGCTATGAAGCCTGGAATGAGCAGGAAAGTGGTTTCTGTCACAGATGAGACGGCGAAGCACTGTGAAGGTCAGTTGCATCTGCCCTATTCCCACATGTTTCACATCAGAGCTCAGTGTGAGCACCAGCCTGTGCATATCACCACACAATAGGAGGTGCGAATCTGGGCATCATTGCAGGGTTTAATTTTCCCTCAGTGTTTCACAATTACCAAAACACCTGCACTGTAAAGTGCCCTTGTTCAGAAGACATTATTCAAATGTACTCTTATTTCACTCAGTTTGTTTGTCTGGTATGTGTTACCTTGAACAAAGAATACATTGGAACAACAACAACAACAATAGCAACAATATATAAGTTCTTAAAAATTAAATACATCAATTTGAATTCATCTGTTCCTATAGTATTTTGTTTTCTTCAATTTCTGATACAGTTAACATGCCATAGGCCTGATAGTGGCACCTTTTATATTTACACAAACTTTTATTACATTGCTTTTAACACATTGTCAGGAATACAAATGAAAGATTTGTGGAGAAATAACGAGTATATTAGAGAATATAAAAGTCAAAATATTTCATCATTTGAAGTTGATATTTATGAATTTTAGGTTCTGGTACCCCAAAGCAAGAGGCCAAGATTTAGTGTGGTACACAATTACACTGGCCCTGTTCAGAGATGGTCTGTATAAGAACTTCTCGTCATCGTGAGAGCAAATAGGGCATATCAAACACACATGAGAACAAGTAAGTAAAGTCCATTTATCTCATTTTATTTCCATGTTGCTTTTCACTTCAACATCCTTGTCTAGAAAGGGAACACTATAGGAAGAGTGGTATTATACAAGCTATTTCTGTATTGCTATTTGAGAGACTTGTCATTGCTTTCTCTGAGTTTGAAAGTGCTGGAACTAATTTTGCGAGGCAATCCTTTTGACATTTTCCATGTCCCATGGCTCATTCCACATTATTGAAGCATTGTATGCATATGACACCTAGAATGTAAATTTTACTGGAGACGAGGTCTTGGTTAATTTGATCTAATCCATACATATTTGTTGAGCATGTGGTAAATGTTAAAAGATCATAAAGGTTACTAAATCAGGTGGTATTAGAGGAAAAGCTGAGAAAGACAGTAGTGATGGCAATATTTGGAAGGAAGCAAACAATACTTGCCCTGTAAAAGATATACTTCATCATCCCAGAATCCAACAGGTATTTATACAACAGGAAGAACCCTGCTAAGTGGTCATAGAAGTCTTCATAGTTTCAGACACATGTAGGAAAAGCCTTAAATTTAGACCTCCACAAAGGAAAAGATTGGAAATAAACAGCTCCAGTCATCATGCAATTCTGTGAAAATTACATCTTTTTCAAAATAACCAGGAGAAAGGTGATAAATTAGGAATATGTGGAAAGTTTTGTGTTTTGTCTCAAAGCCACCAGGGAATTTTTTTCCTGTAACCAACTATAATTCTTTTGGTAAGATGAATCATGCATTCAGTTATTTCTATAGAATTGGTGAGACAGAGAGGATCAATCAGATTAAGTTAGTGTGCAACCAGTTTCAACTAAGAGAGACTTAGTAGTGAGATATTTCTTTCAGTGCAAGCTGAATAATTAGCTCATAACCAGAGTTAAAGTGGCCCTCGCCTGGATGTAGTAAAAGTCTGAGCCTCTTTCTATCTGAATGCTCTGCTCCTCTTTGAGTTTTTCCTACCCAAGCCTTTTGTTATGGAACAAGATGACTGCTATCAGAAAGGGGGAATATAGTTTAGAATGTTTATTCAGAAATGTCATTCTTTGTAAAGTAATTAATAGTTCAGTTATTCTTTCATTTGCTCATTGAGCAATGGTATTACTGCACAAGGAGTGGGATTATCAATACTAGACAGAGACAACAGGCAGAGCTGACAGCCACACTGAATCTTACGATATGTGGACTATAGAGTGGGGTGAAGTCAAGGATGTTGTAAAGGAAAAAGGATGTGAATAGGAAGTGTGGCTGCTACATAGGCAGTCAGAAAAACGCAAGGAAAGAGAGCATGCTTGCTATTGTCTGGGCAGGAAATTGCAAGAATTTGAATTTCTACACTGAATGTAGAAACAGGGAGCTGAGGTCTGTTTTGAGAAAGTGTCAACTGATTGGATATGACAGGTGTGAAAAAGGGAGAAATGAAAAATGACTTTAGATTCCGTGGTTTAGGTAAATGAAAATTTGGAACTGGAATAAGCTAAGGTAGAGGAAACAGAAAGATTAAAATTAAAACAAAAAACAGAGAAAAAGGTAGCATCATGAGCTTAAGGTGCTTGCGTTTGTCTAAGTTGGAAGGCTTAATAAGTAATTGACTAGATGGATGTGGATTTTTGCATATTGATCTTGTCTGAAGCCAAACAAGGATAAAAGTGTGAGGTAGGCAGTAGCATGCTTGGGAAGCCAGTGGGGACCAAACCCTTCACGTGCGTGTAGTAAAAGCTTGAGCCTATTTCTTTCTGAACGCTCTGCTCCACTTTGAGTTTTTCCTGGCCAAGTCTGGCTTTTATTACGGAAAAAGATGGCTGCTATAGAAAAGAGGGATAGAGTCTTCCTGTGTTCCCAACTTGTACTTAGCTGGTAATATGCTGATCTTTCCTTTACTCTTTCTTTATTAAGTAAAGGATAGATGACAATAATCTCTCCACCCAAAACACAACTGCAGAACAACTTTTGTGGGAGACCAAACAGGGAAACCAGACATTCAACAGCTCTCACCTTGAGAATCCACTGACCTTTCAGTTAACAACCGAACCACCCCCTTCTTCACACAAGGCTGATCAACTGGTCCTTATCTTGGCCGAACACCTGGGGTTGTCTAGGTGGAACCAGCATTCCAGAAAAGCTGCTAGAAGCCACAGTCAGCATCTGCCCCAGATGACCTTTCCTCTTTCTGTGCCTTTAGCATTCCCCCTCAGCCCCTCCCTACGTCCTCTCGCTGTGTGTTCATAACCAGACGTTCAGCTTTTCATTAAAGAGGCCTTGACAAGACACCCCTTTTGCTTGGCCTCACTCTCTTTTCTTGCCCGTTTCTCTTTCAGGCTTGATCTCGATCCCCCAAATAACTAGGTCTGGCGGGACACGATAAACTTTAGCGCCCTTTCTTAACAATTATCCCAGCTTGATATGCCAGTTCCTGTCCAGGAGCCCATCCTTCAGGAAGGATGATAGATTTGAGAACATATTACAGTAGCAAAGAATGACTTGGCCTTAATGATAATAGTATGTAGAAACCATAGAAGCTTCCTTTATGTGGCTACTTACAGATCCTCTCCGCTAAGCCTGCACACTATTCTGAGTTCTATCTGTAAAAACATAATTTCATTATTCCTTGGACTCCAAAAATCTTAAGCACGCCAGTTCTAAGACTCTGGGTTCTTCCTCTTTCTCTGAACTCTCCTATTACAAACAGCTGCTTATAGATTCCCACTGCTGAATCTGCCTTTCTTGAAACCTGCTTCATAAAGCCTGGTTTTCTCACTTCCTCTCATCCATTCACTCTTCTTAGCATCTGCCAATATTTACAATTTATCTGACCTGTTGTTTTTCCCTTGGACTTTAATAAAAGAGTCTTTGATCCTCATGGTGTTTAGTATTGATTTTCAATCTTGCAAGATCTAGAATGACTCAGGAGACAACCTATTAGGCATGTCTATGAAGGGGCTTCTAGATTGTGATAATTTATGTGTCAAGACCCCATCTTAAATATAGATGTCACTATTTCATAGCTGGGTTCACACAGTACATAAGAATTAAAATAAGAGCTGGGAATCAACCAGCATCGACTGTTTTATTTCCTGATTGCAGATACAAGAACAGGTATGGTAGCATATAACTTTATTTCCAGCACTGAGGGGGCAAAGGAAAGTAGATTTCAGAATTAACGAAAGGGTTGGTCTGCAGAGCAAGTGTCAGAACAGCCAAATGTAGGTAATGAATAATGGGAATTGGAGTGAAGTGGTGAATAGTCCAGCCTTAGCAAGAGGCAGAACTTGGAAGAAACTAAGGAGAGCTGCCAAGGGTAGCAACGTGTCAGGTTGTCCCTGAATTGAAGCTGAAGAAAGCCATTGCATGAAGCTGACAGTAAAGTCTGGGTTACTTTGGAGACCTCAAGATGTTGAAGATGTCAGAATCAAGGATATCTCCCCGCCCCCAAATGCCACTAACAAGG
Organism: Apodemus sylvaticus; assembly: GCF_947179515.1. Taxonomy (NCBI): domain Eukaryota; kingdom Metazoa; phylum Chordata; class Mammalia; order Rodentia; family Muridae; genus Apodemus; species Apodemus sylvaticus. The sequence goes on along the minus strand of NC_067474.1, from coordinate 44,564,405 downwards.
AGTGGAACAAGCCTAAGAGAAAGGAAAGTGTTACAGTCAACAAAGCTGAAACAAGTTGGAGCTCAGAAGAGCATTTAACATTAGACACGGAGATGCAGAATTTGAAGTTTGCCCAGCTAGTTTTTAGTGTTGGTTTTGTCCTGCCTTTCATCACTATGTTGCCTCTCTTCCCTCTTGGAATTATTTCAGAAGTCAGGGCTGGTCACATAGGTTGTTTGTGCCTATGTCCTAGCCCCAGAAAAGCTGTAGACCTGATGAGGTAGATGGCTTCTCCTCACTATGCAGAAACACTTGACATTTTTGTTTTAGCCTCTGAAAGAAGAATCACCTCCATCTGGTAGGTACATCATTTGGCTGTGTGTGTCCTGCTTTGTTCTCTTTCTGTGTCATCACATTTTCCAGGAGGAGGGTATGTTCAGGTGATATAACTCTTCCCTGCATGTATTCCTGAAAATCTACCACTGTGATCCAAAGGTTGGTATTTTGGTAAGAGATTCACTACCTGAAAAACAAATTACAAAATCTGAAAACTTTCAGCAAAATCTCATAATGTATCTGTTTACATTTTTTCTTTCAGCTTTCTATGTCTCCCAGTTGCTCTCCACCTTTCCATCATGATCCATGCTTTTTATCCATCATTAAGAAAGAGGCATTTAAGAAATATTAATAAAATAATATATAATATAAAAGAAAACTAACCTATTTAAGACAAAGCAAACAAAGCAAATCAAACCAAATACAAAGAGACAAGAGATAGCCCAAAGATAGAGACCCATTCTTTTACAAACTCAAGAATCATAAAACCTCTAAACCGGAAGCTATATCACCTACAACACAGACCTGAAGAGTAAAGAGAGAATAAAAAATATGTAATAAAATTAAAAATGATGAGATATGATTAAAAGGAGGGAGCCTTACCACGATTTTACAAGACAAGGAACCTTCAAAAATGCTGCTGAGTCATTCATTCCCTGGTGGCCATCTACTGCTAACCATGGTTAAGCAAGTGCCTCTATGGTAGAATGAAGTATCCTTTGTATCTATGTCCAAGAATTACAATTGCCTAACTAGATATTGAGGCATATGCATTCCCATCTTCCTGAGGAACTACCACACTAATTTCCATAGAGGTTATATTAGATTGCACTCCCAATTTCAATGGCTAAGTGTTTGCTTTACTCCCATATTTTTGCTAGCGTGAGTTATCATTATTTTTTTGTTGAACTTATCCACTATGATGAATGCAAAATAAAATCTTAAAATTGTTTTGATTTATATTTCCCTGATAGTTAAGAATGATGAACATTTCCTGAAATGTTTCTCAGTCATTTGAATTTCCTCTTTTGATAATCCTCTGTTTAGTTCTAACCATTTTTTATTAATTATTTTATTTATTTACATTTCAAATAATGTCACCATTCCTGCCCCCCCACAAACCCTACCCTACCCCCAACTTTCCCCCTCCCCCTTTCCCCTATGAGGGTGCTTCTCCACCCATCCACCCACTCATGCCTCACTGCTCTAGAATCCCCCTTCACTGAGGAATTAAGCCTCCACAGGACCAAGGGGCATCCTCTGCTGCATATGTATCTGGAGCCATGGGTTCCTCTATGTATATACTCATTGGTTGGTAATTTAGTCTCTGGGAGTTCTGGGTGGTCCAGTTAGTTGATATTTTTCTTCCTTTGGGGATGCAATCCCCTTCAGCTCCTTCAGTTTTTCCCTAGCTATTCCATTGGGATCTCTGGGCTCAGTCTGATAGTTTTATGCCATTTTAAATTCTTTTTTGTTTGTTTTCTTGATATGTAGTTTTTTTGAACTCTTAAGATATTTTGTTACATTAGCCCTCTGTCAGCTTCATAGTTTGTAGAAATATTTTCCCATTCTAGAGGCTTATGCTCTGTACAAATGACAGCATTCTTTGCCACAAAGATGGTTATCAAATTCATCAGGTCAACAATTTATTAATTGTTGATTTTAATGTCTGTAAGAATGGTGGTCTGTTCAGAAAATCTTTTCCAGTGTTATTGAGTTCAAAGCTACTTTCCACTTTCTCTTTTATCAGGTTTAGTGTACTTCTTTTTACATTGATGACTATGATACATTTGGAGTTTTGTGCAGCACTGTATAAATGGATCTATTTAGATGGTTCTGCAAATAGCCATAGTGTTTGACCAGCATTATTTAATGAAGAAGCTGCATTTTTTCCAGTGTGTATTTCTAGCCTTTTTATAAAAAAAAAATCAGATCTCTATGTTTGTGAATTCATGTGTGGGTATTCAATTCATTTCCATTGATCAATATGTCTGTTTTCTTTTTATCTGCTAATAGCATATTGTTTCATTATGCTAGCTTTGTAGAACAACTTGAAATTAGGGATGGTGGTACTTTTAGTAGTTCTTTCATTATCGAGGATTTTTTAGTTCTCCTGTTTTTGTGTTTCCATATGAAGCTAAAATTTTCTTTGCAAGGTTTATGAATAATTGTGTTGGAATTCTGATGGGAAGTTTATTGAATCTCTAGAGTTATTGTGCTAGAATGAACACTTTTATTATATTGCCTGAAATAAATGTTGAGCATGGTAGATCTTTTCATATTCTGTTATCTTTTTCATTGTCTTGATTGTATTTATCCTAAAGGTCTTTCACTTACTTTGTTGGAGTTTCCCCAAGATATTTTCTATTCTTTAGGCTATTGTGAAAATAGTATTTCCTGATCTTTTTCTCAGACCACTTGTTACTTGTATATAGGAGAGCTACTAAATTTTTTAAATTAATCTTGTATCCAGCCACATTGCCCAAAGTGTTTATCAGCTGTTCACTTCCCTATGGAATGTTTAGGGTCACAGATGTATACTACCATATCATTTGTACAAAAAGTTCTTTCTTTCCAAGTTGTATCTCCTTGATTTCCTTCAGTTGTTTTATTCTTCTACCTAAGACTTTAAATCCTATATTGAATAGGTTTGTATAGAGTGGACAACCTTGTGATTTTCAGGATTTTAGTGTAATTGCTTGAGTTTCTTTTCATTTATGTTAGTTTTAGCAATGAAATTGCTGCAAACCACCTTTATTATGTTGATGTATGTCACTTGAATCCTCAAGGACTTTTATCGTGAATGGGTGTTGGATTTTATCAATGTACTTTTCTGCACATTTCAACATGATTATGGTCTTTTTGACTTTCAATGTTTATATGGTGGTGTGGCTTGAATATGTTCGGCTCAGAGAGTGGCACTATTAGAAGGTATGGATTGTTGGATTATTTTGGCCTTTGGAGGAAGTGTGTCACTATTGGGGTAGGCTTGAGACCTTCCTCCTAGGCATGTGGGAGCTAGTCTTCTTTTTGCCTTTGGTCTCTTAACTGAAATGGAAATCCTCAGGCAAGTGGGTTACATTTATTGATTTTTCATATTTTGAACCATCCTAAGATTTCTTAAATGAAGCCTCGTTGACCATGTTTGATAACCTATATGTTTATAGATTTTTTGAAAATTTCTTGAGAATTTTTGCATCTATCATTATCAAATTGGCCTTTTGTTGTTGGATCTTTTTTTTAATTCGATATATTCTTTATTTATATTTCAAATGATTTCCCCTTTCCTTGATCCCCCCTCCCTGAAAGTCCCATAAGCCCTCTTCCTTCCCCCTGTTCCCCTATCTACCCCTTCCCACTTCCCTGTTCTGGTATTCCCCTACACTGCTGCACTGAGCCTTTCCAGAACCAGGGGCCACTCCTTCCTTCTTCTTGGACATCATTTGATATGTGGATTGTGTCTTGGGTATTCCAAGCTTCTAGGCTAATATATGCTTATCAGTGAGTGAATACCATGAGTGTTCTTTTGAGACTGGGATACCTCACTTAGTATGATGTTCTCCAGCTCCATCCTTTTGTCTAAGAATTTCATGAATTCATTGTTTCTAATGGCTGAATAGTACTCCATTGTGTATATATACCACATTTTTTGTATCCATTTCTCCATTGAGGGACATGTGGGTTCTTTCCAGCTTCTGGCTATTATAAATAGGGCTGCTATGAACATAGTGGAGCATGTATTCTTATTGCATGCTAGGGAATCCTCTGGGTATATGTCCAGGAGTGGTATAGCAGGGTCCTCCAGAAGTGTTGTGCTCAGTTTTCTGAGGAACTGCCAGACTGATTTCGAGAGTGGTTGTACCAGCTTGCAATCCCACCAGCAATGGAGGAGTGTTCCTCTTTCTCCACATCCTTGCCAACAACTGCTGTCTCCTAAGTTTTTAATCTTAGCCATTCTGACTGGTGTAAGGTGAAATCTCAGGGTTGTTTCGATTTGCATTTCCCTAATGACTAATGATGTTTAACATTTCTTAAGGTGCTTCTCAGCCATCTGAAGTTCTTCAGGTGAAAATTCTTTTTCTAACTCTGTACCCCATTTTTAATAGGGTTATTTGATTTTCTGGGGTCTAACTTTCTGAGTTCTTTGTATATATTGAATATTAGCTCTCTGTAGGATGTAGGGTTGGTGAATATCTTTTCCCAATTTTTTGGTTGCTGATTTATCCTTTTTACGGTGTCCTTTCCCTACAAAGTTTCTGTGGTTGAATCTTAATGTGGTTTGTACATATCAGTCTAACTGTCCTCATAAAATGAGTTTTTCAATGTTACATGTGTTTCTATTTTGTAGAATAATTTGAGGAGTACAGACATTAACTATTATAGAGAGTCTGATAGTTTGGCACTAAAGCCATCTGGCCCTAAACTTTGTTTTGCTTTGTTTAGTTTTTTTTTTTTTTTTGAGGGGGTGGGGCTGGTTAATGATTGCTTCTATTTCACCAGGGATTATAATTCTGTTTTAAACTGTTTATCTGTTCTTGATTTAACTTTGCTAAGTGGAACATATAAAACTATTCATTTATTTTAGATTTTTCAATTTGATAGAGTACAGGTTTGTAAAATATATTCATATGAATCTCTGGATTTTTTCAGTGTCTATTGTTATGTCTCTTTTTTTCATTTCTAATTTTATTAATTTGGATCTTCTTTCACTGCCTTTTACTAAGGGTTTGTCAATCTTCATTTCTCAAAGACCCAATTCTTCATTTCATTGATTCTTTGTCTTCTGTTTTTGTTTTTATTTTATTAATTTAGCACTGAGATTGATTTTTTGCCATCTACCCCTTTGGAGATTGATTTCTACATTTTGTTCTAGAGCTTTCAGTTGTGCATTTAATTTGCAAGTAAAAGATTTCTCCATTTACATTGTATAGGTCATTAATATGATAAATTTGTCTCTTAGATCAGTATTTATTATATCCCTAAGTTTGGATATGCTGTGTATTCATTTTCATTCAATTTTAGGTCTTTAACTTTTTTCTTAATTTCTACCCTAACCAATTTTCCAACAATCGTCATTGTTATTGATATCCAGTTTTTAATCCTTGATGGTAAGATGGGGCACAAGGTGCTATTTCAATATTCTTATATTTGTTGAGATTTACTTTGCTGGTGTGTGTTCAGTTTGGGAGAAAGTTCCATATGGTACAGAGATACATTTATGTTCCTTTATATTTGGGTAAAATGTTCTTTAAATGTAATTTAGGAGGCTTTCTGCGTCTCCATTGAGAGAATAGTCAGGTATTGATCTAATAAATCTCCATTTTATGTTACTTGGTATAATTTTCTTGAAACTTTTAATATCTTTCTTTGTTCTGTATATTTAGTGATTTGATTATTATATACTAAGGAGACATTTTTTCTGGTTTAGTGAAGTTCTGGATGTTTTCTTTACCTTGAATGGCATCTCCCTTTTTAGATAAGGAAAGTTTTCTTCTATGATTTTGCTGAAAACAATTTTTGTGACTTTGAACTGTGTATTTGCCTTCTTCTATTGCTAATATTCTTAGATTCAATTTTTCACAAATTGATTTCCTTGATGTTTTGTGTCAGTTTGTTGTTGCTTGATTGTTTTTTTTGTTGTTGTTTTGTTTTTTGTTTTTTTGTTTTATATTTAAGAGTTTCTTTGACTGAGGTATCTATCATTAGGTTCTTGTATTCAGTTGCTCAGAATTGCCAGTTATATTCCTGTTCAAGTTCCTGCATTTTTTCATTTCCGGATTTCCCTCAACTTGGGTTTTCTTTAGTAATTCTATTTCTACTTCAGGTCTTGATCTGTTTTATTCATTTCTTTCCACTGTTTAAATTATCATAGAATCCTTAAAGGATTTATTAATTTCTTCTTTATGAATTTCTAACATATTCATCAAATAAATTTTAGTCTCTTTCTCTTGTTTTTTATCTATGTTGTAATTCTCAGGAGCCAACAGTAGTAGGGTTACTGGGCTCTTGTGATGAAATATTGTCCTGGCTGTTGTAGAGTATAGTTTTAACCTGGCATTGAAGAGTCTGTTACTGTGAGGATTTTTATTCTAGATACTGACATTTGGTCTTGTCTTTATTGAGTCTATCGTTGTTCTTTGGTTTCTGTTTCCTTTCTGTTTATTTAGAAGAGTATGTCTGCTTTGTGTTGTTATGCAGGAAATTCTTCTGGGTTCCTGATAGTTGTGGCTACTGGGGAATTCCAGGTGAACTGTGTTTCTAGGTATTGGGACTTGACACTTAATACTGTGACAGGCTACAAGGGAGATGTAGAGGTCTAACAGAGGGAATAAAGGTGGCTATTCTAAAAGGGCTGTTCTGGGTGCAGAGTATACTAAGATACAAGAAGTGGTCTGCTACAGAGCTCTGGATGAGATTACATCATTGGATATGGAGGAGGGGAGACAGAGTCAATGTATGAAGCTTACCTTCCTGATTTACTTGTTTAATTGCTACTGTGGCAGGTTTGGCTGGCAGGTTCCCAGAGAATGCCTGCTGGAATTGGGAACTCTTCTAACAGAATGAATGAGGAGGAAGTTTGGAGGAAAAGATCTGGGTGATCTCCAGGAAATGGGGACAGCAAGGGAGGCAGATGCTCAGTGCTGGGGATGAATTTGTAGGATTAGTTTTGTAGGAAAGGAGAAAAGGTGAAGATTTTCAGTTAGTTTACCTGCTTCCCTGGCAAGTAGTGGACTGAAGGTTCCCAAAGAATATCTGCCAAAATTTGTGTGGATTAGCTGATATGCAGGGAGGGAAGGTGGGAGGAAGAACTCTATATGGGGATAGCCATGATGGAGAGTCCTCAGCAGACTAGTCTGCTATTGAGCTGAGGATAAGACTACAGTATTGGATTTGGAGTGCAGGAGGGAAAGTTGAAGATCTGTAGTTAGTGTACTTGCTTCTCTGGCTGAAGTCCAGTTTTATTATATTTATTATTTGATGGATTATTCATAGTGACTTTAAATTTACCAGTGGCATTACCATGGCAGTGTATATAACCATGTATGTCACCTAACTAATAAATGGCCTGAGTGTAGTTAAATTATTTACATTTCTGAGATTGACATGTGAAGTTATACCCTAAATTAGAGAAATATTTACAATCTCTGTACCATTTTGGAGAAAATACATAAGTCTTTCAAAGTGATTCCTTGAATGAGCTCAAGGTTAAATAACTTCTCACTGTGGGTTCTGAAGATAGTGGGATATGGTTTGAATAAGAACAATTTCCTTTAGACTTATATGTTTTAGTATTTATTTACCAGGGAGTGGAACTGATTAGGAGATATGGCCATGTTGTAGTAGTTGTGAATTTGTGGGAGGAAGTGTTTTGCTGGTAGTTAGCCTAGTGTTTTCTAAAGCCCAAGTTAGGTCCAGTTTCTCTCTCTCTCTGCCTGTGAACTGTGAACTGGGATGTAGCTCTCAGCTACTGCTCTGGAGCCCACCTGTTTTGGTCCAAGCTCCCTGCCATGATGATGCCGTGATGACAATACACTAAACCTCTCAAACTGTAAGCAAGCTCTGACTTAAATGTTTTCTCTTATAAGAGTTGCATTGGACTGAGCAAAGGTCCCCAATGGAGGAGCTAGAGAAAGGACCCAAGGAGCTGAAGGAGCTGTCAGCTCCATAGGAGGAACAACATTATGAACCAACCAGTAATCCCAGAGCTCCCAGGGACTACACTATCAACCAAAGAGTGCACATGGGGGGGGGGACCCATGGCTCCAGATGCATATGTAGCAGAGGATGGCCTCATTAGACATCAAAGAGAGGAGAGGTCCTTGGCTCTGAGAAAGCTCTATGCCTCAGTATAGGGGAATACCAGGACAGGGAAGCAGGAATGGTTAGGTTGGTGAGTTGAGGTAAGGGGCGGGGGGTGAGAGAGGGTGTTTTGGAGGAGAGACTAGAAAGGGGATAACATTTGAAATATAAATAAAGAAAATATCTAATTTTAAAAAAGGAGTTGCTTTAGTCATTGTGCTTCTTCAAAGCAATACAGTGGTCAGTAATACATGAGGTCTCTCTTAGCTTGTATTTAAGAAAGCTGCCTTGTAAGGAGCATACTCACACAATAATATGTGAGGACAGAGCCACCGTGAAAGAAGCCTCACTTCCAAAACCACCACTGAGTCATCATCATAAAAGAAAGATAATATGTATGAGTTCTCTAGCACCAACTGCCCTTCAGCCTACTGTAGTCATAGTCAATATCTTGATGGAAATCTTACCAAAGACCCTGATCTCCTACTATACAACTATGCTAAATCTGCCAGGCTCTTAGACACCTTACCATACTAAATATGTTCATTCCTATTTTATCTCACTAAGCTTTTAAGTAATTTCTTATACAATATCTATAATGATTATGTAAGTGAATCAAAAAGATACAAAATTCCACAGGTAATTGTCTCTTTTAGATTGTGCAATAAATTGTGTACAGAGTGTCTAGAACAACAGTTCTCTTGCCAGGTAGAAAAAAAAGTTTTTGATTTTATAAATCTGGTACAATGATTTAAAAAAAAGGCATTTTGTCACAATTGTTTGCAATTCTATATAGGTCAAAATGGTTGTGTCATTTATGAACTCCAACATAAAATTATCCACTGATGGTCAGCTTGTAGAATTTACGTGAAATTGGTACTTTAGAGAATGAGGTATATTTTGGTGACTTTTATCAAATAGTGAAATTATCAGTAACGTAATTTAAATGAGTTCTTGATGTGACCTTGGAAATTATGACAACCATATACAATGTTAGAAGAATTCAATCTTACTACATCAGGAAGAATAATTAGAATGTATGTCTGTATAAATCTCACTAAAGCATTGTCTACTTTTCATTGAGAAGTTTCCTTTAGAACCAGCAGTATACTTTATTTTCTAAAGGAACACAGTATTTCTTGTAACCGCTCTTACAGTTTAATACTTTCCTCTACAGTGTAGAGAAACATTATTGGGTAAGTACATATACATTCATATAACATATTTTGTCTGATACTTTATAACAGAAACAAAATTATTAGTGTAAGATGAAATGTATAAGAAAGTATATAAATAAGTAAATAAGTTTTCACATGAATTAGCAAAAGATCAAGAGAAACAGTAAAATGAAAATTAATTGGATGAAACTTACCAACTAGAATGTAAAGACAGATATTTGACCTAGATATATGGTGTAGGAATTTCTAAGAATTGAGCATACAGAATTAAGTTTAGTTACTCTAGGACTCTGGGGTTCTAGAATCAATGGCAAGATAAAGAAATTACCGTGTTAGTCCTAAAGTAAAGAACAAAATTAAGAGAAATCCATAGATCTTAAAAATACAGAAAGTCTAGGAACAGGCATTAGTTGTATTGAATGCTGAAAGGAGATCACAATCAAGATGCAACAAAATCCCCTGAATTCTTAGTAGAAACCCTATTACTTCTAGTAAAGGTAGAGAAACAGAGAGATTTATACTCTCAAATGAAACAAAAAATGACAAAACTATATGAAATAGTAATTTTGAGTATGTACTTCTTGTTGTAATAAAGGGAAGCAAGCAAGAAAAGACAGGGTATGCACTTAGGTCAACAGCTGTTTCTCTTCACTCCTATGAGAGGCTGTGAGGCTGCACCACAAAGTAAAACAACAACAAAGTAGTACCAGTTGGACCTTTGAATTGGGATTAAGATCAGAATGATAGGAATTTAAGGGACCTATGTGCTGAATATAACGACAGAAAAGGAAATGCAATGTACAAATTACCTTTACCAACAGGCTTGGTGACCCAGGAACTTTTAGCACCTTTCCTGTACCTACCTCCTATCTACCTGTAGGACCACTGGGATTAAAGATAGGCTACCCTAATAACTTTAGATAGGTTCGGGAGGTTTAAAACTCAGTTCTTATGATTATTCAGTAAGTTGTTTACCCCCAAATATTCTCCCCAGCCCTGGTTAGAAATATATACTAAGAAGAAAGTGATGTAGCTAATCTTCTTTAAATATATTATTGGAAGTTTTAATAATTTTTACATGAAAGTAATACACTATAAGTTAAACTATGTTTTATTAAGTATATATAAGGAATGTTATTCACTCTGTGTATGATTTTTTGGTTTTATTTTTAGGTAATATATGAAGCATTTACTTGATTATTTTAATTAATTTGACATTTAAAGATAATGTTAATATATAACTGCTTTTCAAACTGTTTAACTTTCTGACCTAATACACTGTATACTCCAAGATTATTTAGCTGTTCAGAAACTTAAAAACTTTAAAAAACATCTGTATTTTTGCTTTGGAGATGTATGGAAGCAATTATAGTCTTTAAAAAATATTAAAAAATGCCATCATTTTATATTGATAGTAATTATTAATATTGAATTGAACCTGGAGCCTCACATAGCTAGGAATGCATTCTATCACCAACCTAGAGTTTCAGGCTGGTATTATTTACAGAGAAAATCTTTTTCATATATTTATACAGATAATCAGGCAATTATAGTCAATAGTGATATTTAGGATTTTTTTTTGAAGCCCACCAGACAGTTGTATATTCAAGTATCCTGGTCTTTTGCTAATGAAGCTCTACTTCCTGCAACCCACTGAATAAAGTAAAACACAATTGGCAAGACTTTTGCGATGCCCTAACAAAGACATAGTATGCTGGCCTCAGGGAATTCTTACCTTAATATGTAACTAAAGCAAAACATGAATCTTTTAACTCCGTTACTTTCAAATATTTAAAATAGCAATAAAATATCTTTGTAATCAACTTAGCTTGGTCTATGTATCATACTGTTCTTAATAATATTATCTGTAAGATCTAGTTATTCATACATATTTATTAGAGCCTTGCCAAGTGTCAGGTACTGTCCCTAGTATTTACATAAATTACTTTATTTGATCTTTTCAATCTTTGAGCCAGTTCAAAGAAATTGTAATTTATAAACCTTCACAGGACAAATGTCAGAAACCGACGTAGAATTAGGACAAAAAGAAGAATGTGAATGTGTTGAACACTAAAACCCTTCTCTCTTTACATCCTCTGTAAAAATTGTTTTTTTGTTTGTTTATTTGTTTTGTTTTTGTTGGTTCTTTTGGCCATTTAGTGCATTACAATTACACCTTTTCATATTCTGGAAAATACAAACTAGAAACTATTACTGAATCACTCATGCCAACAAAAATTGTAGCTAATGTTTTAATATCAGTGGTACTTCAGAAAGTTTGTACAAAAATTGTACTTTTTTAACCACACATTATAAGAAATATGGATGCTCTAATTATAAGACCACACCCTCTTATTTTTTATATAGGTTTATTGGTATGGCAGTGCATTTTCAGAAGAGGCCACGAGTCAGCTGAATTCTGGGGTATACAAGGGGATATAACATCATTGTTTCCTTTCATCAGTGTAGAAGCTTCTGCAACTGTGAACTGGAAGAATACATTCTTTTCAAACAGCACTCATGAGAAAACAGTGCACAGCCTCTTTCAGGGGGAGACACTTATTCCACTTTTCTTCAACATATATTTTAAATCCATTTTAACTTTATATTGTCATTGAAATTCATGATGTGTTTAAATTCTCATAATCCATCATCTATTTTACTATTTCTTAATCAATTTTCCATCTTTAGCCTTTTGTCAAAGTTTTTATGTATGATACCAGCAAGATTTTTTTTAAAAGCACCTCTCATCATCCTAGTTTCTTTCTCTAAAGTTGTGTTAGCCTTTAATATCTTTTTTCTGGAGCTCTAAAACACTTTTAAATTAGTTTTTAAACAATAATAACATTTCCTGTTTGTTCTTGTACATACATTCTTTTAATGAGCAAAGGAATAAATTAGCAAGGGAATGAAACTATTTATAGAACAGGAATGAAACATATCTAATCCACATGATTTTGACCTGTCCTTTTGCATTCTAAAACACTATTATCATTTGAAGGTGAGAATAAAAAATAATTCCTGTAAGTGTCTGAAATTTAATTTGTTGTGCATTTTCATGTTATGTGGGTGTTGTCTTCACCTGTTCAGTATACTAAGAAATACTTATTGAAATGCTTAGGAATGTCCTCATATGTTTAATAATCACTATTCAAAAGGTATAGCCTAATTCTTCTTGAAGAGTAGGTTGAAGCGAATGGCTTGCCTGTATTTTCAGCTGATAGAATAGGGTACAAGTAATGGAAACTGACTTCTATGACCCATTTATAGGTTACTGTGTTTTCCCCCTCATTGTTTGTTTACCTACTCTGTGAAAGCCAGAAGCCATGTCATTTAGGACATAAGAACACTAAGGCCACCCCACATATAGGACTATGTGGTAAAACATTAGGACTTCTAGGAAATGGTTTGTGAGGAAACTAGGCCATGAGATATAGCCTTGTGAGCTGAGAGGGAATTTAAAGATTTATTTATTTCTTATATGTAAGTACGCTGTAGTTGTCTTCAGACACCCCAGAAGAGGGTATCAGATCTTATGACAGATGGTTGTAAGTCACCATGTGGTTGCTGGGATTTGAACTCGGGATCTTCAGAAGAGAGATTGCTCTTAACCACTGAGCAATCTCTCCAGCCCTAGAGGGAATTTAAAGACACAAACAATGTAATGGTTTAATATGGTTAGCCCATAGAGAGTGGTACTTTTAGAAGGTATGGCCTTGTTGGAGGCAGTGTGACTCTGTGGTGGTGGGCTTTGGAGGTTTCCTCCTATGCTCAGGCTCCACCCATTGTGGAAGAGAAGTTTCTCCTAGCTGTCTGACGATGCTAGTGTCTCCTGGTTGCCTTTGGGTCAGGATACAGAATTCTCAGTTTCTTCTACAGCATCATGTCTACATGCATGCTGCCATACTTCCTACTATGATTATAAACCTCTGAAATTGTAAGCCCTAAGATCCTGGTACTAGGGTCTGGGGAATTACTATGATAGGCCTGGCTATGCTTTTGTATGGAGAAATGTAGATCTTAGGACTTTGGAATGCAGTGGAATGCTTTAAGAGGGGCTTAGAGGGACATTCTTATAGGAATATGAATAATGGTAGTGCTGAGGGTGATTTGGACTATGGAGGTCTGATGGTGCCTCAAGCAGTTTCAGGGAAGAAATTTAGTATGCTTCCTAGAGACTGTTCTTCTGATGTTTTTGTGAAGAATGGGGCTGCTTTTTGCCCTTGGTTGAAGAATCTGAGGCTAAGGAGAAGAGATTCAGATTAATTGCATTGGCAAAGGAAGTCTCACAAAAGTCCAGCACAGAATTTGTCCTCTAGTTTACTCTCGTGAAGAACATTTTGATCAAGCATAGAAAACTTAGAAAGGAAAAATACAAAATGTATGGGTTGAGTATTAAAGGGCACCAGGAAATAGAATGCAGCTAAATCTTGTATTCAAGACAATAATCAGATTAAGAGAGTAGGATCCTCAAGGCAAGATCCCACTTAGGTAAGCTTATTTTTCATGCTTTTGCAGTTGTTGAAGGGATGGATGTCTTAGGCATTATTAATTGGTCATTGTTTTCATTTATACCTTTAACCTGGAATGAACTACAATACAGAAATGAAGGGTACACCTATGATTGAGTTCTTGAGACTGAAAGACACAGGTTTTGGTGGGGTTTTTTTGTGTGTTTGTTTTTTGTTTTTGTGGGGTTTTTTTGTTGTTTGTTTGTTTTATTTTTATTTTTTACCATGCCTTGAGGCAGAGTGGCCCAGGCATAATAGTAGTTCATTAGTACATGTCTTTAATTTTGGAAGACAAAGACATGGAGATCTCTAAATTCAAGGTCAGGTTATAGAGCAAGTTCCAGGATAGCAAGCTTAGGCAGTGAAAGATGTAATAAAACTAAGGGGCCATGTTCCAGTTCTAGCAAGCAGCAGAACATGGCAGCTTCAGCAGCTGACAGCATGGGATAGAAGGAGCCATGCGAGGAGGCTGAGCTTGGTATTATAAAGGGAGCCTCTTAGAGGCTATCGATAAAGCCTAGTTGCAGTGAAAAATCCTATTGAGTTGGAGATGCCTGTACCATGGGATGGCCATCGAGACTTCCATAGTGCCTAGTCTTTCCTGTGTATCACAGTAGAAATGGTTTAAAAAATAGCTGCACAACATGACAAATTTGCTATGATAATACAAGGCGTTAAGAGACAAAGTAAAGGATCAACAATAATTTATGGAATTCATTAAACCTATTTGAGACAGATTTTAAATACCTGGCCTGCATAAACCAAGACTAGACTGGAAAGATTTAGCAGCAGCTATACTGGAAGGTGGTTTTCAATTCCAGTGGCTGACATGGTATCAAGAAGAAGCTATGATTATGGAAAATTGTAATAGGTCTAAAGTTGTTAATATTATAAAAGATCAATTGTTAGGTAAAGGTCAATATGCTGACTTAGAAAAGCAGATACAATTTGATGAGTCTATTATTATACAATGTATCTTAACAGCTTTAAGAGCTGGAGATAAGGTAGAGCAATAAGGGAAAATGTCTGTCTTCACAAAGATTATGCAAAGCCCCAAAGAGATTTCTACTGACTTTTCCCATAGATTAATATCCACTATAAACAGTGCAATATCAGCTCCAGGGGCAATACAGACACCAATTGAAACTTTGGCTTTCATAAAAGCAAATACAGACTGTAAAACTTCTGGGACCTTTAAAGGCTTGATCACCACCCATGAATAAATAGAAGTAATTTTGATATTCACCCTAATGAATATATAATTGGACAAGCAATGGCCAATAGTTCTAGAGATCAAAACATCCATTCTTTTAACTTTAGGAGATGAAGTTATTTGAAAAACAATTGTAGATAAGGTCTTCCTAGAGACTTCTATAGAACACCTCAGTCTTTTGGGATTGGTAGATGCAATTAAGATAGACATTGGACTAATAAAAGCATATCAGCAAGAAATATTCGAGGTAATTCTTCACCAATGGGAAATTCTCTATGAGATAGATGTTCCTGTAAATATAGGAAACACACTAAGGGAAATATAAGCCAGTTACTTCCTATCTACAATATATAGAGCAAGTAGAGAAAACAAATTAGGTGTTAGAAATCCAATGCATGCTACTACAGGAAGTGCTGACAATAATTGTGCCATACATAAAAATCTCATACTACCACCTAAAATTCATTGCAATAAAATACCTACTGAAGTTCATGTGCTTCTATCCTGCAAGTCTGTAGAAAGGCTTTTAGGAAGAATTAGCCTAACTCCTTTTTTAAAATTTATTTTTATTAAATATTTTATTTACATTTCAAATACTATCCCCTTTCCACATTTCGTCTCCGAAAACCCCCTATCCCATTTTCCCTCCCCTTCCTCACTAACCCACCCACTCCTGCTCCCCTGACCTGGCATTCCTCTACCCTGGGGTAATGAGACTTCACTGATCCAAGGGCATTTCCTCTCATTAATGTCTGACCAGCCCATTCTCTGCTACCCAAGTGGCTGGAGCCATGAGTCTCTCCATGTGTACTCTTTGGTTGGTGATTAAGTCTCTGGGATCTCTGGGGGTACTGGTTGGTTCATATTGTTGCTCCTCCTATGGGGCTGTAAACCCTTTCAGCTCCTTCGTTCCTTTCTCTTGCTCCTCCATTGGGGACCCTGTGCTTAGTTCAATGATTGGTTGAAATTATCCCCCTCTGTATTTGTCAGGTGCTGGCAGGGCCTTTCTGGAAACAGCTATATCATCCCCCTGTCAGCAAGCACTTGCTAGCATCTACAATAATGTCTGGATTTGATAACTGTATATTGGATGGATCCCCAGGTGGGGCAGTTTCTGGATGGCCTTTCCTTTAGTCTCTGCTCCACACTTTGTATCTGTATAAGTGGATATTAACCCAGAAGCTTAGAATACCCAAGATATAATTCACACACCACACGAAGCTTAAGAAGGAAGACCAATGTGTGGATACTTTGGTACTTCTTAGATAGGGTACAAAATACCTATGGGAGGAAATACAGAGACAAAGTAGCCTAACTCCTTAAGGATTCATTGTGCATCCAGGAATTATAGATGAAGACTTCAAAGGAGACACTGAGATTATGAGTTATATAAAGAAATGTATATAGTTTGAAGTAGGATATGGGATTGCTCAGTTTTTACTACTTCTATATGTCAAAGGCAAAGCACTTCCATTTGAAAGCAAAATAGCACAGGAGGATTTAGAACTACTGAGAGACTGTTTTTGTTGTTGTTGTTGTTTGTTTTGTTTTTTTCTTTGCAAAATGTTAGTGATGACCAGAGACCAAAATTAAAATTAAATGATATTGAAGTTGAAAGTTTAGTGGACCCAGAAGCTGATGTAACTACAACCTCAAGAGAATCTTAGATCCCACATTAGCCCCTTCAGAAGGTATCTACACAGTTTACTGGTATTAGAATATTATCTTGAGTAATACTAACTGTAAGACAATTTAAATGGTTGGGACCAGAAGTTTAAATAAAAATGTTAAAACTTTATATAGCATATATTGTGATTAACATAAAAGGAATACATCTATTACAACAATAGGGAGTTCTATTATTTTTCCTTCTCAGTAAATGGATACCTATTTTAACTAACACTTTATATTCACATCTTATATAATATGGTATGTTTGTTTCTGTGTTTAAATGGGCAAGAAGCCTAACTGGCTGTCAGGGAGTTGTGCATGTGTGTATTCACATAGATCTAAAACACAATGTACTCTAGAAAAAAATGGCTGAATTATATAAATCTGAATAGTTAAAGATGTTTTAACATCAGAATAGAGCCAGGACATTAGAACAAATTACCAGAGTTCATTGGAGGCCAAGCAGAGCAATTCAGTGAGAACCCCAAAGAATCCAGAATGAATCAATCAGCTTTGAGAGGAGTTTGGTCTCAAAGATCTGAGTTGACCCAGCCAGCCAGAGTTCAGAAATAACTGGAAAGGATGAACTTATTCAACAGTGAGCCTTTGAAACAACAATTATATCTGGTGAATAAAACTTACTTGTATAAGTTGGATGATCTTAAGGAAGTAGTTAGACTTCCAGGTTTCCCTATCTTCCTTGAGTATTAAAGCACAAACCAACACTATTACTTTGCTAAAGAAACAGACTTCTTGGTATTTATCATTATACCCACAAATCAGTGCAACTCTCAATCGTATCAGAGAAATATTTCTACTTTTGTAGTATATTCAGATTAACACAGAGACACACAGCTATTTGAAATGTAGATAATAAGAATTTGTAGAGTGTTCAACCCTAGAAAGAACAAATATATCATATACCCCTCCTGCCAAATTTCATAGATGATTTAGAAAGAGGAACAAGAGTGTGTAAGGGCCAGACACTGGATGTACACAGAAAATTTGCACAGTGATTTTGAGATACAATGAAGCACTTGCACACATGAACTCACAGAAGCAGCGACAACAGGTTCATGCAAAACAAAATCCCTGCATAGAGGGGAGGTGGTCACCCCTTGCTGAAGATGTATTGAGAACTAATGGGTTTTGGGAAAGAGAAAGTTAGTTTCTTAAAGGTGTGCTATTTGGTAGTTGATCACACTCTAGTGGGTGGCCATTCAACTAAAAATACATAGACAGATTATAAAAGGATAATCCAAGGTTGTATAGAAGTGGAATAAGGAGTCTGAACTGGGTAATTTGAAGAATCAGATAAATATCAAAATAAAATTTAAGCTGTTAGTAAAATATATGTGCAATACATCGATCTACATACATAGACTCAGCTCCCATGTGCTTCACTACTATCAATTAACAAAGAAAAAATGTTATATCAAATTTTTTATTAAATTACAGAGATCTGGGATGTGGTGGGATGTGGAGGCAGAAGCAGGCAGATCTCAGTAATTTGAAACCAGCATGATTTTCACATGTTCCCACTGGAGGCTACATAGTAAAGTCCTGTCTCAAATTAATCAAACAAATAATCTTCCACCATGGGCACAAAAAATTAAGTGGGTTGTCTTTATATTTTTACCACATACAAATTATTAGAAAACAGTTATTAAAGATATTATGGTATGCTTGGAATCCAGACTTGGAAATGCAGTTCAGAATTCATTATCATCATTAGTATTTGAACCATGTCACATTAAATACAAAGTATTTTTGAGCAATATTTCTTTATTACCATGTTAAGTACGTCATGAGCCTTTATATTGTAAATGTCTTTCTTACCCTCCAATATTCTGTGTGAAAGCTTTATGTCTTTATTTATTTATTTTAAAATAAACACTGCATTTCAAGCTATTTATGTATTGTGAATTATAGTTTTATAAATGCTATGTATATTTTGTTGTTGCGTGTGGCCTCACATAGAAATCTGTATAATTAATACTAGAGTTGGTTTACAAATGTATATTTAAGCTGAAATGCCACATTTTTCTCCCATCTTCTTAAAATTTTGCTCCGTGATTATATTTATAGTATGCTATACCAGGTAGTGACAAAATCATTTCTTGAATATGAAATGCTTTTATAATTAGAACCATAGCTTTGTAAAAGTGAGTGGAGACATAAAATACAATGGACTCTTTAGTTGGCATGCTGTTTTATGTGTTTATTTATAGAAATGGGTATCAGTAGAATTCCCATATTTCAAATACTTCTTGCCAAAGTAATAAACCAAAATAATGCCGCTCCTTTAAATAGAAGAATGCAAATAAAGCAGTTGAGTATCCTTTTCACAGCCTATTAAATAGAGCAGTGCAGATTCTTTTTTTTTTTTTAGTTTAGACAATTGCGTTTGTTCATCCTTGGCTTATGGAAATGTGATTCTAACCAGTAATATTCAAAAGAGAAACCCATCAGCCTTGTGGAGAGAGACAGCTTGTCATTCTCTGCTTTCCTTAGCTACTTTCATCTGCCTTCAGTTAATGTGGTTCTCTGCCATCTCCAGGAAGGAAGCCTAGTTTTCCTTCACTTGTGAAGGAATTGTAAATATGTCCACATAACAAATCACAAAGACACAAGCTGTGTCCGCCCTAAAAGCTCTCAAATACTGGAAAAATCCACTCTGTGCTATAGGGTGATGATATAGGTTTGTTTTATTGTTGTCAATTTGCATATCTTCAGTCGGTCCTTAAATGAGATGCAAGATCTTAATAATACCACTTGAAACTCATGACCACATTTTGCTGTGTGAGGAAGTTTCTGAATAAGACATCAAGTTTCTAGCCATCAGAGGATAATTTATTGATACTTGTCAAAAGGAAGTATCAGTCTAACAGAAATCAAGACAAAAGGAATGCCTGATGAATTTTCTTTGAAGTGCCTTTTATAAAAGTCCTTGGTAATACATATTGATGAACTCCAAATTGTCTTGCCTGGAGGGAAAAGAAAGTAGACTGCTTTACACTGTCTTATAAATATTCATCAAAAGAACAAGACTTATGTTTCCAGGCGTGAGGTGAATGATTACGGCTGTATGATTGCCTCAGAATCTGGATAATTAGTAAAACAGCCGTTGACAGAGAATTTTAAACTTGATATTTTGCCTCCACTCCATTTGCAGTGAGAAATAAAGTTTTTTGTACACCGCCCTCAAAACCATATTATACAGTGAGGTATGGATATACCCACTATGTAATCATCAGTTGGTTTTATTGTCTATTAACTTTTGTAGTCCTAAACTGAAAGAAATGTTTACTGTTGGGTATTTCAATTTAGTGTAATAAAACACATTCACACTTATTAGGGTGACTGTCATGAATATATGTCTTGGTGGATGCTCAAAGACTGTAAATGATATATTAGCATCAAAATGATATATGGCCATCAAATGGCCAACTTTATGTTTTTATGACTTTTTTGTCATTTTGTCTACTTATTTGGACAGGGAAGGTAACATGTATGTTTTTTCTCATTAAATCCATAACTTTAAGATGATTAAATGGTCATGAGATATTTGATATTAGAAGATAAATATTACTTCTATAAACATTCAGAAGTGATCTTTGTCAAACCATCTATAAACTTTTACTGATTCTAGTTTCATAAGACATCCTCAACTTGCCGAAAAAAGAACCCAATTGCAGGAAACATTTTCCTTAACCAAATTTAATATTTAAACTCAATTACACAAATAAAATGTCCTCTTTGAAAGAAATTAGTTTTCAACTTAAATAAGTGAAATTAATTACCCCTTCTGAGTAGAAGACATATTCAGTCTTTGAAGAAGGCATTATTTTTTTCATATTGGACAGAGATTAGTCTCTGTGTTATTTCACTAGCAAAGGAATATTCTATTTCCCACATCTTCCAGCTGATGCTCATTTCTATACCCATATTCAGATGAGTAGAACTAACCTTGGTGTGTGTATAGGAATAAAATGCAATGGCACAAAAGAAATGTATAAAAGAATAAGGGGCTAGAGAGATGGCTCTGTGCTTAAGAACACATTCTGTTTTTCATAGGCCCCCAGTTCTATCACGAGCACCTATAATAGAGAGATGCATACCTTTAATGTTATGAGCTCCAAGGGGTATGACATGCTGTTCTGGTCTCCTTGTATACACATATGCACACACGGACACACACATACCCACACACATGCATGGTGCACACACACAGGTGCACATGCACGCACATGCATACAAGGGTGTGGGGAGAAAAGGAACAAGGGAGAGAGAGAGAGGGAGGGAGGGAGACTCTTTAAAAAGAATAAAGAAGAATAAGACTACCAGAAGGAAAGAGAGAACCTTTGCTTCAAAGACTGTGAAGAGAAATACATTGCATTTTGACTTGTACAGCAGCACAGCAATACTAGAACTATACTATATGGGGAAAGACATTGATGATATTGAAGAAAATAGTATTCTTCAAAAAGGCATTAGTTGGTTTGGTAAATACAGATAAATTTCATAAAACATAAGGGAAAATCTTGTTCTCTGTTTTCTTTCATTCTTATATTTTTCTTAGTGTGCTGTATAAATTATCTCATTTGGAATCTATGAAAAATAGTTTTGAAAAAGACTTACATAAGGCATATGGTGTTAGCAGTCTGGAACACTTAAATTGATTGTACAGAACACCTAAACGAATTCAACATGGAGTAGAAAGAAGTAACAACAGCCTGTGGACTGAAGTGTCCATGTCCCCAAGGACATCTATTATTTTCTCTTAGTTTTGAGAAACCCTTCAGGAGAAACATACAAAGCATATTTGATAGAATTTATAGAACAGTTTTTAAAGCTTCAAGAAACAAATTTCCATTTAAAATATAAATCAAGGATTTCAGGATGTTAAGCAAGACAACTATGGAGAAATGACAGTAAACTATTTACAATGTGGCTTTAATACTTACGTTAACCAGAAATCCCACCTCACAGTATACTGCCAGCAGGGTCCATAGTTCTGTGGTTGAGTTATTTCAAATGTTTGAGTATAGATATCCCAATGAAAATAGCTACTACCTAAAAATAATAGACAATGTGAATATCCATAAATATTTGGTAATATAAAAGTAAATTACAGTGTCAGTTGATGTCTGTTAGCACACTGCTATATTTTCTCAGTATATGATTTTTCTTAGATGAGACAGAAGTTACAGTTGTCACTTTGAGGGCATGAAAGAAAGGAATTGTGGGGCATTTATTATGTACATCACTTGCCTGGATAGTGTAAGAAATTGTTCAAGTTCTATGGCGCAGTACATTGATGAAAACAGTTAACTTTGAACTAGTGAATGGGAGTGGGGTAAGAAGTGAGTTGGTAATGTTGGGGTTTTGTCTAAGCTCCACGGCCTCCACTCTCTCTCTCTCTCTTCTCTCTCTCTCTCTCTCTCTCTCTCTCTCTCTCTCTCTCTCTCTCTCTCTCTCTCTCTCTCTCTCTCTCTCTCCCCCACTAACTCCCTTATTCTGAATAAACTCTATTCTATACCATGTCTGTGTGTGTGTGGTCCCTCAGGGGCAGAGGTGCCCAGGCAAGGGCCCGCCTGGACACCTTCCCCCACGCCGCCTAGCCACACTCACCTAACCCTCTATCCTCCCCCCTTTTAAGCCTCATCATCCTGCTGCCGAAAGTCCTCACCTAACCTCAAAGTCCTTCAGGTAACATCTACATTCATATAAAAAGCTGCATAGATATGTTTGAAAACTTTACATGAGAGACTAGGACATTGAGAGGGTAAGGATGCATGTTCCTTCGCCTGTCCATGTGCCTGTCTACCAAGTTCTCATCTGCTTATGGTAGAGACAGCTGTGCTGACTAGTAAACTTCCTACTAAATTCATATATTGATATCTTAACTTTCCAATGTGGCTGTATTTAGAGATCTTTCCACAACAGGTCTTTATTATTATTATTTATTATTATTATTATTATTATTGTCATTGTCATCGTCATCGTTGTCATCATCATCATCATTATTGTTGTTGTTATTATTATTTACTATTTTTTTATAGTCTAGTCATTATTCCCCTCCCAGTCCACCCTCCAGCTGTTCCTGATCCAATTTCTCCTTCCCCATCTCCAAGAGGATTTCCCCACCCCACCAGACCCTCTCACTCCCCAGGGCTTCATGTTTCTCCAGGATTCAGGGTTTCTTCTTTCACTGAGGCTAGTCCAGATAGTCTTCTGCAGTATATGTGTTGCTGGGCCTTAAATCAGCTAGTGTATGCTGCCAGGTTGCTGTGTCAGTATCTGAGAGATCTCAGGGGTCGAGATTAATTAACACTTCTGGTCTTCCTATGGGGTCATCCTCCTCCTCTGCTTCTTTCATTCTTTCTCTAATTCAACCACAGGGGTCCCTGGCTTCTGTTTGGTGTAAATATCTACATCTGACCCTTTCAGCTACTTGTTGGGCCTCTCAGAGGGCAGCCATCTCAGAGGGCAGCTCCTGTCCAAAGCATACCATAGCATGAGTAATAGTGTCAGGCCTTGGAGCCTCTCCTTGAGCTGGATCCCATTTGGGCCAATCACTGGACCTCCTTTCCTCACTCTATTTTCCATTTTTGTTTCCGCAGTTCTTTTAGACAGGAACAATTCTGGGTCAGCGTTTTTGACTGCAGGATGGTAACCCCATCCCTCCACTTGATGCCCTGACTTTCTACTGGAGGTGGACTCTACAACTTTCCTCTTCCCACTGATAGGCATTTCATCTAAGGTACCTACCTCCCTTTGACTCTTGAGAGTCTCTCAACTCCTAGGTCTCTGGTATATTCTAGAGGGTCTCCCCACCTCCTACCTTCTGAGGTTGCCTGTTTCTTGTTCTTTTTACTGGCCTTCACTACTGCTTTATCCCCAATACCTAATCAAGTTCTCCTTTTTCCCTCCCTGTACTCCCTCCCACCTGGGTCCCTCACTTCCTCTGCCCCCCATTTGCATTCTTTTCCTTCTTAAGTGAGAATGACTTATCCACTTGGGTCTCTTAGCTTGTTAACCTTCTTGAGGTTTGTGGATTGTATCCAGGGTATTCTCTACCTTATTGGCTAATATTCTATTAGTATGCATTCTTTTCCTTCTTAAGTGAGAATAACTTACCCTCACTTGGAGCTTTCAGCTTGTTAACCTTCTTGAAGTTTGTTGATTGTATCCAGGTATTCTGTACCTTATTGGCTAATATTCTATTAGTGAATACATACCATGCATGTCCCTTTGTGTCTAAGATAAATCACTCAGTATATTTTCTAGTTCCATCCATTTGCTTGCAAATCCCATGATGTCCTTTCTTTCTTTCTTTCTTTCTTTCTTTCTTTCTTTCTTTCTTTCTTTCTTTCTTTCTTTCTTTCTTTCTTTCTTTCTTTCTTTCTTTCTTTCTTTCTTCTTTCTTTCTTTCTTTCTTTCTTTCTTTCTTTTTTTCTTTTTTTCTTTCTTTTTTCCTTTCTTTCTTATTGAATATTGTCTTCATTTACACTGCCAATGGTAAAACCTTTCCCGATATCCCCTTCCCATAAGACCCCCAACCCGTCCTCTCTTTCTTCCCCCTACCTCCAGGTATATACCTCTCCACCTGACACACTTTCTCCTCCCCCCCCCCCCGCTCGGTTTCCCTTTGTAGGGACCTCTGTTGAGCCTTTACCTGACCAAGGACCATTCCTCCCACTGATGCCACATTTTTGGCTGGAACCATATGTGTCCTTTGGTTGATGGTTCAGTCCCTGGGAGTCTTGGGGCTGAAATCATTCTTCTTCCCATAGGGCTATAAACCCCTTCAGCTCTTTTGGACCATCCTCCAGCTCCTCCATTGGGTACCCCATGTCCAGTCCAATAGTTGGTTGCTAGCATCTGCCTCTGTATTTGTAAGGCTCTGGCAGGGCCCCTCTGAAGACAAACATGGCATGGTCCTTTTGGTATACACTTCTTGTCAACCATAGTAGTATCAGGGTTTGTTGACTGTTTATAGGATGAATCACCAGGTAGAGCAGTCTCTGGGTGGTCTTTACTTCAGTCTCTGCTCCACACATTGTCTCCCTTATTGCTCCTGTAACTATATCATTCTTAAAAGCTGAGTATTATTCCATTGTGTAAATGAATCACATTTTCTGTATCTATTCTTCTGTTGTGCGACATCTTAGTTGTTAGCAGCTTCTGGCCACAACTAAACTACTGTGGTAGTTTATACCATGCAAAGATGAGTCTCCATACAAAAGATATTTAGGGTATATCTAAGAACTGAGGCCAAACTATATGATATATGATGATAAATTATATTCAGGAGATGAAATTCAGGAAATAAGAACAACAACAAAAAATAACAAAAAGACAATTGTACAGAAAACTTAGTTTTAGATTGTGAGAATATGTTCATTGTTGTTTAATCTGCCAGGACGTGGTATTCACAATGGTAGTCTAGGGATTTATTTTTTCTTAGTAGCCAATACTTATTGTTGTATCATAATAATATATTCATAACATTTATAAAGTAAATAATGAGATACAGAATATTACTTGAAAATCACCAAGTAACCATATTTACCTTGGGTAGCAATTCTATTAAGAATAATAAAACATTTTAGTCTATCCAATTGTTTTCATGAATTACTGACAAGAAGATGACTTTTATATTTCCAATAACTGTTCTCTTGTTTATTTCAATAAAACCAACTTCCACAACTCAAATAGTTTTAATCACTACAACCAGTTGCCTAAAATGAATCAGGTGGCATTTTTATCAGAAAGATAATTTTTCTAGTCAGTTCAGTTCCTTTGATCTTTAACATACTACTTCCTCATAGATTCTGGCAGAGTTGCAGACATGAAGTAATCCTTTATAAATAATATCTTATTGATTTATTTTAAAATGAGATTAATTACTTTCTGAAAAATTGTTCTGGTTTAGTCCTCTTCTGGTTCATATATGTGCTACACTTATGTGTGCCTCACATTACACAATTGGACATTCACACTGATAACAAAACCACACAAATATCCAACAAAGAAAGAGAACTTCAGGCCAATTTCCCTTATGAATATCGATGCAAAAATACTCAATAAAATTCTTGCACCCGAATGCAAGAACACATCAAAATGATCACTCACCACGATCAAGGGGGCTTCATCCCAGGGATGCAGGGTTGGTTTAATAAACGGAAATCCATCAAGGCAATCCACTACATAAATGTGTTTTAGTTAGTTATAGATGTAGTCAAGTTGACAACCAAGAATACCTGTAAAATTATCTATCTGGCTGTCTATCTATCTATCTATCTATCTATCTATCTATCTACCTACCTATCTATCTTGTATCTATCTATATTTCTGTCTGTCTGTCTGTTTGTTTATCTATCTACATATCTATCTATTTACAACAAAGAGTTTGATCAGAGTGGAGGAAAATAAACTGCCAGTCGGCCTGCAATTAACTGGTCACTCAGTTTGGATTCCTCAGTGCATGGCATAATTTTCATTATATTAAAATTTAAAGTAACCTTCCCTTATCACTTCAACTTATTCTCCCAAATCTCTGTATATGTTTAAAATTTTAAGGGGATATAGCTTAATTTACATAGACTAAGAATGTAAATATATTTAGGTGATAAATATAAAATTTTAATACATGCATCATTAAAGGCTTTATTTCCACAAACAGTCCATAGTATGTCAAGCAAAATTGCATTCTTGATATTTAATTGTTTGCATTTTTAGGATTCTTAATAACACTGTATTATCGTTTAGAAACTTCTGGCTTTCTGCCTGGGTATTGTATAATCATATTACCTAATTGTGTAGAGTAGGACTTCAATTACAGAAATGTGTGTGTATGTATGTATTATAACTTAATTTACGTAGACTAAGAATGTAAATATATTTAGGTGATAAATATAAAATTTTAACACATGCGTCATTAAAGGCTTTATTTCCAGAAACAATCCATAGCATGTCAAGCAAAATTGCATTCTTGATATTTAATATATATATTATATATATATATAATATATATATTATATATACATAATATATATATATATATATACACACACATACATACACACACACACACAAAACCCTGTGAAAGTTCATTTTTTCTAAAGATGTGATATATTTTGCTTTCTTTATATTACGAAGAAGGGAATATGTAATTTTCTTAGCAGTCTGACTGTCCAATCGGATTTGTTTCTTAGACTTCCAATCAAAACCTAATGTTTATTTATCAAGAAAAGATAGGTAATGAAACTTGGTTCTAGAGAAATTCATGAAGAAGTATATATGTAGAACTGTAAGTTATACTACGAGAGCACATCGACTAAATCGCATTCTCCCAGCAGTGAGAAGGGTTGTATATTTGCATAACCTTATAATTTTTTTCCGGCCTTTACCTAGATGTACTTTACCAGCCAGCTAGTACCTGCCAACTTAAGCTAGCCAGCCCCACACTACTGGAAATCCTACTTTACAATAATCTTCTTAATTTCTCTCTCTCTCTCTCTCTCTCTCTCTCTCTCTCTCTCTCTCTCTCTCTCTCTCTTCATATATGTTATTTTATTTACTTACATTTCAAATGTAATCTCCCTTCCTATGCTTCCCACTGCAAACATCCTCTCCTCTCCTCCTTTCCCATCTCGATGAGGTTCTCCCCCACCAACCACCCACCCCAACCTCACTTTCCTTACACTGGGCCATCTAGCCTCCACAAGACAAAGGGGCTGCCCTTGCATTGATCTCAGATAAGGCAGTTCTTTGCAGCTGGAGCCATGGGTACCTACATATGAACTCTTTAGTTAGTGGTTTATTCCCTGAGATCACAGGGGTGGGGTGGAGGGGTCTGCATGGTTGAATTTGCTGTTCTTCCTATGGAATTGCAAATCCCTTCAGTTCCTTCAGTCTTTCCCCTCCATTGGGATCTCTGTGCTCAGTCTGATAGTTGGCTTCAAACACCTGGATCAGGAGTGTGTGTGGGGTGGGTGGGGAATACAGAGGGTCAAGAAATTGAAAGGAGTTATGTAGCAATGGGGAATGGGGAACTGGGGGTGGCCACTAGAAAGTCCCAAATGATAGGAAAACAAGAGGCTCCCAGGACCCAGCAGGGATTCCATTAGATGAAATAGTCAACAAACAGGAGATAACTTAAGGAAATGAAGGCACAACACACCCAAATAAAAAGGACACAATGAAAGCAGTGCTAAGAGGAAAACCTATAACTCTGAGTGCCTCCATAAAGAAACTGGAGAATGGATACATTAGAAGCTTCAAAACACGTTTGAAACATTAGAACAAAAAGAAGCAAATACACCCAGGAGGAATAATGGCAGGAAATAATAAAACTCAGGTCTGAAATCAACCAAGTGGAAACAAAAAGAACTATATGAAGAATCAACAAAACCAGGATCTGGTTCTTCATGAAAATCAACAACATAGATAAAACCTTAGCCAGACTAAGCAGAGGGCACAGAGGTAGTTTCAAAATTAGCGAAGTCAGAATTGGGAGACATAACAAAAGAAACTGAAGAAATCCAAAAAAAATTATCTGTTCCTTCTACAAAAGCCTGTATTCAAAAAAACTATAAAATCTATATGAAATGAATTATTTTCTAGACTGATACCAAGTACCAAAGTTAAATCAGGATTAGATAAAAACATCTAAACACTCTCATAAACCCTGAAGAAATATAAGCAATCATTAAAAGTCTCCCAACCAAGAAAAGAAGACCATGACCAGATGGGTTTAGTGCAGAATTCTATCAGAACGCCAAAGACCTAATACCAATACTCTTCAAACTATTCTACAAAATAGAAACGGAAGGAACACTACCTAATTCATTCTATGAAGCCACAGTTTTATTGGTACTTAAACCACACAAAGACCCAGCAAAGAAAGAGAACTTCAGACTAATTTCCCTTATGGATATCTATGAAAAAAATGCTCAATAAAATTCTTGCCAAATAAATTCAAAAGCACATTAAAATGACCATTCACCAGGATGAAGTAGGCTTCATCCCAGGGATGCAGGGATGTATCAACACATGGAAATTCACCAATGTAATCCACTATATAAACAAACACAAAGAAAAAACCCACATGATCATCTCATTAGATGCTGAGAAAGCATTTGGCAAAATACAATTCCCTTTACATTAAAAGTCTTGGAAATATCAGCAATTCAAGGCCCATACCTAAACATAAAAAAGCAATATACAGCAAAACAATAGCCAACATCAAACTAAATGGAGAAAAACTAGAAGCAATCTTACTAAAATCAGGGACCAGACAAGGCTTCCCACTCTCTCCCTATCTATTCAAAGTTCTAGCTGGAGCAATTTGGCAACAAAAGAAAGTCAAAGGGATACAAATTTTAAAGGAAGAAGTCGAGATATCAATGTTTGCAGATGATGTGGTAGTATACCTAAGTAACCCCCAAAATTCCACCAGAGACCTCCTACAGCTGATAAACAACTTCAGCAGAGTGGCTAGATATAATTTTTACTCAAACAGATCAATAGCCTTCTATTCAAAGGATAAATAGGCTGAAAAAGAAATTAGAGAAATGGCATACCCTTCACAATAGTCACAAACAGTATAAAATATCTTGGTGTGACTCTAATCAAGCAAGTGAAGGATCTGTATGGCAAGAACTTCAAGTCTCTGAAGAAAGAACTCAAAAATCTCAGAGAAGATGGAAAGAGTTCCTGTTCTCATGGATCAACAGGATTAACATAGTAAAAATGACCATCTTACCAAAAGTAATCTACAGATTCAATGCAATCTTCATCAAAATTACAACTCAGTTCTTCACAGAGATAGACAAAACAATTCCCAAATTCATCTGGGATAACAAAAAACCTAGGATAGTGAAACCTATTTTCAACAATAAAAGAACTTCTGGGGGAATCACTATCCCTGATACCTGAAGCTGTACTATACAGAGTTATAGTGATAAATACCACATGGCATTGGTACCTAGACAGACAAGTAGATGAATGGAATAGAATTGCAGACCCAGAATTAAACCCACACGTCCTTTCAATTTTTTAAAAGCACTCGGCTTCTCATACTTGTAGACACACACACAAACCACAGACACACACACAGACACACAGACATACAGACACACAGACACACACACACAGACACACAGACACACAGACACACACACACACACACACACACACACAGGGACTACTGTATACTGAGTCCATTTAGCATTGTTTTCATGTTCATGAATCTATGGCTGCCCAATTGGGACTAAAGAAACTATGTGGTAGCTCATCCCTGGAGAGAACTTATTCTTCATCTCAGCAACCACTCACCACCTCTAGCTGTTCACCTAGAGTTTGGACTTTATGGAGTTTTTCACCTCTGTGGTAGTATGTCAACTGTTGTGCGGGTTTTGTTCAGGCATACATATCATTGAGAGTTCACTAGGGCAGTGTTCCTGCCATATCTATGAAATAATATTTAGCAACAGGCAACCTGGTCCAATAACTCTTACAATCTATCTGACTGCCTCTCTCTGTTTCTCTCTGTCTGTCTCTGTGTCTGTCTCTGTCTCTCTGTCTATCTGTCTCTCTCTCTCTCATCTGTCTGTCTATCTCCATCTGTCTATCCTTTTATCTAGTATGTACCTATCTGATTATCATCTGTCATTTTGCTGTCTGCTTGTCTCTCTGTCTGTCTCTCTGTCTGTCTCTCTCTCATCTGTCTGTCTCTGTCTCTCTGTCTATCTCCATCTGTCTATCCTTTTATCGTTATATACCTACCTATTTATCATCTGTCTGTCTGTCACTCTATCTCCATCTGTCTATCTTATTATTTAGTTTTGTACCCAACTACATATCTACCTATTTATCGTCTGTCTGTCTGTCTGTCTGTCTGCCAGTCTATCTCCAGCTGTCTATCCTATTATCTAGTTATGTACCTCCCTATTTATCATCTGTCTGTCAGTCTGTCTGTCACTCTATCTCCATCTGTCTATTCTATTATTTAGTTTTGTACCAAACTACATACCTACCTATTTGATTATCTGTCTGTCTGTCTATCTATCTATCTATCTATCTATCTATCTATCATCTATTTATCTACATATCCATGTTTGAATGCACACACACACACACACACACCTATACACACTGTATTTTTAAGTAAACTTATAAAATAATGTTTCCATATGGGTTTTTATATATCCTTAGTCTTACTATCTCTCCTTTCTTGTTCTCTCACTAATACCACATTTCTCCACCTCCCTAGTTATCTCCCAGTTCCCCATTATCCCCTTTGTAGCTCGTCTCCCACTTTTCAGACCTAGAAGCTCCTTTTCAAATGACTTCTTTATATTTGAATTTAATCACTCTAGTTGAAGATGACAAGAATTAAAGCAAAAAGATTTAAATTAAAAACATTTTATTCAAAATTTAAAATCTAAAAATGTATAATAATTACACATCATTAAACTTTCAAATGAGATTTTTAAATAAGTTTGCACTGTTATAGTTTTGAATTTATTAAGGTATAAAATTACACTAAGATGGTATACTTTAGACCTGAAAATTCTTCATTAGCATAGAATTATGTAAAAACTTAAACATATGGGGAAGAGAAATGGCTCAGCATTTAAAAAAATCTTCCAGAAGACTTGGATTTCATATCTACTTTAGCATACAACTGCCTATAACTCCAGCTCCAGGTCATACCCACACATTCTATGGAGCATGAATAATTAAAAATGATAATCATACCTCATTAAACATATAGAAATATAAAATAGGTTTATAATATATAATGTTTACCATGTTCTTCTCTCTTTCAAATTTTGTAAATGATTTTGCAAAACAACATAACTGATACCAATCATCCCAGTACAAAAAGCTTCTGATTTACAGGAAGAAGCCTTTGTTTGCTAAGGTGCCTTGTTCCTCAAAACATCCCTTGAATGCAACTCCATTTATTCTCTCTCAACCAAAACTGTACAAAGCCAATAAAAGATATAACCTCAGTGTTTTTTTTTTTAAATCAGGTGTCTAGCACATCTTTGACCCGTGTTGTCTAGTCTGTGCATACTTACCTTGACCAGCAGCATTAGACAATTCCCATAGTCTGCAGTGAAAGCTGATTCTAAATACTAGAAGTTCTAGAAGCCTCCTAAGACTCTTCCCTGCTGTGTTACTTGCTCCACAGGAGAAAAGGGAGTGTGAAAAGAACATTCTGGTTGAGAAGAGAGAGCTGTGATACCAGCTTGGCACTCAACAAAAGAAGGTGGGTAATAAGTATTGACTTGCAAAGGAAAAACTGCTCCTCAGTTGGTAGACTTCATGTGCATAGTGAGATTTATTGTGGCTTTGCTCTACGGTTATTATTATTATTTTAACTCTTGTACTTGCTTTCCTCAACTATGTATTGTGTTTGCTTTGAAAATGTTAGGTTCCAAGTCCAATTCCCAAAGATATTTCACCTAGTCAGTGACCTTTTCTCAAGTATTTGTAAAGCTGTATCCTTCTTTGCTTATACAATTTTATAAATTGCATATTTTGCTTACTTTTATCTGTTTTGAGAGAAGAGACCAAAAAGAATGCTAGTCTTCCTAAGAGAGTAAAATATATTTTTAAATAATAGGTAAGACCTGTAGATGGCTATCAGAAATATATTGAGGGAGGGGTGGTACAGACATGTATGGATATGGCTAAATCATATGTATATATTACATGAAGAAAATACCAGGAAGCATGATTTGCCAATTTATTAGAGATCATGTAAAATTTGTAAAACTCTATATTAATAATTAATTAAAAGTCCTAGGTAGTTTATTTACATGAATTAGTTTTAGTTTTTTTTCTTCTTTTGAATTCAACTGTGCTTTTAAATATCCTTTTAAATATATATTAGTCCCAGAGAAGTATGGAGGACTGCAGTCTGCCAGAGTTCTGCAAATGAACTAAAAATATTGCATCAATGCAAATGGTGCAACCATGCATTTAAGTAAGACACTATTGAATCTACAAAGATGGTCAAAGGATTTGTATATGCCATAGGAGAGGAATTGTTTGGAGGAGCTTGGACTCTGCAGTTTGTTACATTGAAATTTTCAAAAAAAAAAAAAAGATAAAGTAGGAGTTCACTAGATATATAAGAAAAATGTTAATCTGTTTCAAGATTATGTTTCAAGACATAAGATAAATCATTGTATTCAGGTTTGAAGATCTGAAGTGACATCATTTAGTTTTACAGCACTTTGATTAATATTCAGATTCAATCCTTCAAGCTATGTGACCTTTGACTTGAAGGAAGGGCAACATGCCACCCTCTTATGTGTTGTGAAAGGGTTAACGTAGTTGGTCA
Organism: Apodemus sylvaticus; assembly: GCF_947179515.1. Lineage (NCBI taxonomy): Eukaryota > Metazoa > Chordata > Mammalia > Rodentia > Muridae > Apodemus > Apodemus sylvaticus. Next base: position 44,531,348 of record NC_067474.1, on the reverse strand, counting down.
GTTCTATGTATCATTTCCTTCTGTTCATTGCCTACTCACAGAGATTTTTCCAAGAGACTTTTAATTTCCAGAAACCTATGGATGAAAAATATGTTCAAGTTAATGCTCATTGCATGGGTGAATGAAAGTCTTGCATGAAACTGTCTTGCTCATAAAAAGATAGAAGACTTGCTTTCTATCACCCAGAGTCCTATTCAGAATAAATCATATGCAATTCCATCTGTTTTAAAGCTGTAAGAAATTTGAATCTAAGCATTGGCAATCTAGTTCTCTGCTGCATGATTACTGACTTTCAGAAAACTAGACCATTATTCACCCCTGGAAAACTATCAGCTATTTGTTTTTGACCTGAAATAGTCACAGAATATTGTTTGCCATTAACTGCATATAAACTGCTGTAAGAAAATTAAATTGAGATTTATATTAATTCTTGTCATAGTGGGACAATGGTTAACAGAAGATTAAAGAATATCCAAGAGCTGATCAATAAAAATGACTTGTTTCTTTACATATAGAAAGAGAAAGATATCACAATATTAGAGGGATGAGAGATTTGTTTCTTATGAAATGTATCTCAATCTGTCAGGGGATTGTGTATATGTGTATTAGGCCTACAGTAGTCATTCAGTGTTCCAAAACTAGACTAGAAATGATTTATCTAAGGAAATAGTGCACAGGTAAATTTAAGTGAAGGACTATTTTAGCAAAGGAGAAGTGTGGATGAAGTATACAAACCGTTGGATAATATTTGTTTGAAGTAGATTGGTCTGTTTTTCTCTAGAATGTTACATAGAAATTATAATATGTCAAAACAAAATGAAGTGGGAGATCACTGAATGTGTAAAGAAGATCCATCTATTTGAAAGACTGATAAAATAAATGCCCAAATAAGTTACATAATAAATAGTCTAACACAATTGTGCACATGTCATTAAGAGAGAAGAGGGAATATGGCCTCAATTAAATGTTAATAGAGAGCTTCTATCTTAGGTCTTTACTGCTGTGAACAGACACCATAACCAAGGCAACCCTTATAAGAACAATATTTCATTGGGGACTGGTTTACCAGTTCAGAGGTTCAGACAATTATCATAAAGGTGGGACCATGGCAGTGTCCAGGCAGACATGGGGCTGGAGGAGCTGAGAGTTCTCCCTGTTGTTCTGAAGGCAGCTAGGAGAAGACTGGCTTCCAGGCAACTAGGAAGAGGGTCTTAAAGCCCATGCCCATAGTGACATACCTACTCCAACAAGGTCATACCCCCATTCCCTGTGCAAAGCATATACAAGCCAAAAGAGCTGCAAACCATAATAAACAATATATGTTATGAAAGTGATGAAAATTGGCAAGTACAAACCAGTCCAGGGTATTATTGCTTGTGTTTGTCCACAATGTAAGATCGCCACTTGATTGAAAGAATCTATTGTTGATATACTCCACCATAAAAACTAAAAGCAAAAAATATCCTACCACATGCCCATTTTATTAGATGCTGAAAAGCCTTTGATAGATTCTAATACTTCTTCATGATAAAAAAAATCTTAGAAAGATCATGAATAAAAGGCTCATACCTAAACATAATAAAGAGAATATGCAGCAAGACTATAGACAACAACAAATTAAAAAAGGACTAAAGTGAAACAATTCCACTAAAATTAGGAACAAGACAAAGCTTCCCACTCTGTGTCTATTCAATATATTACTTGAACTTCTAGCTAGAACAGTAAGACAACTAAAGGAGATGAAGGGGATACAAATTGGAAAGAAGTCAAAGTGTCACTATTCATAGTTTATATGATAGTATACATAAGCAACCGTAAAACTTCACCAAGGAGCTCCTCTAGCTAAGAAAAACATTCAGAGATTGACTAAATACAGAATAATTTAAAAAATCAGTAATCTTCCTGTATATAAATGATAAACAGGCTGGGAAAGAAAAAAGTGAAATAACACACTTCAGAATAGCTACAAATAATATATTTTGTTGTAACTCTAACCAAGCAAGTGAAAGACCTATGTGACAAGAACTTCAAATCTTTGTAGAAAGAAAGTAACAAAGATATCAAAAGTTGGAAAGGCCTCCTGTGCTCATGGATGGGTAGGGTTAACGTAGTAAAAATGTTCATTTTATCAAAAGCAATCTACAGATTCAAAATTGCAACAAAATTCTTTAAAGATTTTGAAAGATCAATTCTCAACTTTATATGGAAACAAAACAAGACAAAACAGACTAGCTAAAAGAAAACTGTAAAATAAAAGAAATTCCAGAGGTATCACCAGCTCTTAATTCATGCTCTACTACATGAATTGTATTGGCATAAAATCAGACAGGTTGATCAATGCAATTGGAACAAAAAGAAAGACATACTGACACATGTATGGTCACCTGATTTTGATAAAGAAGCTAAAATTTTACAATGAAAAAAAAAAGATTCGGGGGTGGGGGGCGGTGTGCAAACCACCAGGGATCTGCCTGTACCTAGGACCTGAGCACATAGGCGGTTAATCTGCTATGGGGCCTGTGTCCTGCTTGGAGAGCAGCAGAGGGAGAGACTCCCCGTGGCCATATTCGCTGCCTGCCGGAGCAGAAAAGTATCACTAGCAGGTCAGTCCTGGGGCCTGTGTCCTGTGCAGAGAGCAGCTGAGGGAGCAACTCCCTGCGGCCATCTTCAGGGCCCGCTGGGGCAGAAAAGCTTCACTAGATACTGTATTATCCCCAGCTTAAGATCTCTGGGGTTACAAACCACCAGAGGTCTGCCTGCACTCAGGAACTGAGCACATAGGTGGTTCATCTGCCAGCCCACAGGTCGTCGGACCTGTGTCCTGTGTGGAGAGCAGCAGAGGAACCAACTTCCAGCAGCCACCTTCATGGCCTGCCTGGGCAGAAAAGCATCACTAGGTACTATATTATCCTGAGCTTAAGATCTCTGGGGGTTCAAACTGCCAGGGGTATGCCTGCGCCCAGGACCTGAGAACATTGGTGGTTCATCTGCCAGCTGGTCGTGGGGCCTGTGTCCTACATAAGAATCAACAGAGGGAGTGACACCCTCCCCACCACCACCACCATCTTTTCTCCATGAAAGAGCAGTCAGGGAACACCTGGTTCACATTGACAACCCAAGTATAACATTGCTTGAGGCAAGACTGAGCAGGGCTCCAAAGGCATAAAAGAGGAAGACAGCATATCACCAATCTGTGCAAGAGGAAACCCAGTCATCCAGTGTCGCGGAAATAGCCTTAAAGTTCCACAGTAGGTTGAAGTACCAGACAGTGACAATAAGACCAGCTAACACCAGTAAGAACTAGATGGCTAAAGGCAAACATAGAAACACAACTAACAGAAACCAAGGCATTATGGCAGCATCTGAACCCAATTCTCCAACAACAGCAAGTCCTAGATACCCTAAAACATCAGAAAAACAAGAGTTGGATTTAAAATCACAGGTAAGGATGCTGTTAGAGGAACACATGAAGGACATAAATAAATCTCTTAAAGAAATTTAGGAGAAAAACGATCAAAAGTTTGAAGCCCTTACAAGGGAAACACAAAAATCACTTAAAGAAATCCAGGAGAATATGGGTCATAATAAGGAGGAAACGAAAAAAATCACTTAAAGAAATACAAGAGAACTTTGATCAACAGGCAGAAGTCATGAAAGAGGAAACACAAAAATCTCTCAAAGAATTTCAGGAAAACACAAATAAACAAGTGAAGGAACTGAGCAAAAATTTCCAGGATCTAAAAACAGAAGTAGAAACAACTAAAAAAGCACAAAGGGAGACAACTGTGGAGATAGAAAATCTTGGGAAGAAATCAGGGCCATACATGCAAATATCAAAAACAGAATACAAGAGATAGAAGAAAGAATCTCAATGCCTAAGATACCATAGAAACCATGGACTCAACAGTCAAAGAACATGCAAAATGCAAAAAGCTTGTAACCCAAAACATCCAGGAAATCCAGGACACAATGAGAAAGCCAAACCTAAGGATTATAGGCATTGATGAGAGTGAAGATTTACAACTTAAAGGGCCAGCAAATATCTTCAACAAAATTATGGAAGAAAACTTCCCTAACCTAAAGAGAGAGACACCCATGAATATACAAGAAGCCTACAGAACTCCAAATAGACTGGACCAGGACAGAAATACCTCCCGTCACATAATAATCAAAACCCCAAATGTACTAAACAAAGAAAGAATACTTACGGCAGTAAGAGAAAAAGGGCAAGTATGTTGGTGAGGATGTGGAGAAAGAGGAACACTCTTCCACTGCTGGTGGGATTGCAAGATGGTGCAACCACTTTGGAAATCAGACTGGCGGTTCCTCAGAAAACTGGGCATGTCACTTCCTGAGGATCCTGCTATACCACTCCTGGGCATAGACCCAGATGATTCTTCAGCATGCAATAAGGACACATGCTCCACTATGTTCATAGCAGTCCTATTTGTAGTAGCCAGAAGCTGTAAAGAACCCAGGTGTCCCTCAACGGAGGAATGGATACAAAAAATGTGGTATATTTATACAATGGAGTATCAGCCATTAGAAACAATGAATTCATGAAATTCTTAGACAAATGGATGGAGCTGGAGAACATCATACTAAGTGAGGTAGCCCAGTCTCAAAAGATCAATCATGGTATGCACTCACTAATAAGTGGATATTAGCCTAGAAACTTTGAATACCCATGACATAATCCACATATTAAATGATGTCCAAGAAGAACGAAGGAGTGGCCCCTGGTTCTGGAAAGACTCAGTGCAACAGTATAGGGGAATACCAGAACAGGAAAGTGGGAAGGAGTAGATGGGGGAACAAGGGGAGGGAGGAGAGCTTATGGGACTTTCTGGAAGTGGATAGCCAGAAAAGGGGAAATCATTTGAAATGTAAATAAAGCATATACCGAAATAAAAAAAAATATTCTACCACAGTAAGATCCAAGATTTTAAGCTCTACTAAAACTGAAACAAACAAATATACTTTCTCTTTTTATGTTCATTTAATAATATTCCCACTATTTTTATGATTGGTATTAAAATATATATTGTGTTGAATATAAAAAATAAAAAGTAAAATAAAAAAAAGCCATCTTCAACAAATATTGAATGCTGGATGTTGATACATAGAAGATTTAAAATAGATCCCAATCTATCTCCCTGCCCAAAACTCAAGTCCAAACCTGTCAAAGATCTTAACATAAAACAAGACACACTGAATTTGATAAAAGAGGTGGTGGGGAAAAGCCTTGAGTGGATTGGCACAGGAAAAAACTTCCTGAATAGAACACCTTAGTACAGGAACTAAGATCAACAACTAATAAATTGGACCTCATGAAACTGAAAAGCTTCTGTAAGGCAAAGAACATCAACAGGAAAAAAACAGTAGCCTACAGAATGGGAAAATCTTCACATATGATAGAAGACCAATTTCCAAAAAATATATTTTAAAAGCTCAATGAAATAGGCATCAATGGACTAAATAATGTAATTTAAAATGGGGTACAGATATAAATTCAGAATTCTCAAGAGAAAAAATATCAAATATCTGAGAAGCACTTTAAAGAACTTGTCACTATCCTTTGCCTTCAGAGAAATGCAAATCAAAATGACTCTGAGATGTTATATCACAACTAATGTGTGATAAATGGCTAAGATATAAAACACAAGTGACAGCTCATGCTGGTGAGGATGTGGAGCAAGGAGACCTTTTCTCCATTGCTGTGTGTGTGTGTGTGTGTGTGTGTGTGTGTGTGTGTGCAAACTTGTACAGCCACTTTGAAAATCAGAATGGTAGTTTCTCAGAAAATTGGGAACTGATCTACCTCAATACCCACCTATTCCAATCTTAAGCATATATCCAAATAATGATCAATCCTACCAAGAGGAGACTTGCTCAACTATATTCATGGAAGTTCTCTTCATAATAACCACAAAGTGGACAAAACTTAGATGTCCATCAACCAAAGAATGAATAAAGAAAATGTGATACATTTACACATGTAGTATTACTCGGTTATTTTTTAAAAAAATGACATCGTGAAATATACAGGCTAATGGATGAAACTAGAAACAAAATCATCCTGAGTGACATAACTCAGATCCAGAAAGACAAACATGGCACATACTCATAAGTGTATATTAGCTGTAAAGTAAAGAAAAACCATGCTATAGTGCCAGAGAAGCTAAGTAAAAGGAGAGCTCAAAGGGGGAATACATGACTCTCCCTGGGAAGGGGAAATAGAATAGATATCAAGGCAGCATCAAGATTTACTTCTATAATTCGTTGCCTTGCAAGCATTAAAGAGGAGGAATTGTGTACATGTGGAACTAGCATGGGGGAAGGGTGGGAACACAAACCAAGCAAGGACATTGGCTCTGCTTTCAAAGCTTTGACTGAAACTCTTTTTCTTTCTTTCTTTCTTTCTTTCTTTCTTTCTTTCTTTCTTTCTTTCTTTCTTTCTTTCTTTCTTTCTTTCTTTCTTTCTTTCTTTCTTTCTTTCTTTCTTTCTTCCTTCCTTCCTTCCTTCCTTCCTTCCTTCCTTCCTTCCTTCCTTCCTTCCTTCCTTCCTTCCTTCTTCTTCTTTCTTTCTTTCTTTCTTTCTTTCTTTCTTTCTTTCTTTCTTTCTTTCTTTCTTTCTTCTTTCTTTTTTTTCTCTCCTTGCATGTGTGCTACAGGATCCTCACTCTAAATGATATTTAGTAGAAAACAAATTAGGCAAATCCCACATTTTTCCACTCCCAGGATAACATCACCACTAGGTAAGTCACTTTTTCTTTCATAGCAAAACTATAGGAATATTCCTGTTTGCTTGTGTGCTTTTTGCACCTATGATTTTATCTGTTTAGGTTTCTATTGCAATGACCAAAAGCAACTCAGGGAGGAAAGGGTTTATTTCTTCTTCTTTTTTTATTTATTGGATATAATTTTTTATTTACATTTCAAATGATTTCCCCTTTTCTAGCCCCCCACTCCACGAAAGTCCCATAAGCCCCCTTCTCTTCCCCTGTCATCCCACCCACCCCTTCCCACTTCCCCGTTCTGGTTTGGCCGAATACTGCTTCACTGAGTCTTTCCAGAACAAGGGGCCACTTCTCCTTTCTTCTTGTACCTCATTTGATGTGTGGATTATGTTTTGGGTATTCCAGTTTTCTAGGTTAATATCCACTTATTAGTGAGTGCATACCATGAGTCACCTTTTGAGTCTGGGTTACCTCACTTAGTATGAAGTTCGCTACCTCCATCCATTCGCCTAAGAATTTCATGAATTCATTGTTTCTAATGGCTGAATAGTACTCCATTGTGTAGATATACCACATTTTTTGCATCCACTCTTCTGTTGAGGGATACCTGGGTTCTTTCCAGCATCTGGCAATTATAAATAGGGCTGCTATGAACAGAGTAGAGCATGTATCCTTATTACATGGTGGGGAATTCTCTGGGTATATGCCCAGGAGTGTTATAGCAGGATCTTCTGGAAGTGAGGTGCCCAGTTTTCGGAGGAACCGCCAGACTAATTTCCAGAGTGTTTGTACCAATTTGCAACCCCACCAGCAGTGAAGGAGTGTTCCTCTTTCTCCACATCCTCTCCAACACCTGCTGTCTCCTGAATTTTTAATCTTAGCCATTCTGACTGGTGTAAGGTAAAATCTCAGGGTTGTTTTGATTTGCATTTCCCTAATGACTAATGAAGTTGAGCATTTTTTAAGATGCTTCTCCACCATCCGAAGTTCTTCAGGTGAGAATTCTTTGTTTAACTCTGTACCCCATTTTTTAATAGGGTTCTTTGGTTTTCTGGAGTCTAACTTCTTGAGTTCTTTATATATATTGGATATTAGCCCTCTATCTGATGTAGGATTGGTGAAGATCTTTTCCCAATTTGTTGGTTGCCGATTTGTCCTCTTGATGGTGTCCTTTGCCTTACAGAAACTTTGTAATTTTATGAGGTCCCATTTGTCAATTCTTGCTCTTAGAGCATACGCTATTGGTGTTCTGTTCAGAAACTTTCTCCCTGTACCGATGTCCTCAAGGGTCTTCTCCAGTTTCTTTTCTATTAGCTTCAGAGTGTCTGACTTTATGTGGAAGTTCTTGATCCATTTGGATTTGAGCTTAGTACAAGGAGACAAGGATGGATCAATTCGCATTCTTCTGCATGCTGACCTCCAGTTGAACCAGCACCATTTGTTGAAAAGGCTATCTTTTTTCTATTAGATGTTTTCAGCCTCTTTGTCGAGGATCAATTGGCCATAGGTGTGTGGGTTCATTTCTGGATCTTCAATCCTGTTCCATTGATCCTCCTGCCTGTCACTGTACCAATACCATGCAGTTTTTAACACTATTGCCCTGTAGTATTGCTTGAGGTCAGGGATACTGATTCCCCCAGACTTTCTTTTGTTGCTGAGAATAGTTTTAGCTATCCTGGGTTTTTTGTTGTTCCAGATGAATTTGATAATTGCTCTTTCTAACTCTGTGAAGAATTGAGTTGGGATTTTGATGGGTATTGCATTGAATCTGTATATTGCTTTTGGCAAAATGGCCATTTTAACTATATTGATTCTATCGATCCATGAGCATGGGAGGTTTTGCCATTTTTTGAGGTCTTCTTCCATTTCCTTCTTCAGAGTCTTGAAGTTTTTGTCATACAGATCTTTCACATGTTTGGTAAGAGTCACCCCAAGATACTTTATACTATTTGTGGCTAATGTGAAGGGGGTCATTTCCCTAATTTCTTTCTCAGCCTGGCTGTCCTTTGAGTATAGGAAGGCCACTGATTTGCGTGAGTTGATTTTATAGCCTGACACTTTGCTGAAGTTGTTTATTAGCTGTAGGAGCTCTCTAGTGGAGTTTTTTGGGTCACTTAGGTAGACTATCATGTCGTCTGCAAATAATGATAGTTTGACTTCTTCCTTTCCGATTTCTATCCCTTTGACCTCCTTATGTTGTCAAATTGCCTGAGGTAGTACATCAAGTACAATATTGAAAAGATAAGGAGAAAAGGGGCAGCCTTGACTGGTCCCTGATTTCAGTGGTATTGCTTCAAGTTTCTCTCCATTTAGTTTGATGCTTGCTATCTGTTTGCTGTATATTGCTTTTACTATATTTAGGTATGGGCCTTGAATTCCTGTTCTCTCCAAGACTTTAAGCATGAAAGGATGCTGAATTTTGTCAAATGCTTTTTCAGCATCCAATGAAATGACCATGTGTTTTTTTTTTTTTTTGAGTTTGTTTATGTAGTGGATTGCATTGATGGATTTCCGTATATTGAACCAACCCTGCATTCCCGGGATAAAGCCTACTTGATCATGGTGGATGATCGTTTTGATGTGTTCTTGGATTCAGTTGGTAAGAATTTTATTGAGTATTTTTGCATCGATGTTCATAAGGGAAATTGGTCTGAAGTTCTCTTTCTTTGTTGAATCTTTGTGTGGTTTTGTTATCAGGATAATTGTGGCTTGGCAGAAGGAATTGGGTAGTGTTCCTTCTGTTTCTATTTTGTGGAATAGTTTGAAGAGTATTGGTGTTAACTCTTCTTTGAAGGTCTGATAGATTTCTGCACTGAAACCATCTGATCCTGTGCTTTTTTTGGTTGGAATACTTTCTATGACTCCTTCTATTTCTTTAGGCATTATGGGACTGTTTAGATGGTCTAGTTGGTCCTTATTTAATTTTGGTATTTGGTATCTGTCAAGGAAATTGTCCATTTCCTCCAGATTCTTCAATTGTGTTGAGTACAGGCTCTTGTAGTAGGATCTGATGATTTTTTGGATTTCCTCAGTTTCCGTTGTTATATCTCCCTTTTCATTTCTAAGTTTGTTAATTTGGATACTTTCTCTGTGCCCTTTGGTCAGTCTGGCTAAGGGTTTATCTATCTTGTTGATTTTCTCAAAGAACCAGCTCCTGGTTTTGTTGATTTTTTTGTATGGTTCTCTTTGTTTCTACTTGATTGATTTCGGCCTTGAGTTTGATGATTTCCTGCCTTCTACTCCTCCTGGGTGAATTAGCTTCTTTTTGTTCCAGGGCTTTCAGTGTGTCATTAAGCTGGTAATGTATGCTCTCTCCATTTTCTTTTTGGAGGCACTCAGGGCTATGAGTATTCCTCTTAGCACTGCTTTCATTGTGTCCTATAGATTTGGGTATGTTGTGTCTTCATTTTCATTGTGTTCTAAAAAGTCTTTAATTTCTTTCCTTATTTTTTCCTTGACCAAGGTATCATTGAGTAGAATATTGTTCAGTTTCCACGTGTATGTGGGTTTTCTGTTGTTTTTGTTGCTATTGAAGATCACTTTTACTCCATAGTGATCTGATTGGAGGCATGGGATTAGTTCCATCTTCTTATATTTGTTGAGGTCTGTCTTGTGACCAATTATATGGTCGATTTTTGAGAAGGTACCATGAGGTGCTGAGAAAAAGGTATATTCTTTTGCTTTAGGATAGAATGTTCTATACATATCTGTTAAATCTAATTGGTCCAAAGCTTCAATTAGTTTCATTGTGTCCCTGTTTAGTTTCTGTTTTCCTGATTGGTCCATTGAGGAAAGTGCAGTGTTGAAGTCACCCACAATTATTGTGTTAGGGACAATGTTGCTTTGAGTTTTAATAAAGTTTCTTTTACGAAAGAGGGTGCCCTTGCATTTGGAGCATAGATGTTCAGGACTGAGAGTTCTTCTTGTTGTATTTTTCCTTTGACCAGCAAGAAGTGTCCCTCAGAGTCTCTTTTGATGACTTTGGGTTGAAAGTCAATTTTATCTGATATTAAAATGGCTACTCCAGCTTGTTTCTGAGACCATTTGCTTGTAAAATTGTCTTCCAGCCTTTTACTCTAAGGTAGTGTTTGTCTTTGACCCTGAGGTGTGTTTCCTGTAAGTAGCAAAATGTAGGGTCCTGTTTATGTATCCAGTCAGTTAGTTTGTGTCTTTTTATTGGGGCATTAAGTCCATTGATGTTAAGAGATATTAAGGAATAGTGATTGTTACTTCCTGTCATTTTTGACGTTATTTTTTAAATTTGATTGCTTAACTTCTTTTGGGTTTGATGAAAGGTTACTATCTTGCTTTTTCCAGGGTGAAGTTTCCCTCCTTGTATTGGTGTTTTCCTCCTATTATCCTTTGTAGGGCTGGGTTTGTGGATAGATATTGGGTAAACTTGGTTTTGTCATGAAATATCTTAGTTTCTCCATCTACGGTGATTGAGAGTTTTGCTGGATATAGTAGTTTTGGCTGGCATTTGTGTTCTCTTAGAGTCTGCATGAGATCTGCCCAGGACCTTCTAGCCTTCATAGTCTCAAGTGAAAAGTCTGCTGTGATTCTGATAGGTCTTCCTTTATATGTTACTTGGCCTTTTTCTCTTACTGCCTTTAATATTCTTTCTTTGTTTAGAACATTTGGTGTTTTGATTATTATGTGTCGGGAAGTGTTTCTGTTATGGTCCAGTCTGTTTGGAGTTCTGTAGGCTTCTTGTATATTCATGGGCATATCTCTCTTTAGGTTAGGGAAGTTTTCTTCCATAATTTTATTGAAGATATTTGCTGGCCCTTTAAGTTGTAAATCTTCACTCTCATCTTTGCCTATAATCTTTAGGTTTGGTCTTCTCATTGTGTCCTGGATTTCCTGGATATTTTGGGTTACAAGCTTTTTGCATTTTGCATTTTCTTTAACTGTTGAGTCCGTGGTTTCTATGGAATCTTCAGCATCTGAGATTCTTTCTTCTATCTCTTGTATTCTGTTGTTGATATTTGCATCTCTGTCCCCTGATTTTTTTCCCAAGGCTTTCTATCTCCAAAGTTGTCTCCCTTTGAGTTTTCTTAGTTGTTTCTACTTCTGATTTCAGATCCTGGATGCTTTTGCTTAGCTCTTTCACTTGCTTGTTTATGCTTTCCTGTAATTCTTTAAGAGATTTTTGTGTTTCCTCTTTCATGACCTCAGCCTGTTGACCAACGTTCTCCTGTATTTCTTTAAGTGTTTTTTGTGTTTCCTCATTATTGGCTTTTGTATTCTCCTGGATTTCTTTCAATGATTTTTGTGTTTCCCTTGCAAGGGCTTCTAACTTTTGATCCATTTTCTCCTGAATTTCTTTAAGTATGTCCTTCATGTGTTCCTGTACCAGCATCATGACTAGTGATTTTAAATCCAAATCTTGTTTTACTGGTGTGATGGGGTATCCAGGACATGCTGGTAGAGGAGAATTGGGTTCAGATGTTGCCATATTGCCTTGATTTCTGTTAGTGACGTTCCTGCGTTTGCCTTTTGCCACCTAGTTCTCACTGGTGTTAGTTGGTCTTGTCAGTGCTGGACTCACCAGTGCAAGCTGCCCCTTCCCAGGTGGCCTCTGGTGTACAGCTTACATCCTGCACTGCCTGGAGACAGGGTGCTGTTGCCCAGGCTGTTCAGATCCCAAAGCAGACACCCGAAGGCTCCCCCTGGGGCCCGCTGGATTCACCGGAGCACACCGACTTCTCCCAGCTGGCCGCCCGGAAGCCCCTCTTGCCTCTTGCAGGACCTGGAGATGTGGTTTTGCTGCCCAGGCTGATCTGGATCCGGAAGTGGAGAGAGTTGAGCTGAGGGCTCCTGCCTGAGGCCTCAGGACTGGGGCCCAAGCTCTGGGCTGCAGGAGCAAGCCGAGCTGGGAACTCCCAGACTGCCTCTGGGTGCACACTGGGTCTCCCGCACTTCCTGGAGACCGAGCCTGTGGCCCTGGCCATTCAGATCCCAAAGCAGGCACCGGAAGGCTCCTGCTGGGGCCCGCTGGATTCACCAGAGCACACCGACTTCTCCCAGCTGGCCGCCCGGAAGCCCCTCTTGCCGGTTTATTTCTTCTTAAACTATCAGGTCAAAATTTATCACTGAGAAAGTCAGGGCAGAAACTTAACACAGGAAGTGAAGCAAAAGCCATAAAGGGCCGCTGCTTACTGGCTTGTTCCTCATCACTTGCTAAGCCTACTATCTTATTCCATCTTGAACCACTAGCCCAGGAGTGCCAACTTACACAGTGAACTGAGTCCTCCCACATCAATCACCAATCAAGAATGTGTCCTCACAGGTTTGCCCACAGGTCAATCTGGAGGGGTACTTTTTCAAAGTTGAGGTTGCCTCCTACCAAATTATGCTAGCTTGCATCAAATTGACATCTCAAGGCCATTTCAAAAGATTTTTACCCACCTCAACACATCCAAGAAATGCTCTTAACTAAAGGGATGCCATCTTTCCAAGACTGAGTTTACTTTGTGAACTTTACTGAATTGCTAAGCTCTGTGAAAGAAACCATATTTCTGTTCTTAAAATATTTTCCAAAGAACAGATCAGCTTTCATTTCTGTCTATACATTCTTAGTCCATCTACATTTTTATTCATCTTCTTAAACTCTCAGGGAGAAGCAGGTGATTTCGCTTGATTATGTCTTAACTCCCAAACACAGTGGAGAATGCTCCCATGAACAAAAGCCTTTAATTCTGCTGCCTTTGTGACATCATCTGTCTTTCTCACTTGTGATTCAAGTATTTGGCATTCCAACTGTGGCACTCCAACTGTGGCACTCCAACTGGTTTCTTAGGTCCTGTATATGAGTAGTTATGCTTTCTCCAAACAACATGTAATATAATTGTGGGAAATTTAGATTTAACAACACTCTTAAAATCCTTCCAACTGTTCTCTTTGCCACTCAGAATAAAAATTAACGTCTTTGTCAGTGGAGCTGGGGACTCTTATGAAAGAATAGAAGGATTGTGGGCCTGAAGGGGATAGGAACTCCACAAGAAGACCAACAGAATCAACTAACCTGCACCATTTGGACTCTCAGAATCTGAACCACCAACCAAAGAACATACATGTGATGGACTTAGGCCTCCCCACACATATGTGCAAGATATGTAGCTTGATCTTCATGTGAGTCCTAAACAACTAGAATGGGGGCTATCCCAAGAGCAGTTGCCTATATGTGAGACATGTTCTACTAGCTGGGCTGCCTTGTCTGGCTTCAGTGGAAGAAGTACCTCGCCTTGCAGAGATTTGAAGTACCATGGTGGCAGGATACTCAGGGAGGCCCCCACCCACTCAGATTCCCCTAAACAGCTAACTGTTTTAATCTACTACTCGAATTGTTGCCTGATCTGAAACTACAATTTTAACCTTCTCAGATACCCCAATAATAGGATTTTTTTAATCAGAGCCTCTGTTCTCATTATTCTTATTTTTGAAAACTCTTCCTCCAAAGATCTATAAGACTAGCTCTACACTTCCTTCAAATCTAATTAACAAGTCATTTTGACAGCAGTGACTTCCATGGCCATTCAATAGATTTATAAACACAGACAGATGTATCGACAAGTAACCAATTATTTTCCTTGAAGGCTGAGTGATGAAATGAGAACCCTTCCAATGGCTGCCACTTGGTGGTGTGCAAGAACTGCTGCACTCTGTGAGGTTTTTGTTGTTGTTGTTGTTGTTGTTGCTGTTGATGATGTTGTTGTTTTGTTTCATAGCAACCATACCTGAAACAGAGAGTTTATGTTCATGGTGCTGATTACCTCAACATAGAAGGGAAACAGTGTTTAGGTTAGAAGAGATAAAACATGCACTACCCCAAGAGAATTCCATGTAGGTCCTACTTTTTAACACCTTCTAATAATATAAACAAATGATGTCATCATATCAATAGATTTAATTGATGAAATCAATACCTTCATGATCCAATCATTTTCTAATGCATGGATCCCGAAGATAGTGATCAACAGTTTAGGAAATGATCATTCAAAAGTCATCTATTATTCAAACTATAACACACACACACAGACACACAGACAGACACACAAACACACAGGTTCACAAGAATCAAGTGGGACATTTTCTCTGGTTTTGGATCCACAAAGTCATTATTGAAAAATATTAAACAGTTATTGCTATTTAACTTAAAATTAAAAAATGAAGTCTGAATTAAAAAATTTATGAATCTACTGCTCTGCACTTACGAATGTACTGCTCTGTATTATTTACATGATATTATGTTCATTTTATTTTTATGGCGGAGGAACTCCATAATAGAGTATCATTATTCAGACTAACACTGTTGCATAAAGTGAGTTTAAAAATGAATTAATGAATGTTTGAATTAGTGTTGCTAGAGAAAAACAGAATTAGGTTTCTGCAAGTATTTAATCAGTACACATTCATCAAGAAATCAATAGCTCTTCTTTTTTGTGTGTTTCAGCTCAAATCCATATGTTTAATATATGTTGTTGATTCATTAACATTGAACTCATGACCAATATATTTAAGAATGTAATAGAAACTATGAGAAAAAGAAAACAAGGTATGCTGTATTTTTTTTGTCATTGCACTGTGAATAATGTTAGAAAATCTAAGACTATCTTCCAGTACTTGGAAATTATTTTCCAATGAGCAGAAAGACCCTGATGTTCTTAAGCAGTGATGCTCCTGTACACAGTCTTTGTTTGTAAACAAGCTCAGTACTCATGATGGATTATTTACCTACTACAGTGGTAGGCTAATTATGAATTTAAAACAAACCTGGGGTAATCAGTTAAAGAAAGTAGAGAATCCTTTATTTTTATTAGATGGAACTTGCATTCTGTTTTATCAGTTATTTGGAGGCCAAGTCCTGCCTATCCTATTTATCAATAGGATGGATATTAAATGCATATGTGAATAAGGTATTAGTATTTCCCTTGGAAAGTTGAATATGATATTCTACTTATCAGCAGAGAACTCCTGACAAGCCTGTCAGTTTAGACAGTCTCTGTGCTGCACTGTCTTTTGAGTTGACTCACCTTGTCAAGAAGCCTTCTTGAAGACACTTGTTTAAAATGAACCCATTGGCTCTATCCCATGTGACCCATTCATAGACCATGGTTATTGTAACTCCTGCTCTGGTTCCAGTGTAGTCTTTCCTCAAAAAAAAAATGTTGAGGCTTACAGACCACCTGTTCTCCCTCTGCATTGCTTCAGCCTTTGTCAGTCATGAGTTAATTATGGTTAGAATATATTGTGGACTATTTCAAGTCCTTCACACATAACTCAGATGGATGCCTAGCACCTATAGAATGGAAAGGAGACTATAAAATTATCTATGTTACATAATAACAAACAGTTTCTATAAACACAATGGAGTTCTAAGCTGATAAAACAGAACCAATAGATGCAATGGAGTTTTTATTTAGAAATATAAAATTAAGACTTGGTTTAGGAGCTGGATATAGCTTAATCAGTAAATCATGACACAATTCTCCCTTGAAAAAGGCTTAGGGTTACAATATTTTACTTTTGAACTATTTCACCTTCAAAATAACTGCTATGTTACAAATTCATCCAGAGGATAGAAAATGATAGTAAAATGGTTGGTGCTTTATAAAAGTCACCGAAGTTTAATAGTAAACTTACAAAAATTCAAAAAGTTAAATTTAAGGATGATGACACCAATGAATAATGGTGTAAGAACTCTAAAAAATACATATCATATTAATTTAATAATTTAAGTAAAATATGCCATATGCATTATTAGATAATTTCTTTAATAGTCTTATTGGGAGCAAGTTTATTTTAGTATGATGACAGCCAAAATGAATTAAGTATTTAAAGTGAGTCACATGTTATTTTAAGAATTTTTCATACATAAAGTCATATAGTTACTTCTATTATATAGATGAAAGGATTGAGTCTCAAAGATATAGAGTAACCTTCCCAAGTAGGCACATTAGTACATTTGAATTGAGTATTGAATATAGGCTCCTACGACATTTTCTCACTCTAGATGAAAAGAAAAGAATGTAAGACAAAATAATTCGTGTATTAGTAAAAAGCCATTTGTAAGCATTTCAACCTTATTTGAAAAGTCTTTTGAATTTATGAATCTTAAAATTATGGAGATACAAGCTTCTGGAGAATGACAAAAATATTGCCACATAAAAGTAAAATATTTTATAACATGGTAAAGTTGGGATGAAATTCAAGACAGATGTTATCAAATTTCAAAAGTGCTCTCTCATGTAAATATGCCATAAAAAACCAAAAGTAAATTATGAATATTTGAATTAAAGCATAAAGTACTATTATTTAAAAACATTGTGATTACACACTTAGATAATTTAGAGTATCTTCCCATGACAGATGTGTGAATATAATCTCTCTGTATTTTTCATAGTAACAATGCAACACTTTAAGCACAAGAACTTAATCTTAGTATTTAGAAGTAATTGCTCTTAGTAAAACTATCTGAAATCCATGCAAGGAAAGCTTTGGGAATATTTGAAATGAGGTTTTAAAAAGGGAGGGAGAATATAAAGTTATTTTCTGGTTCAAAGATAACATATGAAGATATCTGGCTACTGCTGAAAAACATTGGATAGTGAAAACAGCCAGTTTCCACCTCATTTGAGAAAATATAATATACTATGGAAAGGCAATCATGGATAATCATCCTCAAGTAAGTATTGTAAACCAAAAGACAGAAAAACTTCAAAAATATTTTTAACTGCATATGCTTCTGTGTGTATGCACACAAGTAAGTCCCCATAAAGGCCAGAAAATGGTGTCACATTCCTAAGAGGTAAACTTACATGATGTAGTGAGGTATATCATGGCAGTATTTGGACTAATCTTTGGTCCTCAAAAAGAGCAATACATCATCTTTAACACTGAGCAATTTCTCCAGCTTCCAAACTGTAATCATTTTCATGTTGTTGATAACGTTTCTAATTATAGGAAAATATATATGTCAAACTAATGACAGTCATAAATATAGATTAAAACTACATAAACAAAGCTAATGTAAAATGACCATACTCCAAAATACATAAACTGTATCAGGCAATACTTCAGCCAATTCATAAGGACATCATAATATATTTTTGGTATTTAAGGAAAATGCACAATAATCAGCAATAGTACATACTACTAGGTTTAGGAATAGTTTGCTCTTCAGTTAAGCTACAATGGTTTCATTCACATCATATTTTTTTATGTCAAAAAATTCTGTGTGAAAAATAAACAGTAGAAAATCAAATTTGTGTCAATAAGTGATTGCATGGTGTCAGATTTGGTTCCAATACTTAAGGCCCAGTAGAAAAGTTTCTTTAATTGACATGAAAATTATTGAAAAATAAAATTACATTTGTTTCAATTTTTATCACAATTAAACAGAAACTAATTCATTAGTAAGGCATACTTACTCATTTTTTTGGTCCAAATTAATTAATAACCATTAATAGGATTTATTTCCTTTTGCCTTGATATACCATAAAACACTATGAAATGAGAAAAGTTGCAAAAGAGATTAAAAGAAAATTATGCATTTCATTTATACAATGATATATGCATTATATAAATATGCTGTTTTAAGAAAACTCAAAACATAAATATCACAATGGCAACATGAATGGTAAAACTAAGATTTATGAATTTATCACTTACTATTTAGGTTATTTTACTCATCATAAAATATCATAAACACTTAGACTTTGTTTTAAATTATGGAAATAAGTGTGCACAGATTAGTCACATTCTCTGGATTACATGTAATAGCAAATCAATATGAGTACGTGCTGTAGAGCTTTCATGCATTACTGACTAAATGGGAAATACAGGAGTTGTTCAAATGTATTCCCTTCAGGTATGGTTGAATATGCAGAAGGTAAGTCCAGAAATGAAAGACAAATGGAATTAAGTTTCCTAAGCTAAAGACTTGATATTGTTAGTTGTTATAACAACTCAAGTAATAACATTTAGTAGGATTGTGTACGTAGTAAATGTGACAATCATCTTTTGTTTGTTTGTTTGTTTCTTTTTACTTGAATTATTCTTACTATTAAAGACTTATTTTTCCCTTTTACAGAAAATAGATTTGTTCTTTTCACACATATTTTCTGATTACATATTCCCCTTATTCTACTACTCTCAGTTATCCCCACTTTTCCTTCTATCCTATCCATTCCCTTCCTGGGTTTCTTCAGAAAACAGGCAGATTTCTAAGGGATAATTAAAATGAAATAAAATAAAATATAATAAAAAACTAGCACATCGGAATTGGACAAGAGAAACAGACATAAGGAAAGAACACAAGAGAAGAGATAAGAAACAGACCTACTCATCTGTGCATTGAGGAGTCCAATAAAACACTAAACTGGAATCCATAGTAAGCAAAGGACCTAGTGTAGACCCATGTAGACCATGGAGTTGCTATCCCAGTGTTTATGAGTTTGTGTGCTCTTTCATGGTGTGTTTTGAGGGCCTTTGTTTCTTTCTTTTCTCCATCTCCTCTGGTACATGTTATCTTTCCACCTCCTCTTTTATAGGGAACCCTGACGGGAGGTATTTGACAGAGATCTTTGATTTAGAATCGATTGTTCCAAGAGTCTCTCAGTTTCTGCATGATGTCTGCCTGTGGGGCTCTGTATTTCTCCCAATCTGCTGCAGGAGGAAGCTTCTTTTACATAACTGAACAAGGCATTGTTATCAAAGTATAGCAGAATGTCATTATGAATGGTTATTTTATTGCTATATTTTTTTAGACCAGCATTATTTGGTTTTACTCTATGCTATTGGGTTCTACAATCTCAGATCCTTCCTCACTCAATCAGTTTTAGGTATGAGTTTCATCTCAGGGATTGGTCCTAGAGTCAAACACATTGTTTGTTATTCTTACAAGCATTGTGCTACATTGTCCTAGCATGACTTGCAAGTAGGACACCGAAGGATTTGTGAATGGGCTGGTGATATGTTTTTCTTTTAGTGACATACTGAGTACCTTCCTGTACCAAAGGCACTGGCATGTAGAGGTGACGACTCTATGTACCTGGTCTACACTGAAGGAATTATAGACATAATGGTTTAACAATGGGGCCTTGGCATCAATTTGTGAAAAACAACTTAATGTCTTGGCAACAATCTGGGTTGTTTAAGGAGTCCCAAAGATTCCTTTAGCCAACAATTCATTTAGATATAAAATAATACTAATACTGGAAGCTTCATTTGATGAAAAGAGGTGATCAATGAAGTTCTATTTCCTTCATTATTTGGTGATTGCATTTAGATTACCTTTATAAACACACACACACACACACACTTTTAAGAAAAAAATATAAAGTTTCCAATGGCTTAGATATATATATATATATCATGGTCAAGATAATGCTAATGAAAGGAAACATTTAATTGACCCTGGCTTATAGTTATTTAGAATTTTGTCACAAAAGGTGAATGCATTCTATAAGAAACCAGGGCCTCTTTGAAATGCCTTAGATCTGTCATTCCTATAGTATGTCACCCTGTCTTAGCTAAACCTTTTGTACACATTAGCATATGCTATAGGACTACTGGGAAAACTGATAGTGATTATCTCATAACCCTTAGCTGCCCCTCCTCCTACTCTGGCTCCAGCTTCTAGTGCACTCTTTATAGGTTAACCCCTTCTCTCAAATCAGGTTTTTCTTAACCTAGTTACCCTGTAGTGGCAGTTTTTCCTCTCTTTACTTCTGGAGGAAATTTCTGCTTTCTTGCTCAGTCATTGGGTCTGAGCCTTTTCCTTCCCTTTTTTCTGGTACTGCTCACTTCCCAAGAGCTTGCACTTTTACCAGCATTTTTCCCAGTTGCTTGGTCATTTTCTCAACTTCCTTTAAGACAGAATAAAGAACAAGGAAAAAGACAAAACAAAAGATTCCTTCTGGGAGCAAATGGGGGATATCACAGAGGAAGCAGCTGCAATAATTTTCTTGTTGTTGTTGGCAGCTTGAAACAAAATATCCTTCCCATATTGCCTGCTATTTCCTATATGGTATTTGAAATCAAATTTCCAATTCTAACCCCACAATGGGCACCAGGCATGTATAGCCTGACTTTCGGCACTTGTAGCCTGAGTTTTGGCTACTTTATGGGCTCAATTTTAGTTCACCTTTTTCCACATTTCTTCTTCCATACTTTCAAGCCCTTAACACAATAGAAGAGAGAAACAAATGATAGAGGGGAAATGGGTTGACTATATTATTAGACTGCTTCCTTCTAATTAGGTGTGTCATGTTTCCTTGTCAGTATATCTAATTTCTTCTTGTCTGTTTGCACATGATAAACCACAACAAACCACAAAAATAACAGAATCTAATCACTAACTGGCCAAGCGGCCCCTTTTATCAGGGCTCTAACATTTAAATATCCTCTGAAAAGCCTCCAGAATTCCCAGCATCACACAGTTTACAAGAATTATCCACATATCCCCATACCCTACAACTGAGGCTAAAATGAAACATATTCCTATAATATTTTTGTGTTTTTAAAGAATCCAAAATTCTCACTACTTTAAAAGGCATTATTTTCCATTTTCAAACTTGACTCACATGAAAATGTAGTTAATATATGACTGTTTGTTTCCTATGTCATTTAATTCCCATTTAAACAGTTCTAAGGAAACATTTTAATAGGTTTAATGTTTATAAACGGCTTTTCAAACTTTAAAAATTACGTGTTTTATTTTTATAAAATAATCACCTAACTTGCAGATGGTACTTCTGTAACAAAGATAAAATATTGTTATAATTTATGCCACTCTTTTGTCAATGACAGGGCATAGATAAATATTCATGTATATTTGTTTATGTATGGAAATACATACCTTAATGTAGTCATTTATCAGTATAAACATTATCCTATGTCCCAGAGAGACTCTAACTCAGATCAGATAATTAGAATCAGGAGATTCAATTAAATCTAGCCTCTTTGTTGTGAGAGAAAGGTTTTACCTTTAAAAAAAGAATATTCATGTTATATAATAACACAGAATTAAATTCATTTCTCTCAAAGGACAAGTTCAGATTTAATAAAAGTAAGTGTGACTGCTCATTCATTCAGAGAAACACACATGTTCCTACAGATGCGTCAGTAAAGAGAACACTAACCTAATTATAGTATTTAAAAAAATTGTGCTTGGTATAAAATAAACAACACAGCTACAGAATTTGCAGAGACTCACTTATTAAAGAAAAGACCTTCTGATGGGTTAGAGACTCAGGTTTCTTTGGAACAGGAATATGCTCATGAGAGTCTCCTGGATGGAATAGAATTTCAAAAGGCCAGATTGTAGTCAATGGGGAAAATATACTTAGATAAGTAGAGGGAAATAACTTTGGCTTCCATTCATTTGTGAAAGTTATAATGGTGAATGTTTGGAGACAGAGGAGAGTAAATGAAAGAAGAATGATGTACTTGTGTCCTCTAGAAAAGAACGAATATTCCAGTTTTTTTGGCACAGAACTTGTATGCTTACTGCCTTTGGAGTAAAATAGCTTAGTCACCATGACAATTCAGAAAAGATGTTTCCAAGGTTTGGCTTTTACCTAAAGAGATGACCTTCTTTACCTGTCTCACATTAAGGGATTATCAGGACAGTCATGACAAGGAAGTTGTCCAAAAATTCAGACATGCTTATTGCTTGGTTAATTTTATCACTATTGCACAGTGAGTTGAATAAGAATGGCCTCCACAAGCTCATATATTTAAATGTCTAGTCAGTAGTCCACAGGGAATGGCACTATGTAAAAGGATTAGAAGGTATGGCCTTAAATGGATGGAACTGGAAAATATCTTCCTAAGCGAGGTAACACAATCACAAAAGAATACACATGGAATGCAATCATTGATAAGTGGATATTAATTAGCCCTGAAGCTCTGAATACTGAAGATACAATTAGCATATCAAATGGTTCCCATGAAGAAGGAAGAAGAGGGCCCTGATCCTGGAAAGGCTTGATCCAGCATTGTAGGGGAGTACCAGGACAGAGAAAAGGGAGGGGGAATGATAGGAGAATGGATGGAGAGAAGAAGACTTATGGGACATATGGTGGGAGGGACTGGGAAAAGGGAAAGCTTTTGGATTGTAAACAAAGAATATAGAATACATACATACATACATACAAAGAATATAGAATATATACATATATATATATATATATATATATATATATAAAGAAGGTATGCCCTTGTTGGAGGAAGTGTGTCAATGAGGCTTCAAAAGTTCAAGCCAGGTCCCAGTATCACCCTTATCCTGCTGTCTGTGGATCCAGACGTAGAAATCCCAGTTACTACTTCAGCACCATGTGTGCTAGCATGCAGGCATCCTTCCTGCCACAATGACAATAGACTAAACCTCTAAAATTGTAAGCCAGCCTCATTTAAATGTTTCCCTGTATTAGAGTTACTTTGGTCATAGTGTCTCCTTGAAGTAATACAACACCCACTAATACAGACACAATCTCTGGTATAACAGAAACATGTTTTATATGTTCAAGTCTACAAGCAGCTGGCTCTGGTGAGTTTAGGTCATAGCCTAACATAAACATGATGGGATGAAGAATGCAGTAAAGCAAAGCCGTTTTAGTTCTGCTGCTCAAAACTGAAAAAAAATTAAAATGGGGCCAGGGGTCAAAATGTCATTTCAAAGATGCTTGCCTGAAGATCTGCTTCCTGTAATCTCCTCTTCCTAATATCCTATTCAACCAAGGATTTGCTACCTAATGAGACTCTCATCCTTATGTTCCAATCACATCCCACTACAAATCTGAACCAGAGATTAATCATTCAAGGTATGAACCTTTAATGTTTGCTTGAAACTTCAGATTATTGACAGGAGAATAAAACTGAAAAAATTTCTGGCTCTTATAACAAAATATTTGAAGACAAAAACCATAACATATTTTCCCGGCAATTAATTTTGAATTTTACATAGTATATATCAAGTATGAGTTAAAGAACCACCACCCCCCATCCAAAAAGAAGAAGAAGAAGAAGAAGAAGAAGAAGAAGAAGAAGAAGAAGAAGAAGAAGAAGAAAATAGCTGTTTCCATTACAAGGATAGCCATGTTCAATGATGCTTTCAGACGTTCCTTTAAATAAATTCAGAGAGAAACTTTACTCTGCAGGTAATGGTAGAAATGTAGTAGGGAGTCCATATGGCTGTGCCTCATAGGAATGTAGAAAAATATGCGTACCTCGACTATATCAAACTAATTTCAGGACAGGCCTGAGGCTCAGAAGCAGTGAACCAACCCTAATAAGACTCCATGATTTTGGCTTCCTTTCTTTCTTCTTTCTTTGTTTCTGTTTCTTTGTGTCTTTGTGTCTTTGTGTCTTTGTGTCTTTGTGTCTTTGTTTCTTTGTTTCTTTCTTAATTTCTTTCTTTCTTCTTTCTTTCTTTCTTCCTCTCTTTCTTCCTCTCTTTCTTTCTTTCTTTCTTTCTTTCTTTCTTTCTTTCTTTCTTTCTTTCTTTCTTTCTTTCTTTCTTTCTTTCTTTCTTTCTTCTTCCTTCCTTCCTTCCTTCCTTCCTTCCTTCCTTCCTTCCTTCCTTCCTTCTTTCTAACTTTTGACAAAGAAAATGAAGTTCCGTAAGACAGTGTACCATAGAGGAATTGAGAAGAGTATCGCAAAAGTATATAATACGAAATTATGAAAGAATAAACAAGTTAAGAAATGAAGTTGAAGGGGCCATGGGAAGGCAGCCAGTAGGCAAGGCTCCTTGAAATCCTCTGCTGTGTTCGTGCCTCCAGGTTAATTTCTTGAGCTCCTTCCCTGACTTCCCTTCAAAATGTATTTTAAACTATCTTCTGAAATTAAATTTTAATTCTCAAGTTGCTTTATTTTTATTCAGGTCTTCATTAAGTAAAATACAAACCATCAGTTTGGCTATTCTTACATGACAGATTACTCTCCATAAGTAGTCTTATGTGCTGAGTTTTGCATAATAACATTTTCCACTCATGAAATACCAGATTTTTTTTTGTCAATTATGAAACAGTTTAAACAACACTTTGATTAAGAAAAATTTGATCTTGGAGTAAGGGTGCATATCCATAGTCTCAGAAAAATGTGACAAGATTACTGAAACCTAGCGATTCAAGATCAGTCTGGTAGCTGGAGTAAGACACAGTCATAAATAATAGTAAAAGTATAGGCCATCTGAAACTATACCTTGCAACTTTGAAACCACAGACTGATTTCTTGACTTCAACACTAGCATTAGTGATATTTACAAACTGCCTCTACCACTGAGTGTTAAAATTATTCTATTCACCAAAAGTAGTTCCTTTCTTTGAAATTCTGTATGTATGATCTTTGCCTTTTTGTAACTTCTGCAGAAAGAGTAGAACATGTTTTACCAGACATGAAGTAGTAGAAGTTTCATTCAGTTCACTTTATAAGTATGAACATGTTGATGATTTAGATTGAACTAGACATCCTCAAATCTTGGGTCCAAAGAGCAAATCATTTTATTTGGAGATAGAGGTCTTATGGAGGTAATAAAGAATTCCCTGTGGTGCTTGAGACTGAATCCTACAAAGGCAAGTTTTCTTCTAATGAATTAAATGCCATGCCTTTGAGTATAAGTGAGACCATTTGAGCAGAGCCCTGATCTGCAGGATTTAGAATCTTTATACAATGCAGCAGAGATGAAGCACTACTCTTCTTTCTTCTTGATAGCTGGGGATACAAAAAGAAGGTAGACTCTCTCAAACCATAGTGCAAGCCTTCACAAGAGACTCAGAATGTGCTGGCACTGGGACTTTTCTCTTCCCCACCTGAAAAAAAAAAAGAATCAGATATTTAAACTTTAGTCTATTTCCCAACAGTAGCCAAAACTATTACACCTAGAGCTATTATAAAACAAAGAGCCGAATTAGTGAATGAGTGAATATTGTTGATAAATATAGACTTAAGTACCGCATAAATCAAACAAAGATTAGGTACAAAAATTCATTCAATTTTATGTCACAAATGTAATGAGATATTTTATTTCTTGTTAGGACAATTGAGAATTTTCATTTACTACTCATTTTGCATGAAACCAGAGTTATCTGAAGATCAAATATCATTGAAATGGCTGAAGATTTTAGTTGTGATAACAATTTACCTCAAGCATTCTGAATTCTGGACAAGTCTATAAAAATGCTTTGTAGGAACTTTCTTTAATTGTCATATTTTAACTGCCAGATGTATTAATTATCAATAGTATTTCAATGGAGTATTAGTGATAACCAGTTAAATAAATCTGAGGTTCTAATGGATAATGGTAAAACACCATAGTTCCAAGGTAATGTGAAGTCTGTGCTCATTATTCAGAAATTCACTTATTTATTTTCTTTCTTTATGGGTGCTGTGATGCCTCATAAAATTTCATATTAGCAGTGTCTCCTGCTAGGAAAATAATGTGACAGTTAAATTCATTTGCATTTCTCTACTGTAGATATTTAGCTTCACATATTCGTGTCACTATGTATATTTTCTTGTGTTTTATAGAACATCCTCATGGACAGTAATGAGTTTGAGGGGAGAAGCAGGTTGTGACCTGATATTTAAATATGATTTGCATACTGGTACAGGAACTGAAGGGAGTTTAGGACTATTTTAGACGTATTAGGAACAAAGCCATGGAACAACTTTCATAGACAAACTTGAAAGTGCTATTTTTCTTTCTGGCCTCCTTGACCAGAGAGAGCCTCCATGACGCCTGAGGTCAGTAGTCAGGAGAGAGCATTATACTGACCTGACCCTATGTGTGCTTGAATCTGTAAGATTTATGAGAGAAGATACCTTGTTTGTTTTGCTGACCTCAGAACTTGACACATATTTTAGCAATTACAAAATATTTCTTAACTCATTAACTAGAATAAAATGCAGTGATATTTCTACCTCTTCGGGAAATAAAGAGAATGGGAATAAAGAGCTTTGTTGAGAATTTTTGCCTTCCCCAGTTCAGCTATGTTTGTACTTGGAAAAATCCTTGAGAAGGTATCACACGTGAGAGCCCCCCCCCCCAGTGGACTTGGATACAGAAAAGATTATGTGCATTTGTTGTTGTATTCTTTTCATCTTCTATAAATTATAAAAAGGAAGTGTAAGAGGTCAAGAAGGTAGGAACCATGAACAGAGAAATCTTTATGTAATCGTAATGGCCAAAGTCTCTTCTGTTACAGCAGTGTGGACTAAAGATGGGAACTGGCCAAACTCGCTGTACAAAATCTGCAACACCATGGTACTGTGTGGCAAAGAGAAAGGGCTGGAGATAAAAGTCTTTATATGACATTTAGACACTCTTCCAAGGGATGCAGTAAGGCTGAGGAGGCTTAAAACTAGAGCACATACTGTATCAGACTGATGGGCTGCATGTCCAGGGAGTGACAACAATTTCAGGGATAGGAAAAATTACGACAAAGGGCAAATAACATGTCATGCTGAAGACGCTCATTCCAATGTCTTCTTTACAGAGATGTCACAGTGATGGTAATAAGAATCCCTGTAGTGAAATGCAAATCAAAACAACACTGAAATTTTACCTTACACCAGTCAGAATGGCTAAGGTCAAAAACTCAGGAGACAGCAGGTGTTGGCGAGGATGTGGAGAAAAAGGAACACTCCTCCACTGCTGGTGGGGCTGTAAGATGGTACAACCACTCTGGAAATCAGTCTAGCGGTTCCTCAGAAAACTGGACATGACACTTCCAGAGGACCCTGCTATACCTCTCCTGGGCATATAACCAAAGGATTCCCCGGCATGCAATAAAGACACATGCTCCATTATGTTCATAGCAGCCTTATTTATAATAGCCAGAAGCTGGAAAGAACCCAAATGTCCCTCAAAGGAGGAATGGATACAGAAAATGTGGTATATTTACACAATGGAATACTACTCAGCAATTAGAAACAATGAATTCACAAAATTTTTAGGCAAATGGTTTGATCTGGAAAATATCATCCTAAGTGAGGTAACCCAATCACAAAAGAATACACATGGAATGCAATCTCTGATAAGTGGATATTAATTAGCCCAGAAGCTCTGAATACCCAAGGCACAAATCGCATAACAAATGACTCCCATGAAGAAGTATGGAGAGGGTCCTGATCATGGAAAGGATTGATCTAGCATTGGGGGGAAATATAAGGACAGAGAAAAAGGAGGGAGGTGATTGGAGAATGGATGGAGAGAAGAAGGTTTATGGGACATATGGGGATCTGGGAAAGGGGAAATCATTTGGAATGTAAACAAAGAATATAGAAAATAAAAATATTAAAAAAGAATAAATAAATAAATCATAAAAAAGAATCCCTGTAGTATTGTCAGAATTTTTATGTCTGAAGGGTTTCACACACATCAATCTAAACAGAAGGGGCTAACATAAAGCTATATTTAGATACTACTACTACTACTACTACTAATAATAATAATAATAATAATGCTGGTTTGCATTTATTATGTGCAGTTTATACCCACTGGTGTGTGGATATATGTTGTGTGGAATTCAATCTTGAAGGGAAGCCTGGAAAGACTCAGATTATTCTAAAAGGAAGTCAAATATCCCATCCTTATGGAGAGATCTTAAGCTGCTGAAGTAAACAACACAAAGTCTTCAGGAAGTTCCCAAAAGTACCAAGATAAACCATGTATCTCAGTCTAAAAGTCTATAAGCTTCAAGTATTTCTCAGAAATTTAGACAGCCAAGCTATTAGATCATCTGAGAAACTTAGAAGTATCAAACCAGCCAAGCTACTTCATCGAGGCAGATCAGCAAAGCTTACGAGAAAATGCTCAGACCACCTGAGCCTCTTCAACCTACCTAGATTACTTCAGGTTATCTAGTGTCCTCTAGGTTTTCAGCTTTCATGACATGTCACCCATGGGGTGGACTTTTGGTATTTCAGCTGTATTTTAGTCATTTCTACTCCTGTAAGCGACCCCTGGCTCATACTTTTGTAAATGACCCCAAATAAAACTCAAGGGTTCAACTAATTAGACTTCAGTAATATACTAAGTTTGGCCCATTGCTGGTTTCCTATACTTGATGAAAATGTCCTTTAGCATCTCCCCATGAAAACAGTGACAGAACAAAGTGTGTGACCACAATATGTCCATATGAATGTCAGAACAGAGTGGCTGGTATTTTTCTCTTTCGCTTTCCATGTTATAGCCTTGTGGAAGGACTCTTCACTGACATACCAGCTCACCATGTCAGCTAGTCTGACTGGTCACCAAGATCTCAGGACTTTTTCTGTCCTTGCCCACCATTGCTATAGTTATGCTTAGCTTTTTAAATGGGTACTTGGGGTATGAACTTTGATAGTCATGGTTGCCGAGCAAATCCTGTTACTGACCCATCTCCCCAGCCCATCAATTATATTGTGGAAAGAATGTAACTTAAAAATAACTTTATTGGGAAAATGCAGAACCTACTTTGTTAGGACTAATTATTTCTTTGCCAGGGATAGATAAAGTGTTGCAGATGTTACTGTAATTTAAGATGGTGGCTCCACCTGCATCAAGAGATTAATGACAGTTATAGAATGATTTGAGGCTGGAAGCCCAACTTTATTTTACTTCTCTCTATACAGTGCCTTTTCTCAGTGTTATGAAGCATTGAGAACAACCCCAGCAGGTGCAACTCCATCCTCCCAGGCACCTTGACCTCTAAA
This sequence comes from Apodemus sylvaticus, assembly GCF_947179515.1. Classification (NCBI taxonomy): domain Eukaryota; kingdom Metazoa; phylum Chordata; class Mammalia; order Rodentia; family Muridae; genus Apodemus; species Apodemus sylvaticus. The sequence continues at coordinate 44,501,904 of NC_067474.1, read as the reverse complement.
ATTAAAAGAAATGCATCTCTGTTCTTTATAAACTGGTTCCACAGTGAGTGGTATCTTCCTATGGAAGCACATAATGAACAAGACAATGTCATAAATATAGGGGGAGAATATGAGAAAGCCATTCAGATTGCACACAGATTCCTCAGGAAATGTTCACTGTGTATACTAAGCTATAATGACAAAGAATGCAATTTTACATGCCAAGCACTCTTTTTGGATACTTTATAAACTGTGTCTTGCTGGAGGCCAGTGTGTATACATTTATGTTTATATGTTTGTTGATTGCAACCACTCCCCTCTCTCCTTAAAGCATCCTGATCACATCTGTATATCAGCATTTGTAAATAAAGGAATTTTCTCCTTGTAAATCTTTGTTTCTCTTCGTTGACACAGAACTGATACATCTTTGGAGTTTTAGACAAAAATCAATGTTAATATGCTTAGTAACATTTATTTTTCACCTGTATTTATCCAGGTTGATGCAGATATGGATGTATATTTAAATCATCATTCTTTTTGTCAGTTCACATTATTCTAAAGTACTAATATTATTGATTACATTTAGCTAAATGTTTAAAATCTGAATTCGGAACTTGTGCCAACATTTCTTAATGATCCTTAATGATATGACTGTGCCTCTTGCGTATCATGTTCTTAAAAAGCTCTACTAACTGATCAAACCAAGGACTTAGCTTAGATTGCCTGATCTTTGTGCAGCTCCAAGAATAGCAAATGGAAACACACCACTGGGTCTCACATTCTGTTCTATTTTGGACTGGCAACAATTTTAGATTCTGCAAGGGCAGGCTAAGTTTAGGAGAAAGAGGGTGTTGTAATCAGAAGAGACTTACTGCATGAGAAAGCACTGAATATTTATGGTGTTGTAGAGCATGATGCTGCTGGAACCCATACGGGAGTAATAGCACACTGTTGTTGGCTAGATGCTCCAGATCTGGGTAACACAGAGTAAAGGAATCAGGGTTTTACTCTATGGCAAAATACAGTATGTTTATACTGTAGGAGTGCTATGAGACTTGTATGCTAGTAAGGGCACTCTCTGCAAGAACAGATACCAAGCTGGTGCCGAAAAGAAAAGCCTGCAAGTAATTATGACAGAAAGATTGCGTCTGATTAGACAACACATAAACCTAAGTGATGAACAAGGGTAAAGAGAAAAGAGATTTGTAAATGGTTACTGACCAACAAAGAAAAGCCCTTATGGGTCTGGGTGGGAAGCTACAATATGATGTATTTAGAAAACTGGAAATTAGAAGAGAATAGCTGTGTTTCCCAAAGGAGAATGGAAAAATTATGAGTTCAATGCCATGTTGAGTTTGTACGACAAGAGGAGAACTCTATTGCAGAGGATGTGGTGATAAGTCCCTTTGGTGGCACATTAAATGGATTTGTGGTTGAGAAATAGTGGCACAATTCAAATATTAAAGAGAATTTTAAACTGCAGTAGTAGGAGGGATGGTGAAAATGGACTAATATAAAAGACAATAAAGTTAGAATTAGTAATATTAATTCTTAGTTAACTTCATAAAAAGTCATTATTCTTAATAAGCTCAAGAGTAGCTTCTTCTAAAACTAAGTGTGTATGTGTTTTCTAACCTTTAAATGGAATTAATTAAAATTTATTAGTATGGAATATTTTTCTCTATTGGGCAGTTTGCTTGTAATCTGCAGGAGAAGGCAATTGTTAATTTCATTATTCAAAGCATTGAATATTATGTATGTCTTATCACATGTTCCTTAAACTACATAGGAATATCTGTGATGCAACTGTCATGTTATCACATTTTTCTTCATCAAACACTTAAGGAACATGTGAACTATTGAAGATACACATATATTCAAATATTCCCAGCATTTGTTCTGTTACAAAGATGAGTAAGATGACACCTGCTAAGAAATAAGAAGCATAAGGTTAAATGAAATCACAGAGGAGGTATATATTACCAGCAGGAATGTTTGGGGTTGAAGCCTCATAGATGATGACTTTGCAAATTCAAAGGTTAAGCGGGGCAATGTAGTCAGAAACACTGCTGAACGATGAAGGTCAGCATCATCTTACACAAGTACGATAGAAGTCCTAGGGTGACTGAAAATTTTTGGTGAGATAGTGGAAATAGGTTTACTATGGAAACCACTGGGACCAACATGTCTTTATGCCATGCTTTGATATGTGAAAAGAAACACAGGAGGAAAAGTGAGGTTTAAATAGCCTGTGCATTCAACATGAGATATATTATGATGGAGCAACTAATGTGAATCCTAAGCATTTATGTTGCTTAACAGAAGGCAAGTTTGAGTTTCCACTGACATCAGAAATCAATGATAAACGTGTGATGAAGACCTATGCTTAATGTAAACATTCAAGGATAATGGGTCTATCTATTACATGTCTCTTTACTCTGAATTATTTTCAGAATATTTTTTCTATTGGGAGTGGTGGATGAGCAACAAGAGGGAGGAGAGAGCTAATATATTTACCTAGTGAAAGGATGAAGTTACAGTCGTGTGTTTATGGGGCACACCTGAAAAAGTTATATATTACAGCCCCTTACTTTCTGCAGGACACATGGCAGGAATTTATCCATTCCTGACTCTTAAGCAACTTGGAAATTTAGACTTCCTATGTGTCCTTTAAATAAAATGTAAAGAGAGTTAGTAAACAACTTTCTGTCTGCAAAATAACAAGTACACATAAATGCAAAGGGCTATGTTTTCAAAGCATCAAATGTCTTAAGTGTTGCGAATGAATATATGATCATCATTTAGATTATGTAAATAAAGGAAATCTTTGAAAACATGAATGGCAATTGAAAATTTCAGAATTTCAAGGATGTAATAATAATAATAATAATAATAATAATAATGTAGAGTGGGTGCCAGATGCAGACTTCAACAATCATTTAATAGAAATAGCCAGAAAAAGAAGAAGGGAGACAGGGGAAGACTATGTCATAGACAAGGAGAAATAAAGTGGTTAAAAGAAAGAGTGGGCAAACACAGGATATACTCCAGGGGAATTGCCTGAGAAAATCATTATCTGACTTCTAAGGCTTTAGTTTGTTACTCATTCATCTGGCTGTGTCCCTGTAGCAGAGGACCATGATCGTATCTAGTCTGATAAATTGGCTTTATTTAAGTTTTTAAGATTCATTTCAACTGGTTTTAAATTTTAATATTATAAGATCTACATAACCTAATTGCCAGATTTCAAATTAGCTTTATCAAAATTCTTTTAATGTATATTGGGAGTTACCTTTGTTAGATAAATTTTGAGTGTAATATCTTACCCCAAAGATGAAAAATCAATAAAAAGCATTCTAATTCAGCCTGACTTTTATGTTTACACTCTCTGTTAAATACATTATTCAAATAGCAGCTCCCTTGTGTTTCCAGAATGTATTGTAAAATACATTTGCATATGTACTTTATATATGCCTAACTCCATCTCTCCTTGTGGAGTTGTATAATTAACTTCGAAATAGTGACAATAAATGCATCTTGTAAAAATGTTTTGGGGAATACTTCAAAACTGTATTTACAATAATTAAAATCATTAGGTGTCAGTATTTGGAAATTCTGTTATTTAAGAAAGTGGAAAAATATAGACAGAAGAAGGATTCATTATATATGCTTTAATATCAAAACATATTGAAAGTTTAGGGACAAACTGATATTAAAAATACTTGAAAGATATCTTTTTTTTTTTTCAGAAAAAAATGCATGATGATAAAAAACAAAACTGAACAAACAAACAAACCAAAATTATCCATGGTGCTTAGAAACCCATACGAGCGAAAGAGGAAAGGCTGAGAGTCAGAAACAGGAAACTGAAGTGAGCTGAGATGTCAAAAATAGTGCAGCTGGTGTAGGTATGTGCTTTATGTAGCTGTGGTGCACCACGGATGCCCAAGTCTTGGAAACAGCTTGAGTGAAAACCTTTGGCATAGGCATGGATACAAATGAAAGAGTAAAACCAAACCCCACAGGTAACAAAAAGGACAAATCACATGTTAGGTAGCACAGTTACATGATACGTAACATCAGGAACTGGACAATGTGGTTAAGGGAAAAACTTCTTTGCCACTTAGTTACCTGCAGCATTCCTGTCACTCCATCACTCTGGAGGTAGAGACGGGAAGATGAGGAGATTAATGTTAGCATGGGCTACATAGATAGTTCAAGGTCATCCTGGGCTACATAAAATCCTGGCTCAAACAAGAATACTAGCACATAGTATAATTAGATGTGCTCCTTTTGTATTCAGTTATATTCCCATGTATTCATTCAAAATGCATCAGTTATCTGAGAACTAGATCTTTGATGGAAACTAAATATATATGTATATGTCTTGTGAAATGTCTCCTATAAAGAAACTTTAATCCTCATTGAATACCAGTGAGTACATGAAAATAATGGCAGAGTAAAGATACATTGTATTATTCAGAGTTCTCTAGAAGAACAGAGATTATATATATATATATATATATATATATATATATATATATATATATACATATATATGCATATGGAATTTATAGCTTACAGGCTGTGATCCAGCTAGTCAAACAAGAGCTGTTTATGAATAGAAAGTACAAGAACCCAGTGTGGGTTCAGATCAGGAAGCTGGATATCTCAGTTGGTCTTCAGCATATGCCAGAAACCTGAAGAAGTAGGTTCTAATGCCAGTAAAGGGATGGACTTTCCAGCAAGTTTGAGGCCTAGACTGCATAGAGTTAAAGCTTTCTTCTTCTATATCCTTTATCTAGGATACCATCAAAAGTTTTGCCTCATGTAAAAGGTGAGTCTTGCTTCTTCAGAAGATCCAGATTAAAGGTGGGACTTCCCACTTCAAATCATTTGATTAAGAAAAAAGAATAAAAATTCCTCATGGGTGTAGCCAGATGCTTGGGTTGCAGTTAATTCCAGATGAAGTCAAGTTGACACCAACAGGAGCCATCACACATGCCCTTCTAAAGCAATGGTTCTCAACCTTCCTAAGGCCATGAATCTTTAATACAGTCCATCATGATGTGGAGACCCCAGTCATAAAATTATTTTCATTACCATTTCATAACTGTAAATTTGCTACTCTTATGAATTGTAATGTACATAATTTTGGAGATAGAGGTTTACTAAGAGAGTCACAACCCACAGGTTAAGAACTGCTGTCGTAATACAACACAGAAATGGAATTTCTAAGCATGACTGATAGGCTAAGGACCCTTCCTGTCTGAGAGGGTATTTTAAGTAGCTTAGTGATATGCCTTCAGTGGGTATGTAGGCAGATTAAACTTCTACAATAGTCATCAGAAATGGCATACAGTTAACAAAGTAAGCAAACCTGAACTTGTATACATTAATTCCTCGGTGTATACAACCCAAGGTATTGCACTACATGGCTCATTTAGAGTTTCTTTTAATATGTACAAGTAGCCCTTGAACTCTAACCTTGACACCTTAAGCATGCTTTATATATAGGAACGAGATTAAAACGGTTATGCATCTTGTCCAATTTAATAAAAGTTCTATGGCAGTAAAGCAAGGACATAGGCTTTGGAAGCTGCTGTGCAGCAATTCCTCCAAAATGAACTATTCCATCCATCAGGGAGGTTCCTTAAGCACTGGAAGTGAGCAGCACTCCAAATCCTTAGAAAAATTCTGAAAGTCAGCAGATACATCAGGCTTTTCCTCCACAAGATTGTATAAGCAGTAAAAATGGCGGAGAGGTACTTTAAGCCAAGGTGAGCTGCCTAGAAGAAGGTCTGAGCAACTGAACCACCAGGAAAGGATACTAAGCAACCTCTTGAGCTGCCTGCCCTCCTGCGAAGTTGGCCATAGGTTTCCATTAGAAACACTCCATCCCTATCTGCCTCAATATGCTAGGTTTAAAAACAATTGCTGGGCTATTCAGCTTCGAGAAAGGTCTGTCATTTTTCAGTGCCCTTGAGTACATCTCTTCTTGTCCACTCAAGGAAGTTTGTATAATGGCCTTCTCAACATTACTACTGTCATGGAGGAGGTATTTTTTTAACCTTTGAATTATCAATAGATTATAGACACCTTTCTTTTCCATTCTTAAAATTTTATGTCATTATGATATTTTCACACAGCTGCACGATCATATTATCTGCTTCATTATTTTCTTTGGTTATCCCCTCCTCTCACTGATACCCTTCCTCACCCTACACAGTCTCCAATTTTTTCAGGAAATATACATACACATGTACATGTGCTTGTGTGTGTGTGCATGTGTGTATCACATGCTATATTAATCTTTTGTGCATTATCCTCTCTTATTTCTTCTTACTTCTCATTAAATCTATTTGTACTTAGTACAGTCAGTCTTCTTATACTTTAGTATATTCTAAATCTTTGAAAGTCACTAATAAGAGGATAGTAGCCAAAAAAGTGCCTACTACCCAAGATACAGCCCATAGAAGTCAAAAAGGTCAACAAGCTGAAGGGCTCAAGTGAGGATGCATCAGTCTCTCTTGAGAGGGAGAAGAGAGCAACCACAAGGGGGGAGGGAGGGACCTGAGAGGGAAAGGGGATAGATAGAGGGAGTGGAGAGAGGAACATGATCAGGTATTGGGTGGGGGAAAAGGACTGAAATCCCTGATGGCCAGCAAAAAAGATTTGAAACAGGCAATCTCAGGAGGTAGGAGGTTGGGAGGACCCTCCAGAATGTACCAGAGACCAGGGAGGTGAGAGACTCTCAGGACTCAAAGAGAGGGACCTTAGATAAAATGCCCTACATTGGGGAGAGGAATCCGTGCAAAACATTGAAACATGTAAAATTATAAAGTAATTTTTAATTAAGCAAAACTAAATTCCTTAATGTCTGAAACCAAAGGGGACATAAGAGTCCTTTCACATTTCTGCAAGATCACTAGTTTAAGGAACAGATTCTTATTGCTTCTGTTGGAGTAATATACTGACTCCATTAAGACTAATCACTATGAACAGAGCCTCAAAATGAATAGAGTTTCCAAATAAGAGAGAAAATTCGCCTCAAATTATATGGCTAATATTGAAGCAAGGAAACTGCTAGAAGAAATTTGTAAGCACCTTTGTGAATTGTTAAAGAGGAGAGACACAACAACAGATGTTTAAATTATTATTATTATTATTATTATTATTACTATTATTATTATTTTAGATCTACTTAACTGGATACTATTGACCTATTCAGCAAAAGATATCCATAATTTTACAGTGATAAATAAAATATTTTATTGGTAAAAGATGCTGGAAAGAAAAAAACTTGGTTAGATTCTTAGAGCATGTATGTCATTTATTGAAGTGACTTAATAAGGTTAAAAATCTTTCTAAAGACATATGCGTTTATGATGGTGCATGCGAGCATTAAAATAAAACACATGCATTGCAGTTAGGATTTTCTCATTCACTTTAAGAAAACTTCTGCTATACAAAGTATTGTAAGTAAGTAAATAGACAAGTCTCTAACGTTGTTTCCAGGGAGCTGTGGACTCTCCTTTCTGCCAGGAAGATATGGAAAGTGCTTATTTTTCAACGATTAATGTTTTGTGAATGAGGCCTGCATAGTCCTTGATGTCCAGGTAGGAATGTCCAGAAGTAATAAACCAAATTATGAAACTGACAAATTTATTTAACAAAGAAATTCAAAGATTCTTGTTTCCTGCCATAGTCTTGGAACTTGCACTGCCGCCTGCACACTTAGCACAGACTCGTCTCATCATGCCATTAGTAATTAAGGTTGTTCAAAAGACACATGTGTAGACTGGCACAGGTGGTTCCACGACTGTGTACGTGGTGGGTGACTGCTAAGGGGACCCATGGCATTGTAAGCTTCACAGCAGAAAGACTTGGGTTTGTTCAGGTCACTACTTGTCCTTGACACTCAGGGAAAAGCTTTGTTCATAGATTTTTTTTTTAAGTGCATATTTTTTTAAAAAATTACTTATTATTAGCATATTGTAATTATGGAATATTTTCTTTTGACCAATATGAAAACATGCCCTGTATCCCATCATTATAAATGTGGATGAATCCAGGTACACTAGCTCATGAAAAAAAAAGAGAGAGAGAAAGGACTTAAAACACTGGTACCTTTTGATCTTACTTCCTTGTTATATTTCTGGGGGGAAAAAACATGGTGCAAAACTAGCCATGGCATGATTTTTATTTTTATTTTTTTACTTTTACTTTTTTTATTTGTTTGTTTTTTTTTTTTGAGACAGGGTTTCTCTGTATAGCCCTGGCTGTACTGGAACTCACTTTGTAAACCAGGCTGGTCTCGAACTCAGAAATCTGCCTGCTTCTGCCTCCCAGAGTGCTGGGATTACAGGCGTGCGCCACCGCCGCCACCACCACCACCCGATTAGGCATGATTTTTAAAAGTGGAAAAATAAATCTGTATTTTTCTATCACTAAAACATCAAGTCATATAGGCAAAATCTCAAGAGAAAAGTCTTGATTTTTAGAGTTTCAGAGCGTGTATGTGTTCCTTATAGAAACAATAAACTAGATCACCACAAACGTGTGCTGATTTTATTCCCCAGCAGGATGAGCCACCATGTTGGAGAGAATGTTGGGAAGCAGGGCATCACTGTACTGTCTTTACAGGTGATCATAGAAAACTGCTTTTGTCCATGATTGCTGCTCCGCCCCGAGTCCTGACATTTAAATACATCTCCAGAGACTGAATGGCCAAGTCATGAGCATTCCGGACTCAGCTAGTCAAACACCGAGATGACCCTGAATGAATATGGCACCCTTTTAATTCTTGTTGTGTATGTGTTGCTTGCATCCAAGAAGTTGTATGAGGCTATTTTGGAGTACAGAAAAGATTGCACCATTAAAAAAAAATAGGCTGGTGTCCTTGCCAGAGAGATCCTTCACGGGAAGACAATCTCAGAGCACCTGTGAGGCTTGGCAGCACATCTGTTTGGCTGCATTCTTGTAAAAAGGCTCCACGTGTCATTATGACTCATTGCTTTGATGCAGGAGTACAATGTCAGAAGACACTGTGCCAGCATTTTAGAATGGAGTTTCACCTAACAGCAGGGGACAGGAAGCTATCAGGAGCCAAAGATGGAAATCATTCTTCAATGTTGAAACAGAATATGGTCTCCTTTAGGAAACATTACACAAACAAAATCTAAGTGTTTGATAGCTTAATTTGGAGAAGAGGTTTTACCTTTTTGCCCTTTCTTTTCTTTTTTCTTTCCTCTTCTTTTCTTTTCTTTCTCAGATCTATGCTTTGGAGGAATTCAGGTCAATAAGAATCCCCCAAAAGACTACATGACAAATGTGTACATTAAAGTAATTAAGTGTCACAATTAAGAAAATTCCTTGAATTTCAGACACTGCTAAAAAACAAAAAACAAAAACAAGAACAAAAAGCCTGCATTGCTCTAACTGTCAAGACAGTCAGTCATAAATACCAGATTCACTTTACCAGTACAATAAACTCTGAAAACTAGCACCAAATACCAGCACAATGAACCGTGAACATCACAACCTGTAATGACAACCCAGTTACCAACATAGTATATCACAACCCACTTCTCAACACAACTAACTGTGATTATTACAACCCAAATACCAGCACAATGAGCTGTGTACATCATAACCTAGTTATTAGCACAATAAACCATAAAAACCACAATCAAGATCCCAGTTTTGAACCAATAATTGAACTCTGACAACTATAAGAAGTACACATAAACACCGAGAATCTTGCCTCCAAGACTGTTCTTAGTGTTATAGTTTTACAAAACTTCCTGTTCAGAATAACCTACAAACTCCTGGACTACAACAAGCCTATCTGGACTTTAATTCTGCTCAGTTTAAATATGAAATCAGGATTTGTATCATTTTCTTGAATATTAAGTGCTGTCAATGAAAGCATCACTGTGGGTGACTTTGGCCTAAATGAAATCAGGACAATAGATACTGCCTGGGAAAATCTTGTGGCAAGGTATTTGCAGAGAATTTACTTGTTACATGACAGTGCATAGATGTGTGGGGTGGTGGTTAATGTTAGCTATCAGCTGTTAAACAAACAAACAAAAAACAAAACAAAAATAGACAACCAGGAAAGTGTTATTTCTATGGCTTTCCCTCTTCAACTTCTGAAATTGGTACGGCTTTTACCTTTTGCCCTTGGACACCAGAACTCTAAGCTTATGACGTTTGGTTCTGTCTTACATCAAGCTTAGACCTGAGTGTTAAAAACCGCATCTTCTTCCCTCTTTCTGATACTGTTAGATTTGTAATCAGACATGTGATAATCGTTCTTATATTTCTAACTTTTTGAAGATATATTACTGAACTCCTCACCTTTCAGAGTTATACAACAGCCAGTTGTATTAATAAAATTCCAATTTTATTTACAATCAATCAACTCTTTTTCTGTCATCTTTCAAGCATGTGTTTATTATCTATCTCTGATGCCATGATACTCTATGCCTGACCTATGAACTAAAATATTTTTCTCACTTTAGTTGCTTTTTGAACAATATTTTATCATAGCAATAGTAAAACAACAGAAAAGTTGTAATATTTCTTCTTGCCTGACTACTCTAGAATGATGATCCCTCCAGACTATTGGCTTCTTCCAGAGAACTAATTTTTTGTTTCCACAGAGACAAGCTAGATTTCTCCACACATGTGATATATGTGGATTTATCTGTAGATTGCAGATAGACTTGATTTCTCCTTGCCAGATGGAAGTTATTTTAAGTTGTACTACAAACTTGTGAAGTAACACTTATTTGTAGACCTAGTATTTCTTCCTTTCCTTCAACTGATTGACAGTTAATAAAAATGACTGAAGTCTCACTGAGGTAGACCTTCACACTCATCTATACTAATGATAACACCAATGGGAGATCATATCACTCACACACCAGTATCCTTAGGAGCCTGAGGATATATGTACCATATTAGTCTCATCATACTGGGATGGGTATAGAAAAAAAAGCTGAACACCGTTTTTTATATTCCAGGTGTTTGATGTAGTCATTTACTGCTACTCTAATTAATCCATTGGCCTTTTCTCAGTCTTTCTGGATATTCTCATCTATTGCTAAAGCTCCAAAATTATGTTCAATATGATTCTGTATCCATCTCCACAAAATATCCATCATGATATTAAGCTGCAAACTTAATAACATGATGGAAACTTGGGTTGCCCACAGAAATGAAAGTTTAATGAGGCTAGAGCTTAATCTTTTGTTACTCAAGCTTTCTTTCCCTTCTAACATAAACATGATTGAACGACAGACATCTTTTTGTACCCCCATCATATTCAAGCAAACAGTTATGGCTCCGCTACGCTTTACAAAAATTTTACAGACCACCACTGTTTCTCTTTATACTTTATATCTAAATTTCAGGGTTCTGTCATTGTCTTTGGTATTGATCCATTCTGCACAGCAACTGGCATGCACTTTCTTGGACATACTTCTGAGGACTTAAAGCTTTCTGGCACTCTCAAGTGTTCTTCAGTAGAACTAAACTTTCTTAACACTGCTCTGGAAGGTGTGTCCCTGTCTTCCTTGCCAGTTCAAGTTGTTGTTCGCATGTGACTCTGCAAGCCTTCTAATATTCATTACTTTTGAGGCTTTTTTCTTTTGTAACCACACTATCAAATGATGCTTTCTTTTCTAAACAAAAAAAATGAAATAGATGGTTCTTTCATCATTCAACTAATGCCTTCTGTCAGGTCCTAATTTAGGAGCTGCTTCTTCTAGGAATTCTTCATTAACTTTTGCTAATAAGCACTGGCTATTTCTCTTATTTGAGGAAAGCTCCCAGCGTTATAGACTGTACTCTTCCCTGCCTGCTCCCTCTATCATCGGATGAGGCAGGTTTTTCCTGGTTTGTTCTCATTTGCCTTGTAATAAGCAACTTAATGTTATCATTACTAGCACATAGTAGGAGTTCAATGATGGCATATAGTCAAAAAATTGTACAAAGAATTATTCTCAAATTAATTTTTAACTCATTATTGTAAGCTCTCACAGCATTCAGTAATGATCCTAAATATCTTTGGACCTCCAAACATAAATTGATGTCTTTCTTTAGATTTGTATCTATACAAATTGCCCATTGTATTTGCTTATAATCTCCACCTCAATAATGAATAGCAGTTCTCATTATGGTTTTAGGGACTGATTTTATTTCTATTGATGTAGAAATTAGCAAGAAAGTCCTGAAGGTTTTCAAATGCCTGTGCTTAAAAAGCAAAAATAAAAATCAAAAAGGGAATATAAAACTCAGCAAGGAAAATTTTTAAAAATTGATATTTTATCTTAAAGATATATTAGTTTTAAATCCTTTTATTTTTTTCAATGAATCCATAAAGTATTATGAAAATACTACAGTTTCACTTAAATATAACTCAAGTTCCCAACTGTTAGAATTTTGTAAAACTAAAGCATATGACCAAAGTAAGATATGAATTTTTCATTTTCTTTTATTCATTTTCTTCATAGAAATTATTCATTTCTATAAATGAGTCCCATACTTTAAGTATGTGAAACTGCCTGAATTCAAAAGTTAACTGAGTTCCATTCGTTGGAAGAGCTGTTAATATCTGTCTTAGAGTATGTTAAGTATGAAAAAGTTTTCAGATCATCCACTGTAGTAAACCATTACCAGGTTGACAGTAAAAGTGAAGCATCATATATAATTTGTACATTTTACTAAAGACCACATAGAAATACCAGATCCTGGCTTAAGACTGCCGACCTCAGCCACACCAGTCAGATGCTGGAATGCCTCCAAAGTGCCTTCCACCTCTGGAAGAGTTAAGAATTGATTGACTGTCTCCTAGGAATTAGATTAAATTGCTTGCATGCTTCCTTGCATTCTTTTAAAACCTATCATCTAAAGTCAACTCCCCTGAGGAAGAGAGACAAGTCAAGAAAGAAAGATGATTCTGTTTAACAAGCTGAGTGGAAGGTCGAGAACATCAAGCAGAAAAGGCAGTGCAAGTTGAGATGTTTTTCTGTGGTTCCTAAGAATTATCCCAATGGAGACAAGACAGTGGTAGGATTCCAAAGGCCAAAGCAAATGCTTCAAAACCTTTACCAGGCAGGGTCAGGATCCAGGAAGGATTCCGAAATTATAACCATGCTTTTAGGAATTGTAATGCTATCTAACCTTAGGATTCAGACTCAAAGTATTCTGGGAGAATCTAGTCAGCAATTTCTGGTTTTGTGCATCAATTGTAATTCTGATTCAGCAGAAAAGATATGCTGATGCTTGCAGCCAACCATTGGACAAAGCACAAGGAACCCAATGGAGGAAGTAGGGAAAAGATTGAAGGAGCTGAAGAGGTTTGCAACCCCATAGGAAGAACAATAATATCAACCAATCAGACCTTCAAGAACTTCCAGGGAGTAAACCACCAAGCAAAGAATATGAATTGAGAGATCTATGGCTCCAGCTGCATATGTAGCAGAGGATGGCCTTACCTGGCATCAATGGGAGAGGAGGCCCTTGGTCCTGTGAAGGCTAAATGCTCCAGAGTAGAGGAATGCCAGGGCGGTGAGTCAGGAGTGGGCAAGTGGGTGAGGGGCACCCTCATAGAAGCAGGAGGGAGGGGCTATGGAATAGGAAGTTTGGGGAGGGGAAACTGGGAAGGGGGTAACATTTGAAATGCAAATAAATAAAATAACCAATAAAAATATAAACTTGCTGGAGAGTTCTGTGTTATGCGTCACTGCAACTTACAGCCATGTCATAGTTTCTACATAGGATTATTTCACAGGAGATCTAACCAACTCTCCATCAGTCTGTCTATCTATCTATCTATCTATCTATCTATCTATCTATCTAGTTACATAAAAGCTAGATTGCTTAGTCTAAGTTGATTTTTTTTCTAAACCTAGCAATAACTATAGTGATAAATTTTTTTCTGCAAAAACAAATCAAAACTGGTTGCTGTACTAGGATTCAAATTTTCCAGGAGGTGAGATTTCCTCCAATACCTTCTCTCCAGAGCAGAGCATGGCAAAGGGAAAGGCTTTGCTTTCTTGCTAGGATATGGCACAGTGTACACAAGACACTCATCCTTTGTGGTTTCTAGGCAGATGTTTTAATGACTCTTTCCCTCATATTAATGAAAGGCTAGATTACACCCAGCTCTGTAAAGCATCCTCACTAAAGTTCAAAACCTCTAGGCAGTTGCAAGGCTGGGATGGCATTTACCAAACAAAGCAGAAAGGAGCCACAGGCATCCCTAATAAAGACGTTGCTTCTATCTGCTGAATGGTTTCCCTTATACAGCTTTATGTACTGTCTTTATCTTGAGGGTACTAAACCCATTGAAATGGTCTATTTTCTTCTAATTGGTTTTCTGCCACTGGCTTACTAGCAGGTTACACACACACACACAAACACACACACACACACCTCCCCCCCCCAACCCCTGCTTTAGGTATTTACCTTGATCCCAGCACATCCATCTGTCTCAGAAAGTAGGAAAGTCAGGATCCCTAAAAATACTAGCAGAAATATGCTTATCCGAACCTTCTTGAAATATTTATAAGCCCTGTCAGTTTTGCCTTCTCTTTTCTTTGTGTTCTGTGATATTCAGCACTTTCTACAAAGACTGTAATGAGAAAAGGGGTAGGGGGAGAGCGAAGAAGATCAAAAGAGGTGCTTATCTCTGGTGACATGTCCAAACAGGCACTTGCCCCTCTCTAATATGCTCATCTAATTTGCTCAAAAGCCCCAGCCTGGAAGAAAAGCATCTTGAGGAAGTTTCTTTCCATGGGCTGAGCCATCTGCTAATGTAAGCCTGTACCAGCAATTTACAAGTAATGGTTTACAGCTGTGAACCCTGGCTTCTGCACTGTTTTGGTCATTTAGTAATTACAACAGTTTCATTAACATTTAAAGGGAATAGTCTGTTCAATATCAATTAGGGGCTATCTGCAACTGTGTAGCTCCGTTTTCATATTTGCATGTGACATTTAATATTCTGCACATAAATTCTTGGTCCTGGAAATGCATTGCCACAGAAGGTCAAAATTAATCCAGAGCCGATTTCTACCTGACTTTACTAAGCTTTGGGAAATATTTCTGCAGAGAACAGGAATATAAAAGGTTATTTAGGGGCATTTCTACACATCTGAACATTTAAGGACTTTTTCTTACCACTAAAGTTAAGGTTAAAGAGTTTTCCCAGTGCTCCTGTGTTCTGTTCTTATGCTGTGTTCCAGGGCAGTCTCATTCTTGTCTCATTCAGATCTGCATATCTTAAGTAGAAAGATGACATACATTACTTGCAAATGTTATACACCCACAGTCAGACAACTTTAATATCTGAGAATGTGAGGGAGCTGTGGATTTCAATACTTAAATACAAATACAATTTGGGGGAAACACTAAAGACATTCCACAACCACTTGCATCCGAAAGTAAACCTGGCTCTTCACCTAAATGTTTGGGCAAATGTTGGTATCCCAGTTTTTAACAAAAGCCTTTGCTGATAACACTTCTGTGGCAATGCATTTCCAGGACCAAGAATTTATGTGCAGAAGTGTCATGGTATGAGAAGTTTTTAAGGATTTGGTGGGAAGCTTTGGTAAAGAACAAAGTAAGAGAGGTGGAGTCAGTTGGGCTGTCATGAGGTTAGGCGTTCAGAAGCTGTTTCAAGGAGAGAAGACAGATTCAATATGAGTGGGGCAAGATGTAGAATGTGTTAGTAAGAGTGGCCTAAAGACAATGATCTGAATCAGAAGAGTGGGAGTACTTCTCCCTGCTGATCCTCAGGAACTGGCCATGCTTGCAGCTGAGTTATATACCATGTATCTTTATCCTGAAAGGGAAAGGACGGGAAGTGAAGAAAGAGTGACGAGGGTGATGAGAGGAATGTCCCTGGGCAAGTATAACTGGATTCAGTGAAGACATGAGGCCCTGGCTTGCCTGCTGTGGCACAGTCCACACACTGAGGTATTTTAACAGGTATTCTCTTTGAAACCAGGCACAATGGTGTGCTATTCAAGCAATTGTGGGCTTCACTTGTACAGATAAAATGAAAATTTAAAAAATAATATCTGAATATCTTAGGATTTTGATCTGTAAAAAGAAAGTACACATACAGACATGTACACACACACACACACATGTTTAAACACAGAGATAGAGAAGAGGATGTGAGGTGGATGATTGCTACAAGGGAACAAATGGTATCACGACATGTACAATTCGATATTAGTTGTATGTTTGCAGGTTTGCTGTACACTGTACATTCTGAAAGAATGCCTGTCTGTGAACTAGCTCCTGGAAGATGCGTAGTGTCTAGTTCATGAACTATTCTGTCTGATAAGCTATCCAATAAGGAAATGTTCTGAGCAGATCAGATTTTTTTCATTTGATAATGTATATGTCATTTATTAGTAATAGCTATACTTTATAAATAAATCTTTTAAGGTTAGTTTTAGTCAGTATATACAAATGTCATTATCTCAAAGATTTTGGTCCATCTAAAACATGCAATGGTTTTCTATTCGTTTAGAAGACCAATCCAGAAGGACTTTGCTGTCTTGGTAAATATTCACTAGCTCCTGCTTCTGGAATGTGATTTGTGTGTCCATTGGACACGAAGCATTTGAGTGTTCAGCTGGTAGCTAGGAAAATAACTCATATCTGATTCATAGAACATCATATTTCCAAGTCATGAGATTCAAAGACAAACAGATAAACAAAATCATATAGCAGCTTTTGATCCTTAGTTTAATGCAGGCTGTCAATAAGGGTTGTAATGTTGCCAGTAAGGTAGGTACAGGCCACCGGCTTGTGTTTTGAAGGAGTTTATTGTGAAACAAGCATAGTGCTTACTTAGGATATAATTTAGAATCTTGAATTCTGATTGGCACTTCTTTAGCTCCTTAAAGAAACAGAAAACTAGGAGGTAAACACAGCATTAAGTAATGGAATGGCATGGAGGTTTCTTTCTTCCTTTCTTTTTTTTAAGCCCTTACAAGTTCCCTTTGCCTCACCTTGGGTATGGGGCAGTGTCCAAAGTGAGTCCCAACATAATTCATTCTTTCCCTCTCTTTTCTTTGCCTTTGTTTGTTTGTTTGTTTGTTTCTTACTTTCGTTCTTTTTGTGAGATGCAATCTAACCTTTGGCAAGTCTTGAACTTGCTTTGTAGATGTGGGCAGCCTCTAACTCGAAATTCCAGGTATAAGCATGCTGCTATCTATAAAATAATCTGTGCGCTTGCATGTTTATATGTTCAACAAAATAAGTAGTTGCTGTATTCATGAACAACATTCATAAGCTCAATGATAGATATAATTTATGTGTAATCTAACCATGACTGGGTATTCCCATTTAAGGTCTGACTTATTCCTGGCTTAGGCTATGAGGTACAAAGTCAGAGAAACAGGAGGAGACAGGAATCAAACACACATGCCTCACTACCTATTTTCTTTAACTGGGCTTTATCTCCTAAGTTTCCCACCATTTCACAGTAGCCCATTAAGTTTTTGTCCAATGATAGATTAATCTATTGATTTGTTTGTAGTGAGAAGTTTTGTTTCTTAAGAAACTCAGTCATGGCTATTGTGAAAGGTGTCATTTCCCTAATTTCTTTCTCAGTCTGCTTATCCTTTGAATATAGAAAGGCTACTGATTTGCTTGAGTTGAGTTTGTAACCAGCCACTTTGCTGAAGTTCTTTATCAGCTGTAGGAGCTCCCTAGTGGAGTATTTTTGGGTCACTTAAGTATACTATCATATCATGTGCAAATAGTGATAGTTTGACATCTTCCTTTCCAATTTGTATCCCTTGGACCTCCTTATGTTGTCTAATTGCTCTAGCTGGGACTTCAATAAATATATTGAAAAGATATGGAGAGAGGGGGCAGCCTTGTCTAGTCCCTGATTTTAGTGGGATTGCTTCCAGTTTCTCTCCATTTAGTTTGAAGTTGGCTACTGGTTTGCTGTATATTGCTTTTTACTATGTTTAGATATGAGCCTTGAATTTCTGTTCTTTCCAAGACTTTTAGCATGAAAGGGTGCTGAATTTTGTCAAATGCTTTTTCAGCATATAATGAAATGATCATGTGGCTTTTTTCTTTGAGTTTGTTTATGTAGTGGATAGCATTGATGGATTTCCGTATATTGAACCATCCCTGCATCCATGGTATGAAGCCTACTTGGTCATAGTGGATGATCATTTTTATGTGTTCTTGGATTCAGTAGGCAAGAATTTTATTGAGTATTTTTGCATCGATATTCATAAGGGATATTGGCCTGAAATTCTCTTTCTTTGTTGGATCTTTGTGTGGTTTTTGGTATCAGCGTAATTGTGGCTTCATAAAAGGAGTTGGGTAGTGTTCCTTCTGTTTCTATTTGGTTGAATAGTTTGAAGAGTACTGGTGTTAAGTCTTCATTGAAGGTCTGATAGAATTCCTCACTAAAACCATATGGTCCTGTGCTTTTTATTTTTGGTTGGAAGGATTTCTATGACCCCTTCTATTTCTTTAGGGGTTATGGGTCTGTTTAGATGATCTATTTGATCCTGATTTAATTTTGGTATTTGGTATCTGTCTAAGAAATTGTCCATTTCCTCCAGATTCTCCAGTTGTGTTGAGTACAGGCTTTTGTAATAGGATCTGATTTTTTTTGGGACTTCTGGGGAATGGGGAGTCAGAAAAGGGGAAATCATTTGAAATGTAAATAAAAAATATATCGAATAAAAAATTAGTTTTTGGGGGAAAAAACTCAGTTATGTTATGGGAGTGTATTTTTCTTTTAATCCAATTTGTGGGCTAAGAGACTGGTTAATATCAGGTGATTATAAATTGCCTCATGCACTAGTGGGGGTATGGTTTTGCCTGCTCTAGACAGTTTACATTTGGAATTCTGGGATAAATACAAGACCTCCCAGAAGAACAAAATGGCTGTTGTTCCCCTTGATGCTCTGGGTTCTTGTTGTTTCAGTTTGTCAGGGGATCATGAGCAAAGAGCAAAAACAAAGAAGTTGGAGACATCCTGCAGGTGAAGAATGGACTTGTACCAAGGAGCCCAAAGCCTCTAATCAGCAGGGAGTACTACTACTCTATTTTGTTGACTGAAAGAAATCAATGCCCCTAACCTTCTTTTTCTCCTACCTAGTGTTGGAAGATTGTAAGAGATTGGAGAAGGAAAAGGGTTGGATGAGGGAGAGAGATATAAGAACTCAATAAAATAACTTCGGATGGCGGAGAAGTATCTTAAAATATGCTCAACTTCATTAGTCGTTAGGGAAATGCAAATCAAAACAACCCTGAGATTTCACCTTACACCAGTCAGAATGGCTAAGATTAAAAATTCAGGAGACAGCAGGTGTTGGAGAGGATGTGGAGAAAGAGGAACACTCCTCCACTGCTGGTGGGGTTGCAAATTGGTACAACCACTCTGGAAATCAGTCTGGCGGTTCCTCTGAAAACTGGGCACCTCACTTCCAGAAGATCCTGCTATACCACTCCTGGGCATATACCCAGAGGATTCTCCACCATGTAATAAGGATACATGCTCTACTATGTTCATAGCAGCCCTATTTATAATTGCCAGATGCTGGAAAGAACCCAGGTATCCCTCAACAGAAGAGTGGATGCAAAAAATGTGGTTTATCTACACAATGGAGTACTATTCAGCCATTAGAAACAATGAATTCATGAAATTCTTAGGCAAATGGATGGAGCTAGAGAACATCATACTAAGTGAGGTAACCCAGATTCAAAAGGTGAATCATGGTATGCACTCACTAATAAGTGGATATTAACCTAGAAAACTGGAATACCCAAAACATAATCCACACATCAAATGAGGTACAAGAAGAAAGGAGGAGTGGCCCCTGGTTCTGGAAAGACTCAGTGAAACAGTATTAGGCAAAACCAGAACGGGGAAGTGGGAAGGGTTGGGTGGGAGGACAGGGGAAGAGAAGGGGGCTTACGGGACTTTCGGGGAGTGGCGGGGCTAGAAAAGGGAAATCATTTGAAATGTAAATAAATTATATCAAATAAAAAAAAAAGAAAAGAAATGTGGTATATCTACACAATGGAGTACTATTCAGCCATTAGAAACAATGAATTCCTGAAATTCTTAGGCAAATGGATGGAGCTAGAAAACATCATACTAAGTGAGGTAACCCAGACTCAAAAGGTGACTCATGGTATGCACTCACTAATAAGTGGATATTAACCTAGAAAACTGGAATACCCCAAATATAATCCATATATCAAATGAGGTACAAGAAGAAAGGAGGAGTGGCCCCTTGTTCTAGAAAGACTCAGTGAAGAAGTATAGGGCAAAACCAGAACGGGGAAGTGGGAAGGGGTGGGTGGGAGGACAGGGGGAGAAAAGGAGGCTTATGGGACTTTCGGGGAGTGGGGGGCTAGAAAAGGGGAAATCATTTGAAATGTAAATAAAAAATATATCGAATAATAATAATAATAAAAAACAACAAAAAAAAACATACACACATAGGTTTGGGCTCTCCTGATCTTGTTACCTAAATAAATGGTTGGATCTCTGAATAGTGCTTCAGTGGGCACAAAGTTTTTGCTATATGAACATTTGGTGACATATAAGTTCCAAACTGTAACACCTAACCAAAAAAGAAAGAAAGAAAGAAAGAAAATGAAAATGAAAATGCACAACGGTGACATTTTCTTCTGTAATTTATTTATTTATTTATTTATTTATTTGGTATTTTCGAGACAGGGTTTCTCTGTATAACCCTGACTGTCCTGGAACTCATCTGTAGACTAGGCTGGCCTCGAACTCAGAAATCCGCCTGCCTCTGCCTCCCAAGTGCTGGAATTAAATGTAGTTTATTTTCTATCATACAATATATCTGGTTAACTATACTCTTGCCTAATAGCCCAACCCCAATAATAACTTACTCCAGAGAAAGGGCAATGTTTGATTCTCCTCTAGGAAGATGCAAAGGTAATATCATTATGAGTTTAAGAAGAGATTTATTTGCTTTGTGTTGCTCATTTCATAATACTTCAGAATATGCAAGTTTTAAAGAAAGGATTGCTTGTGCTTTGCAGTTCTGGGGGTCAAAGTGGAGGTGCCCTGTGGTGATAGCTTTCTTATTGCTGGTTCAGATCATCCTCTGGCAAGAGGCAAGGGGTGTGCAAGTATCTCCACTGCTCTTTTATGAAATATAACTCTGATTACCCACATGACATATTTAGTTCATTTTAAGGATAATGCTCTAAATGACCTAAGACCCAGACAGCTGGCCATAGCTTTTAAAGATTCACACTACTACAAGACACTAGAAACCTTGGTCTCAGAACATCAAACCTTAGTGGACAAACCACATCTAAATTTTAGTGAGGTATTTGCTCTTTTTATATTGTATGGGATTCAATCCTAACAACAAAATAAACAGTAATATGTAATATCTGTGCTATTAATAAATTGGTTGAGATGGGTTTGGCTTAGTTGTGAAAATTCTACAAATTGCAGGGGCATAAGAAAGAAAGATGCTGCGTTTGATCATCAAAGCCCTCTGTGAGTCCTGGGAAGTCAGTTTCAGTTGTTACTAGGGAATCCTTTAATCATTTTCTCCCTGTATCTCAACTTAGGTCTCTTTCTATAGTCAACAATGAGCAGGAGTAAATAGACAAAGTTTCAATACTTACCCCTAAATACTTCAGATGCAAGTGTTATCTTTTGATAATATAGTAGCTAAAGACCACCAACATACAAGCTTGAGAGATACCATATCTCCAGATGGATTGTTAACTTTCAAAGTGACTTCAAGAATGTCAGAGCTGTGCAAATATTAGCAAGTAGCTGCAATGCTGACTGAAGTTTGCTGTCCATGATTTTGTGTATGTACTGTCAGACAAGCAATAAAGTAAGACTCCACTACAGAGATGTCTATTCAAATGCACATCTTTTTATTTTTAATGAAAGTCCAAGAATTCTCATGGAAATAGTAAGTTTTGGTTTTACTATTTTCAACCTAGAAGATACTATTTTTTTTAAAGAGGGAAGTGTGGAATGAAATGAATACTTGATCTAGTTCTCAGAATACTGATGAGGAGTCTGAGTACTTACTTGTGATGATAAAAGTGATTGGTCACTTATATCTTTGTGGGAGACCAAACTGAGGAAAACCAGACCTTCAACAGCTCTCACCTTGAGATTCCATTGACCTTGCAGTTTACAGCTGAACCACCCCCTTCTTCACACAAGGCTGATTGACTGGTTCTTATCCTGGTTGAACACCTGGGGTTGTCTAGGTGGAACCAGCATTCCAGAAAAGCTGCTGGATGCCACAGCCAGCATCTGCCCTGATGACCTTTCCTCTTTCTGTGCTTTTAGCATTCCCTTCAGCCCCTCCCTACTTCCTCTCTGGTGCGTTCATAACCAGGCATTTTGCTTTTCATTAAAGAGGCTTTGACAAGACACCCCTTTTTGCTTGGCCTCACTCTTCTTTCCCGCCCCTTCCTCTTTCAGACTTGGGTTCTCCTCGGCTCCCCTAATAACTAGGTCCCATGGGACAGGAAATATCTTGATGCAAATCAATTTTGATTACACTTGGAGCCAACGTTTTATTACATAACGTCAATGAGGATGATACAAATCTATATAAAAGAGAAAGAGGAGACAAGTACTGTGGCTCATTATTTTGAGTTTCATTACTTATGAACAATAATTATGAGAAAACAGGTATTCAAAATGGCTACAAATAAGAAAAACTTGTTAAAATTCTCTTCAAGGGTAAATGTTTTTCTTATCAAATTTTCTGCTTCAGTTTCTTATTGTTCTTGTTTTCCCACGACCTTTGGGTATAGCATCTTCTGATGATTTACCCAGTTAGTTCCGATTTGTCTATCAGTTTGTTGAATGAGCTGAACGCAATTAGAATATCATGAAAATGTAAGCACCAGGGCACATTGTAATACTTGGATTTGAGCATCCGGTGAAACATCATAGGTGGCAGGAATGCAACGCATGTGTAATGGGAGCAGCAGGAGGACATGGGTTAGGAGACTGGGGAGAATGCCAGTGATGTAAGCCAGCCACAGCATGGGAGCCTGGGCACAACTCACTAATACAAAGCTTCACGTTGGGGGTGGGGGGTCATTGCTCTTTACTGACAGCTCCTTTCAGCATGTCCTCCTGTAAGGAATTTGGGAACAGGCACACCTTTGTCAAAAAGTGACATCAAAATAAGCATGCTTAGATATATATTAGCCCCTAGTGCAGTAAAAGGCAAGCTGTCAATAAAAATAAATGAATGAATAAATAAATATTGTGGACCATCTCTTGAGTTTCATCTCTTAAAATTATGAGATGTGGGCTGCAGAGATGGCTCAGCGGTCAAGAGCACTCTGACTCATCTTCTGAAGGCCCTCCGTTCAATTCCCAGCCACTGCATAGTGGGTCACAACCATCTATGATGGGATCTGATGTGTCTGAAGACAGTGGACTCA
Source organism: Apodemus sylvaticus (assembly GCF_947179515.1). Taxonomy (NCBI): domain Eukaryota; kingdom Metazoa; phylum Chordata; class Mammalia; order Rodentia; family Muridae; genus Apodemus; species Apodemus sylvaticus. The sequence goes on along the minus strand of NC_067474.1, from coordinate 44,478,432 downwards.
TATAAGTGAAAATAAACTTAAAGTAAAATAACTTAAAAAGATATGGGATGTATAGCTCTTTCATACACAGATCATTTTAAGTTATATGACATCCTGTTTGACAGGTAGGGTGACAATCCATCTCATGTCTGCCCTTGGGAATCAGCTTCTTCCCCTACATAAAGTGAGGATTCTACAGCCACATTCTGACTCCTGCATGCTCACATTCTGGAGAATTTACTCTGCATTTCTCTCACTTTTCATCTATCCATACTTCTATTTCCTTTTGGGAAATCCTGTCACAGAGGAACCCCAACCCCAGCTCTGGTAACAGAGAGAGGCGGCCATGGATGGACTTCAGTGTGCAGAATTGTTGGAATTACTAAGCCAATAAGTTGCATGGTATTTCTTCGGTTTTGATATTTGTGAGAACTACACAAATGCCTTTTATTTAACTAATTTTGCTGTTATCATTACTGGGTTTTAGTGATTTATTGCACATAATGTTACATGAAGTTCAAATTGAAGGTCAGTTAGCATACACCTTTTTGTGGTAACTGTTCTAAAAACCTGCTTATAAAATCATTATTATTAATAGCCTTCTATTTACAAACATTTTGTTGAAATGTAGCCACTCTGGAGTAGCATGTGCCTATTCACAACTGTATTAATGATAGTAGATAAAGATGTATTGAGCACTTACTGTGTGAGTTTAGAGTATTATTTGAACTATCTTATTTGAAGTTTTCCCAAATTTAAGAAGAAGAAACTAGTTTCGGTTTCATCTTTGAATACAGAACTAAGGCACAGAGAGACTGCAAACTTGCAAATGCTCATGAGGGATACTAGTGGTGAAGAATTGGAACCATAACCTGAAGCACATCTGACATATTAAGGACATGTATGAAGAACTTGCTCTGAAATGTTAGCCTTTAAACTGCTTCTGCTTTTTTCAGCTCTGTGCTATTTTTGGGGCTATAATGGAAAGCATTTATTTTTGGTGAATCATACTGTTTATCACTAAACTATGCCATTCATTCTTATATATTCTATTACTGTAACTGACTTATGAAAAAAGCATTTCAAAGATGACCTTAGAATAGCTTTCTAAGCAAACAACTCAATATGGGTTGACTGAATGCCACATAGTTTTATGAGGACAACTCTGAATTATGCCTATTATATGAAGAAATAAATTGCATTATCTAGTAAATATTTTGAACTATCAATTATGGATGCATTCTTTAAGAGTCTTCTTTTAACAGATGTATGGGTATCATACCTCCTAAGAATACTATCAAATTGGCACTTAAAGACAAGGAACTCCTTGAGAATGAAGATCAGGGCTTGGACAAGGCTTGCATGCTTATCCTCTAGGCTAATTAGGCTTGAAAGTCACAAAAAACAATGGAAGCGGGGAAAAGGATGGGGTTGAAAAGAAGTTCCATAATGTTCCTTTTTATTTCTTTGATATTTTTGTGCACAATAATCATGTCTGTAATATTGAGAGTGTGTTGTTAAGATTAAAGCTTCGTGAGATTTAAGGGCTCCCATCTCTAAAGAGATGCTGTGATCAGACTCAACCTATTTGATGACGCAGCTGTTTGTGTGAGTTACCTTCCCACTACCACCATGAGATATCTGAGGTAATTACATTATGAAGAAACAAATTGATTATTGGATCATAGTTCAGGAGTTCTAGTCAAAGATCATAGGCTTGCCGTTACACACAGCTGAGCAGAGAAGGTGCAATACAATAAATGCTTCAGCCTTTGCTGGGAAGCAAAGACACTGAGGGGAAAAGAGTAGGCTTCATGATCTACATTAAGAGAATTCCTCAGTTGGCTAAAGACTTCACATAAGGACCAATAGGAAACGGCTCTCAATGTCTCCTATAGTACCTCTGCCCTCTAACTATGGCTATCCAACTATCTGTGCGGGACACTGCCTATTTTGAAATCAAATCACTCTGCCATGACTTCTAAAGCTTACTCCTATTTCTTAATGCAGAAAACTTTCATTCTTTCCCTGAAAGTCTCCAAAAACTTTACTGCCCCAACATTTCTGAAATGTCCAAGTCCAAGGTCTCCTCAAATACTAACATGCAACTCATAAAGCACTGAGAAGAGAGTGAGAAGTAATATATTTCCTAGATACAAGGGCAATGAAGGCATGGCGCATACATTTCCACTCCAAGATCAAGAAAGAAGAGAACAGGAAAGAAGTTAACCTGGAAGCAAGACCAAAATTTGGAACAAGCATGAAATACTAAAGTTTTATGTAGCACATGAGAGACACTGTGACAGAAGCCAGCAGCTTCCATGTAATTTGAGTACAGCAGACCACTGTCTGAGCAGGCTTTGTCCCTGCAATGTGTTACAGATCTTTATTTTTTTCATTGCAGCTTTTGCTAAACACTCAGAGCTCTGGTGTGTGTCACTCTCTGGGGCCCAACTTGCACACACTGATGTCTGTGTAACATATGTCAAGCCTACTAGGTTTTGATTTGTTTGGATTTTTTTATTTGTTTGTTTTTTAAATCAGAGTGAATGGTGCTAGGGCCCTATGATTTTTGCATTCTGCATTTCTGTAAAACAATCATCACATGGAGTCCAAAATCTACCATTGATGTGCAACACGTGGATTTTGCTTGAATCATATTTTCAGAGGCCTCAGAATGCCCTGTTGCTCAAAAGGAGGAACAAAGTAACACCATTCTGAATACAGGGCTTTTGTTTTCTTTTCTTTTTTCTTTTTCTTTTTTCTTTTTTTTGATGAAACTGTTCATTTCCTGGAAATTTGGAAACAAATTTGTATTTCCTTACCTTTGATCAAATAATAGGGGTGAAGTGACCATAAAAGTTTCCAAGATGTCCATGTGATATCTTTACTATTTTCAAAGTGCAAAGCTTTTGTCTGTTTCTTATTGGCAACTGCCAGCCACATTTTTCTAGCCAAGATGCAATTTTCCCAAATCATTTACTCCACTGTCCAAGTAATTTTTATGGAAGTATGGCTAAGAGCAGCCCATGGTACCCAAATGGCATTCTGTGTGTTCTATAGTCTTTTAAGTCTCCTCAGAGATAAGCATCGACCCATTTAATCTTTGTTTCCTGCAAGGAGTATCAAGGCATATGCATTCTTTACCATGATTTAAAGAAGATCATTCTTCAGTTCCCAATAAAGTCCTCATTTCTATTAGAACCTCCACAGCATATCCTTTGCTGTCCCTATATCTAGCAACTAACTTGTCTTCTCTCCACCCACCAGAGTGATTTATTAATCTTTGTTCTAACATTTTAGACTATCTTCAGCTTGTTCCTCCAAACATTCCGAGTCCTTCTATAAACTAACTTCAAAGGCCCCTCCGTGCTCTCAGGTACACTTCTACATAATAACCCTCTTTGTTAGCAAGTTTGTTTGTTGATTTTCAGTCCCTACAATAACTACATGAGACCATTCACTATAAACAAAACAGATTTATTTTAGTTGCTGCTTTTGGAAATTTAAGTCTAAGAATAGTGGTCTTATTGCTTTTGGGGTCTGCGCAGGGTGACATGTCCTGGCAGGAACATATAGGAGAAGAAATCTTTTACTTTCAGGACTGAAAGGAAGAGACAGGCTTCATAATTTCCATTAAGGGCACATTCCCAGGGAAGTCTGCCCAGAAGGCCCGCCCCATCTAACATATCAGACCCACAATATATCTCAATAGTACTGTTCTGTTTAACAAATCTTTATTCAACAGCATTTGGGGGACACTGTCCACATTTAAAAAAATCCCTGTGAAGAACGAAGCTTCTCTAAGAGATTTCCAACTGGGATAAGAGGAAAAATGTAAAACTGGGTTGAAAAAATTACCTTCAGGATGTATTGTTTGCTCTCTATATGCAGGTATTTCTGTGCAATTTGATAGACTAGAGAGCACCTGGTATTTAGCTCCTCAACCTACCACAAATCATTATTTGAATCAACCTAAGAAGTAAAATACTTCAGAGTCCACTGATATGCCCTACAGTTGAGCACAAAGCCATAGCTCTATATTTTGGGAATGAGTGCATGGAACAGAGTGAGGTAGGAAAGGAAGCTAGTCTAGAGAGTGTTAAGTACCTGTCTCCACTTGCATAGAGCTGCCTGTCTGTCTGTGGCTGAGTGCCAGGATGCTTCCCTGGACAAAAAAGACAAAAAGAAATGAGGATGTTCTACTGAACCTATAGATGGTTGTATTCCTGCCCTGTTGACTGAAAACCAAGAAGGACAGAGAGATAGCAGGCAGTAAGAAAAGAAACCCACTGGGGAGCATCAGTGAATTTCTGAGAGTTGAAAGAGAGTCTCTGAAGCTATATCACATGACCTGGAATTAGAGGCCCAGTGACTCTCATCTTTAACTTAGGAAGCCATCAGGTATCAGTCATTTTTCAGTACTACTACGAGGTGGAGAAATGAGGGTTGGATAGTACTTGTGGTTAAAAGGTTTTTATGTTCACAGAGCTGCCATGCTGCAAAAGACAGGTTGCTTTCATATTTCTGTTGCAATCTGATTCCTACTAATCTCCCCTCCTCCCTGTTCTCAGTTGTCTTTTCATAACCAACTGCTATTCCCTTTACACATGCTCAAAGGGAGTTTTAAAGAGAGTGCCTCATATGATACACTATACAACACTCATGAATAGTTCTGCTAATTCTCTTTGTAAGGCTGAAGCCCTGTACTACTTTGTCTTCAGTATATTAATGCAGTGTAGCCACGTGGCAGATACTTTAGCCAAGAATAATACCTGGATTCCAAAATTTGAGCAGCAATTATCAGGAGGTTCCGAGCACTGATTTATCTGAGTCCCTGCTCTCCCCCAAGCTGTACACAGCGCCCTAATGATGAGCAATTGAGCAGCAGCGTCTTTCTTGTGTTCATTACTCTCCAACAAGATCTTAACTTGATAAGGCCACCGTGAAAAGGCTAGATCAGCTTTCGACAGGGTAGCAGGTGCATTTATCAACTGCTTGTGTTTGCTGAGTCAGGGACTGCTGTGCTTTTTAACTTCTTTTTCTTCTAGTAAAGAAGTTACTTTTTTTTTTAATATTTAGGGGGTTGCTCTGTGTTCCTGAGATTGTTTCCCATTATGGTTACTGAAGAAAGGGGTTAACATTTTCTCTCTTTCTAGTATCATGCCTTTTCAATAAATTGTGTCTGTTATACAACAAAATGCTGGAGATTTGTGGTATCATTTCTCCCTTCAAAATACAAGCATATGCCTAATTAATTCAGGGATATTTCATGAATCTTAGGTATCAAGGAAAAACCATGCAACTGGGGAAAACTGTAGAAATATCAGTCAGATGCTGGTACCTGTCATTTAAGTAGAACACAATTCTCACAAGAATTGTATCAGCTGCTGTCTTCAGAAATATTAACTCTTTGTGCCTGCAATCCTCAGAATCAATGAATTCTGGTTCATAATGATTGTTTTTGTTCTTGGCCTGAGGGAGGGTGGTTTTATTCTTATAATGTCTTGCAAGTCGAAAGAGTAGCATAAAGGAAAGGAAATACTAGAGAAAAAAAAAATCAATGCAAAGTCCCAATTTGGCAGCACTCATTTTGGCTAATTATAGGGTACAGGTAGGAAATATGGCTAATGGGGTTTAGCAACAGATGTGGAGCCAGCATAGAGCTCTAGATTCTTCCTCTGCCTCAGCTGTGACTTCCTGCAGTGTTGCACAAGTCATTCAAACCTGTTTTTGATTCAGTTCTTTCACTAAATTATGGATACTAATGCCTACTAGCTATGTCATACATTGTTCAGAAGAATGCCTCGTAGGAAGATCACAATACCCGTTCAAAGGGTTGAACAGCTCTTTAGGCACAGTCTCTGCTGAATCAAACTGAACAGGAGGAGAGGCCCTTTCAGTTGGGGCCTCTGTTCTCCATTTAAAACCAAAATGAATGCAAATCTGAAAGTGACTTTGCACTTGCCAAGTCTCCTCTGCCTCTCAGGCATTCTCTCACAAGCTGATTGTAACTATGCAAATGATAGCGCTATCTGTGGCACACACTAGCACTTTAAAAAGCTTGGTGAATCCAAGGCTGATTGGCAGTTACAAACTTATCTGTGACCTAATTTGTGGTCAAGAAGCACAGGCAGCTTGAGGTTTTAAAAGACAGGAAGGTTGGTTGCTAGGGATTACAACAACAGCAGCAGCAACAACAGCAGCAGCAGTAGCAACAACAACAACAACAACAGCAACAGCAGCAGCAGCAACAACAAAGGTCTGCACCTGGGATCTCGTTTGGAATTTGGAAGCAATATTCACGAAGAATTCTGAAATTCCAGAGAGTTTCACAGAGCAAAAGTAATCCCAGATAAAGAATGGGGACAATTTCTGCAGTGAAAGACAGGAACAATTTCCCAATCGACTGAAATGATTACATACAGCGGGGTAGTGTGTGTGTGTGTGTGTGTGTGTGTGTGTGCTTTTCCATTGTTAACAAGAAAGCGAACTGGTTTCTGTGGCAAAAATAGCAATAGATTCCCTGAGTATTTCCCAGGACTTCAGGCACTTATCCTGATGTTCTACACCAGCATATAAATGAACCAAATGCTGGATAAGCCAGGAATGAGAAAGAGTTCAGAGAAGGAAACTAACATGAGTTGCTTGTTTAGTTGGCAAGCCAGTACAAAGTGTGCCTGTGATCTACAGAGGTCAAGTGGCTTGTCCAAGTTCACTGACCTGGTAGGTGGTAGAGCCTTGTGAATAAACAGACAGCCCTGGCTTTTTTTTTTCTTTTACACTTCTAGTTGCCTTTAGGACATGTCTGAATCTATACACCAACTGCAGAGAGAGAGAGAGGACTGCCGGACTTGTGGAGTACCCCAGGCCATAGTACAAGGGGAAACCCTTCAGTTGACTTGCCCAGCTTCCCGCTGTTTGTAACTCAGCCAATTTGCCTTGTGGAAAGCTCTGTTGTCTCCTACCTCTGAGAGGCCTCTCCTCTGACTGGCTCCTGCAGGCCCTGCCTGTTTGCTGTTTCTACTTCCCAGTGATCAACAGCTGTTTTATGCTTTTCCCATTGTGCTTCACTGCACTTTGTAGCTCTTCTGCCCACCTCCACGTGGCTCACCTTCATGTATTGAAGGGCGGTAGTGTTTGTGGCCTGTTATTATGTTCCTGAACAGCCCTATGAAGTGGAACTTAAAGGGGCTGAGTTGGAGAGGAACTTCCATTACTACCACTTCTCTTCATTTCTCACTGTCACTGGGGCCTTTATGATTGCCACAGTTCGGGAAGCTCAAACCTGAACCGGACTTTTCTGTGTTTTCAATTGTTATTTCAGGTCATGTTGATAAGCAAAGTGCTGGAGTAAAGAGGTTAAGAGAATTAGGTAGATTAAATTATAAAACAATTACCTTGTTTAAATGGTTCAGTGAGGTAAGTTTTGGAACTTAAACCTTTCTATATATCACTAAGCATTGTGATTGGAGCCTTGTCTTCCGAGCTCACCAGGCTAGGAACCTGTAGAGTCAACATTGATCATATGGCAAAGGCCAAGTCAATCTGAACTCTTAGTTCTGAAGATTCTTACCTCCATATTTTAAGGTGTGTCTTTGTGTTAATATATTTCTTAGAACCCTGGCTGGTATCATCTCTATACCTGACCTGCAGTACAATGTTCAATATGGACTTGGCTTAAATTGGCAAATTCATATTACGATAAAATGAGAATCAAAATAAGAAGTATGAACTCACTGTCACAAATCTGATATTCCTTTGTTACATTCAAAAACTATGGAACAAAATCTACTTATTCTGTATTGAGGTTTTACAGAACTAAATTGTATTGCATTACAGTTAAATTCTTGCTTTGCAAACATAGTTGAGAGTCACACAATGGCACTTTGAGTCTTCAATGGAATACTGCAGAGAAACTTAACATGTGTGAATCAGGCTGCTTTTGCGATGCTAAGCTTTCAGATAACAAATAGTAAATACAGATGCAGGATTGGACAGCTTCAGTGAGGCTCCCTCCCATGGCTTGTCTAGTGCTGTATTAAAGCCTCTCACAATGACATTTGTACCAGCTGGAAGACACTTGAATGTTTTATACAGCAAGACTCATGAGTCTCTCTGTTTAGGGACTGACTGTGTTCAAGAGAAATCTTCCTTGCCTAATACTAGTTTTAACATTATTATTATTATTATTACTTTATAAACTAAACATTTTAAAATGTCAAATTGTGTTATTACCTTTGATCTCCACCTTGCTAATTTAACTACTTAAATGTAGTAAGCAGTTCTGCAGTAACTTCATAATTTTAATAAAGATATATCTTATTGAAACCTCTAAGTTCAAGCAATGATCTATGTATTGCTTTGAACATTGCTGAATAATGTTCTGTATCTTCTCAACATATCTTATTGTTTTGAGTCATTAAATGCTGATGTAGTAGTTGCCTGCAGCACGCTTAAGCAATAAGCCATGACAAGGGACTCTTCCATTCTGTAATGCCTGGGGAATGTTGGTTGAAAGAGTTTTCTATTTATTAGAAAAGGAGAAATCCCCTATATACATCGTATAAACTTGCGGTTCTGTTTCTACATTACAATAATCACATAGGTTATTTATTATATATCTGCTTAAAAATTTACTTCATATCTTAAGGCAAGGAAAACCACATCAAATATTTGCAGCCCTGAACAATTAATGCCAAGCACAAGATTGAGATGTTCATGTTCTGATCTGAGTACTGCAAGCCTTTTTCCTTTCTTCCCCCATTATTTCATTCTGTGAGATCCATCCCTCCAGGGATGTTGCCCATCCTGTATGAAGATTTTTTTTTCTCTTGTGCAATAACACTCTCTTCTTTTATTTTAGATTCTTAAAAAGCTATCTCAGGAATTTTGGTGTAGCTCCTGATTCAGCGGTATTGATGGTAATTGAGAGGGGAATACAGACTGAGCTCAAGTGCAACTCTACTTAAATTTACTTCCCCTGAGAGAAGAATTTCCAACACAGACAGTCCAAAGGATTCTGTAAAATTTGTGTTTGTAAGAACAGCCCTTCTTTATATTTTATTCTTTTTGAAATGATCTAGAAAGCCATGAAAATTATCATAGCTTCCAAGGGGGGTAGGAGAGCTTTGTCTGTGTTTAAAAGAAAACCCATTGGTGCAGATAAATTTCCCTTTTATTTAAAAAATAAATCCAGATATATCTGAATAAAATAGTGTAACTTCACTGGGAATAGACGTTTGCACTGAGACAGTTTTCTTTCCTAAGACTTCTCTGAAGGTCATTGCTTTTGGATTTCAAGATGAGGGGCAGTTCCTGCTACTTTTATATCTTTATCTGGAGCTCGATATCTATTTTAGTTCTGTAAATAACACAACACCTTTACATCACCATATATAGGTGTGAGTAATTTTAAAAAGATTTGAGGTGAGATTATAAAACTAACATCTTATATAGTCTTTTGGATAGGATATAGTCCTCATTACATTGAAAGTATATGTCCTTTGATAATAAGCTGAGGCATACCTACCAGTTCCCATTCTTTAAGAAGCAATGGCCATCAAATTAGCCTTCTGTAGCTGAGCACTTGGCTACTACGTTGGTTCTTTTTCCTTATACCTTTTCAACCCCATGACACTAGATAGGAGATTTAAAATAAATAGAGGAGAAAGGAGCATCATTATCACTATACTACTCCTGATGATTGTAGCAGTGACTTCCTTGGGAGATGTTTGATCTTTGCCAGCAGGATATCTAATTTCTTTTTGTTTTATTTTTGTACCTGACTATTTAACAGACAGAAACCAACAGCATCCAATGAACAACCAGCAAACCATGAACAACCAACTTTCAGAGCTCTAGCGTGTATACACTCTGATGATTCCCTAGAATTCCAAACCTCAAACATACACAGAAACTATCTGTAGCTGGCAAAATCATACCTCTGCTAGAACATTAGCAAATCCTTGCCAGCTGCTAGGGACAATCCAAAGCAGCCCCAATATCCCACATCTGGGATTAAAATGAAAACATATTCACATAATATTTCTGGGTTTTTTAAGAAACCAATTCTCACTGCACACAGCAAACATTAACATAAACAACGCTATATGATTCAATAAGACTTGTGTAGGGAAGTTGAAGACAGAGCAGAGTGAGTTGTATTTCTCTGTTTAGATTGCTTAGAAAGAGAGAATTCATGGTAGAAGTGACATTTTAGTAGCAATTTGGATGGAAGGGAGAATTTAGTTGAAAATTGCAGGGATATTCCCATATATGATTGACCAAAAGGTCAAACTTTTAAAACTTTATATGGAACAATTTTAAAAGTGTATATCTTAAAGTGTTAAGTATAGTAAAAATATTAGTAACAATCTTAGCTGGCTTCTTTCTGTCATTGATCATGAGTGACATCAATGTGAAGAAAGGGAAATTTTGGGGGATAGGAATGCTCTTTGAGGTATATGGTACCTTCTATCATTACTGAGCCCTAAGGAGTAAAGCTAAATCATTCTGTCTCTGTGTATCAGCATATGTATGTCTGCGTGCATTGTGTGTGTTACACCCATTTGAGTGTGAAAATGGGCATCCAAAGCACACAGAAACAGAGGAACAGGACATTCAGTCTTTCTCTATTGCTCTCTGTCCCCATTGTCATGAGACAGCATCCTTTGCTAATGCATAGGCTTGCCATTTTGACCTGGGTTCTTTGCTAGATATAGACATATCTAGATTTACAACTAGGTCCTCGTGCTTGCAGAACAAATGTTCTTATGCACTGAGCCATCTCCATAGTGCTTTTCAATGTTGAATAAGATTAGCTCCATCTTTCTTTTTGTATTGAATATTTTCTTTATTTGCATTTCAATTGTCTTCCCATTTCCAGGTCTACCCTTATGAAACTCCCTATCCAATCCCTCTCCCCCTGCCTCTGTGACAGTGCTCTCCATCCATCCACCAACCCACCCACCCACTTCTGTCCTCCTGTCCTGGCATGTCCCTAAACTGGGACATCTAGCACTCCCAGGGCCAAGGGCTTCTCCTCCCACTGATGTCCAACAAGGCTATCCTTTGACACATATATGACCGGAGCCATGGGTCCTTCCATGTGTACTCTTTGGTTAGTGTTCCAATCTCTTGGAACTCTGAGGATCTGGCTGGTTGACAGTGTTGCTCCCTTCTGGGTGGCTGCAAACCCAGTCAGCTCCTTCAATCCTTTCTCCAGCTCCTCCATCTGGGACCCTGTGCTCAGTCCAAAGGTCGACTGCAAACTACTGACTGTTTGTTTGATAGGCTTTGGCAGAGTCTCTCAGGAGACACCCATATCAAACTCCTATCAGCAAGCACTTTCCAGCATCCACAATAGTGTCTGGGTTTGTTGGCTATATATGGAATGCATGTCCAGGTAAGGCAGTCTCTGGATGGCCTTTTCTTCAGTCTCTGCTTGACACATTGTTTCTATATTTCCTACTTTGTGTATTTGGTTCCTCCTTCTAAGAAGGACTACAGCAACCAGACTTTGGTCTTCCTCTTTCTTGAGCTTCACATGGTCTGTGAATTGTATCTTAGGTACTCCAAGCTTCTGGGCTAATATCCACTTATCAGTAAGTGCATATCTTGTGTTCTTTTGTGACAGGGTTACTTCACTCAGAATGATATTTTCAAGTTCCATCTATTTGCCTATGAATTTCATGAAGTCATTGTTTATGATAGCTGAGTACTATTTCATTATGTAAATGTACCACATTTTCTGTATCCATTTCTCTGTTGAGGGACATCTGGGTTCTTTCCAACTTCTGGCTACTATAAATATGGCTGCTATGAACATAGTAAAACATATGTCCTGATTACATGTTGGGGCATATTCTGGGTATATGCCCAGGAGTGGTATAGCTGGGTCCTCAGATAGTACTATATCTAATTTTCTGAGGAACTTCCAGACTGATTTCCAGAGAGGTTGTACCATCTTGCCATTCCACCAGCAGTGGAGGAGTGTTCCTCTTTTTCCACAACCTTACAAGCATCTGCTGTCAACTGAGTTGTTCTTAGCCATTCTGACTGGTGTGAGGTAGAATGTTGTTTTGATTTACATTTCCCTGATGACTAAGGATGTTGAACATTTCTTTAGGTGCTTCTCAGGCATTAGAGTTTCTTCAGTTGAGAATTCTGTTAACTCTGTTCCCCAAATTTTATTGGGTTATTTGGTTCTCTGGAATCTAGCTTCTTGAGTTTTTGGTATATATTGGATATTATATATTATCCCTGTATCAGATGTAGGATTGGTAAAGATCTTTTCCCAGTCTGGTGGTTGCTTGTTTGTCCTGATGGCAGTCCTTTGACTTACAGAAATTTTGTAATTTTATGAGGTCCCATTTGTTGATTCTTGATCTTACAGCATAAGCCATTGGTGTTCTGTTCAGGAACGTTTCCCTCGTGCACATGTGTTCTAGGCTTTCCCCCAATGTTCTCTTCTATTAGATTCAGTGTATCTGATTTTATGTGGAGGTCCTTAACTCACATGGATTTGAGTTTGGTATAGGGAGATGAGAACTGATCAATTTGCATTCATATTGACCATCAGTTGAACCAGCACGACTTGTTGAAAATGTCGTATTTTCCCCCACTGAATGGTTTTAGCTCTTTTGTCAACAATCAAGTGACCATAAATATGTGGGTTCACTTCTGGGTCTTCAATTCTATTCCATGGATCTACCTGTCTGTTACTGTACCAATACCATGCAATTTTTTTTAATCACTATTGCTCTGTAGTACAACTTGAGGTCAGGGATGATGATTCCTCTAGCAGTTCTTTTATTGTTGAGAATAGTTTTTGCTATCTTGTTTTTTTGTTTGTTTGTTTGTTTATTCGGCTTTTTGGTTATTCGAAATGAATTTGAGAATTGCTCTCTCTAACTCTGAAAAAATTGAGTTAGAATTTTGATGGAGATTGCATTGAATCTGTAGATTGCTTTCAGCAAAATGGCCATCGTTACTATATTAATCCTGCCATTCCAAGAAAATGGGAGATCGTTCCATTTTTTGAGATCTTCTTCGATTTCTTTCTTCAGAGACTTGAAGTTCTTGTCATATAGATCTTTTTCATGTTTGGTTAGAGTCACAACAAGATAGTTTATATGTGGTTTTTGTATAACTATGGATTCATAGAACATATTGGGTAGTGTTCCTTCTGTTTCTATTTTGTGGAAGAGTTTGAAGAGTATTAGTATTAGGTCTTCTTTGAAGGTCTGACAGAATTCTCCACTAAACTCATCTGATCCTGGGCTTTTCTTGGCTGGGGATGATGCTTCTATTTCTTTAGGATTTTGGGAATGTTCAGATGGTTCATCTGATCCTGATTTAACTTTGGTCTTTGGTATCTGTCTAGAAATTTGTCCGTTTCATTCACATTTTCAATTTTTGTTGAATATAAGCTTTTGTCGTAGAATCTGATGATTTTTTTGAATTTCCTCAGTTTCTGTTGTTATATCTCCATTTTCATTTCTGATTTTATGTTTTTGGATACTGTCTCTGTGCCCTCTGTTTAGTCTGGCTAGGCATTGATCTATCTTGTCGATTTTCTCAAGGAACCAGTTCCTGGCTTATTAATTGTTTGTAGAGTTCTTTTTGTTTCTACTTGGTCTATTTCAGTCCTGAGTTTGCTTATTTCCTGCCTTTTACTCCTTTTGGGTGTATTTGCTTCTTTTTGTTCTAGAGTATTCAGATGTATTGTCAAGCTGCTAGTGTATGCTCTTTCCAGTTTCTTTTTTGGAGGCACTTAGAGCTATGAGTTTTCCTCTTGGCACTGCTTTCTTTCTTTCTTTCTTTCTTTCTTTCTTTCTTTCTTTCTTTCTTTCTTTCTTTCTTTCTTTCTTTCTTTCTTTCTTCTTTCTTTCTTTTTTTTTTTAGCATGAAATTCTTTTTTTATTCCATATATTTTTATTTACATTTCAAATGATTTTCACTTTTCTGGCCCACTACTCCCTGAAAGTCCCATAAGCCCCCTTCCCTCCCCCTGTTTTCCCACCCACCCGTTCCCATTTCCCTGTTCTGGTTTTGCCCTATACTGCTACACTGAGTCTATCCAGAACAAGGGGCCACTCCTCCGTTCTTCTTGTACCTCATTTGATGTGCGGATTATGTTTTGGGTATTCCAGATTTCTAGGTTAATATCACCTTATTAGTGAGTGCATACCATGATTGATCTTTTGAGACTGGGTTACCTCACTTAGTATGATTTTCTCCAGCTCCATTCATTTGCCTAAGAATTTAATGAATTCATTGTTTCTAATGGCTGAATAGTACTCCACTGTGTATATATACCACATTTTTTGCATCCTTTCTTCTGTTGAGGGATACCTAGGTTCTTTCTAGCTTCTGGCAATTATAAATAGGGCTGCTATGAACATAGTGGAGTATGTATCCTTATTACATGCTGGGGAATTCTCTGGGTATATGCCCAGGAGTGGTATAGCAAGATCTTCTGGAAGTGTCATGCCCAGTTTTCTGAGGAACTGCCAGACTGATTTCAAGAGTGGTTGTACCAATTTGCAACCCCACCAGCAGTGGAGGAGTGTTCCTCTTTCTCCGCATTCTCCTCAACACCTGCTGTCTCCTGAGTTTTTAATCTTAGCCATTCTGACTGGTGTAAGGTAAAATCTCAGGGTTGTTTTGATTTGCATTTCCCTAATGACTAATAAAGTTGAGCAGTTTTTAAGATGCTTCTTTGCCATCCAAAGTTCTTCAGGAGAAAATTCTATGTATAACTCTGAACCCCATTTTTTAATAGGGTTAATTGGTTTTCTGCAGTCTAACTTCTTGAGTTCTTTGTATATATTGGATATTAGAACAATATCTAATATATACCTCTATCTGATGTAGGATTGGTGAAGATCTTTTCCCAATTTGTTGGTTGCCGATTTGTCCTTTTGATGGTGTCCTTTGCCTTACAGAAACTTTGTAACTTTATAAGGTCCCAGTTGTCAATTCTTGATCTTAGAACTCCTACAGCTGATAAACAACTTCAGCAAAGTGGCAGGTTATAAAATCAACTCGAGCAAATCAGTAGCCTTCATGTAATCAAAGGATAAGCAGGCTGAGAAAGAAATTAGGGAAATGACACCCTTCACAATAGCCACAAACAGTATAAAGCACCTTGGGGTGACTCTTTCCAAACATGTGAAAGATCAGTATGACAAGAACTTCAAAACTCTGAAGAAGGAAATGGAAGAAGACCTCAAAAAATGGAAAAACCTCCCATGCTCATGGATCAGCAGGATTAATATAGTTAAAATGGCCCTTTTGCCAAAAGCAATATACAGATTCAACACAATACCCATCAAAATCCAAACTCAATTCTTCATAGAGTTAGAAAGAGCAATTCTCAAATTCATCTGGAATAACAAAAAACCCAGGATAGCTAAACTATTCTCAACAACAAAAGAAATTCTGTGGGAATCAGTATCCCTGACCTCAAGCAATACTATAGAGCAATAGTGTTAAAAACTGCATGGTATTGGTACAATGACAGGCAGGCAGATCAATGGAACAGGATTGAATATCCAGAAATGAACCCACACACCTTGGGTTCTTGATCCCCACACGGCCACTTGATCCTCGACAAAGGGGCTGAAAACATCCAATGGGAAAAAGATAGCCTTTTCAACAAATGGTGCTGGTTCAACTGGAGGTCAGCATGCAGAAGAATGTGAATTGATCCTTCCTTGTCTCCTTGTATTAAGCTCAACTCCAAATGGATCAAGGACCTGCACACAAAGCCATACACTTGGCACTGCTTTCATTGTGGCCCATAACTTTGGCTATGTTGTGCTTTCATTAAATTCTAAAAAGTCTTTCTTTATTTCTTCTTTGACCAAGTTATCATTGAATACGGCCTTGCTCAGCTTCCATGTATATGTGGGCTTTCTGTTGTTTTTGTTGCTATTAAAGACCAGCTTTAGTCTGTGTGATCTGATAGGATGCAAGGGATTATTGCAATCTTCTTGTATCTGTTGAGGCCTATTCTGTGATTTTATTACATAGTCAGTTTTGAAGAAGGTACCATGAGGTGCTGAAAAGAAGGTACATTCTTTTGTTTTAGGATGAAATGTTCTATAGATATTTGTTAAATCAATTTGATCCATAGCTTCTGTTAGTTTCACTGTGTCTCTGTTTAGTTTGCATTTCTGTTATCTGTCCATTTATTGACAGTGGGATGATGAAATATCCCACTGATGTTGAGATACAGTAAATTTGAGCTTCAGTAAATATCCTTTTATGAATGTGGATGCCCTTGCATTTGGAGTACAGATGTTCCGAATTGAGAGTTCTTGGTAGAGTTTTCCTTTGATGAATATGGAGTGTCCTTCCTTATCTTTTTTTGATAATTTTTTGTTGAAAGTTGATTTTATTTGATATTAGAGTCAATATCTTGTTTCTTGGGACTATTTGCTTGGAAAACAGTTTTTTAGATTTTTATTCTGAGGTAGTGTCTGTCTTTGACACTGAGGTGCATTTTCTGTATGCAGCAAAATGCTGGGTCCTGTTTCCATATCCAGTCTGTTTAGTCTATGCCTTTTTATTGGGGAATTGAGTCCAATGATGTTAAGAGATATTAAGAAAAAGTGATTGTTGCTTTCTAATTTTTGTTGTTATCTTTATATTTGTGTGGCTATCTTCTTTTAAATTTGTTGAAAGAAGACAACTTTCTTGTTTTTTCTATGGTCTAGTTTCCTTCCTTCTGTTGGTGTTTTCCATCTGCTATCTTTTGCAGGGATGGGTTTGTGGAAAGATAGTGTGTAAATTTGCTTTTGTTATGGAATACCTTGGTTTCTCCATCTATGGCAATTGAGAGTTTTGCTGTGTATAGTTGTCTGGATTGGCATTTGTGTTCCCATAGGTTCTATATGACATCTGCCCAGGATCTTCTGGCTTTCATAATCTCTGGCAAGAAGTCTTGTGTAATTCTGATTGGTCTATCTTTATATGTTACTTGACCTTTTCTCATAACTGCTTTTAATATTCTTTCTTTGTTTAGTGTATTTGGTGTTTTAATTATTATGTGATAGAAGGAATTTCTTTTCTGGTCCAAACTATTTGAAGTTCTGTAGGCTTCTTGTATGATCATGGCCATCTCTTTCTTTAGGTTAGGGAAGTTGTTTTTGTTTCCTATAATTTTGTTGAAGACATTTACTTGCCCTTTAAGCTAGAAATTTTCACTCTCTTCTACACCTTAACACTTAGGTTTGGTCTTCTCATTTTGTCCTGGATTTCCTGGATGTTTTAGGTTAGGAGCTTTTTGCATTTTGCATTTACTTTGACTTTTGTGTCAATGCTTTCTATGATATCTTCTTCATCTGAGATTCTCTCTTCTATCTTTTGTATTCTGTTGTTGATGCTTGTATCTATGGCTCCTGACTTTTTTCCAAGGTTTTCTATGTCCAGAGTTATTTCCCTTTGTGATTTCTTTATTGTTTCTAACTCTGTTTTTAGATACTGAATGGTTTTGTTCAATTCTTTCACCTGTTTTGTTGTGCTTTGCTATAATTCTTTAAGTACTTAAATAGTAGAAACCTATTTTCCTGTGTCCTTCTGTATTTCTTTAAGGGGTTTATTTGTGTCCTTCTTGAAGCCCTCTATCAGCATCATGAGCTGTGATTTTAAACCCAAACTTGCTTTTCTTATGTGTTGGGCTATTCAGGACTTGCTGTTGTGGGAGAATTGGGTTCCTATGGTGCCATGTTTCCTTGATTTTTGTTGGTAATGTTACTATGTTTGCCTTTTGCCATCTGGTTATCTTTGGTGTTAGTTGATCCTGCTGTCTCTGACTGGTGCTTGTCCTTCTGTGGTCATGAAAGCCTGTATCATTACCCCTGGGTGACCGGCTCTCCACTGGCACAGAGTTCTGTAGCACTGCCCAGCTCCTGGGTGAAGGTACAGCCCAGACTTTCTCTCTCCCAGATGCTCGCCACTCCTGTGTTCCCTGTGCTCCTGGCTGTACCTGCCCACTCAGTTGCTGGGGAGAAGATGGCCAACTTAGCGTATCTTAAATGTTTGTTCTAATGATGTTTTTTTGTTCATTTTAGCACAACATAAATCTCTTTATTGTAGGTTAATTTTGTACATTTTCCTCAAATTTTAGTTTATTAGGTCACTTCAAATATTGGATTTATCTCTGCCTTTTAGAGATTTGTTTGTTTTAAAATTGAATCTTCTCAGTTTTGTTTTAGAAAGATTATAGAAACAATTTATGTCCCTAATCAATAGTGTTTTCTTTCTTTATATTTCCTTTACTTAGTTAGGGCTATGAGTAGTTTAGAGTGTTTTTTTTTTGGGGGGGGGTTCAGGAAAAAGAAACTCTTTCATTCTCTTATTGGGTGATGTTACCCACGGTTCACAATATTTGTGAGGACAGGTGAGTAAGGCCAGATAAAAATGATATCACAGAAAATAATTAAGATAGGGGCAACATCAGATCAAGGGGATACCATCTAGGAAAGAGAGTGATGCTTCAAATAGTGCAACCTGGGAATGAAATGAGTTGATTGTGAGATATGATACCTTGAACGCCTTCAAGACTCGTGTAATTATTCCTGAGGAATCTCTGATTTTAATTCATGATATAGGATAATCAAGGTATTTGGCCATGTTTGGCATCTGAGAGAATATCTTTTTATTTAGATATTTGCGATCCTCAAATTTTTAGTATTTTATAGCAAATGTCTACTGATATGGCAGCTATCATCTACTGTCTGTGTTGAGCTATTTTGAATTAATTCAAGTCATCATATGAAATAATAAAAAGGAGTTTAGAACAAAGAAAACATTCTTTGTCTTAGTCAATCTTAATGAGAGGGAATAAAATAGTATATAATTTGGAAAAACTGTTTTGTAGTAGGTAAAAGGAAGGATGGCCCCAGATAGCCCAAGATCAAGTGATCAACACAAAGGAGATTTATAAGACCAGAGGGAGGAAGGTCAAGGGAAAAAAGAGAAAAAGATAGGAGATAGAGGATGAGGAAGAAAAGGAAAGGGAAGAGATAGAGGGGGGAGCAATACTTGACCCAAGAGGAAAAAATCGCTGCCTCAGTATAGAGTACAGAGTTCTCTCAACAGTACTAAGAAGTAATAAAGTCCATTAGAAAACAGTGCCAACTCTTTTTTATTTTTTACATATGGTATTTACAAATATATGTAAATTCTTCCTGTGGTTTTTCCTGCTGTGACATTTGTTTTGAGTTTTTACTGAAATTGATAATTTTTTTTTAATTCGCTGTATTCTTTATTTACATTTCAAATGATTTCCCCTTTCCTGGCTCCCCACTCCCCCAAAGTCCCATAACCCCTCTTCCTTCCCCCTGTTTCCCTATCTACTCCTTCCCACTTCCTTGTTCTGGTATTCCCCAATACTGCTGTACTGAGTTTTTCCAGAACCAGGGGCCACTCTTCCATTCTTCTTGGATGTCATTTAATATGTGGATTATGTCTTGGGTATTCAAAGTTTCTAGGCTAATATCCACTTTTCAGTGAGTGCATACCATGATTGATCTTTTGAGACTGACCAATTGGATTTAACAGATATATATAGAACTTTTCATCTCAAAGCAAAAGAATATACCTTTTCCTCAGCACTTCATAGTACCTCTCCAAAATCGATCATATAGTTGGTCAAAAGACAGAGCTTAATAAATATAAGAAGATTGAAATAATCCCATGCCTTCTATCAGATCACTATGTAGTAAAAGTGGTCTTTAATAACAATAAAAACAACAGAAAGCACACATAAACATGGAAACTGAACAACACTCAACTCAATGATACCTTGGTCAAGGAAGAAATAAAGAAATCAAAGATTTTTTAGAATTTAACGAAAATGAAGACACAACATACCCAAATCTATGGGACACAATGAAAGCAGTGCTAAGAGGAAAACTCATAGCTTTGAGTGCCTCCAAAAAGAAACTGGAGAGAGCATACACTAGAAGATTAACAGAAAAACTGAAATCCCTGGAACAAAAAGAAGGTAATTCACTTGGGAGGAGAAGAAGGGAGGAAATCATCAAACTCAGGGCTGAAATCAATCAAGTAGAAACTAAGAGAACCATACAAAGAATCAACAAAACCAAGAGCTGGTTCTTTGAAAAAATCAACAAGATAGATAAACCCTTAGCCAGACTAACCAAAGGGCACAGAGACAGTATCCAAATTAACAAAATTAGAAATGAAAAGGGAGATATTACAACAGAAACTGAGGAAATTAAAAAAATCATCAGATCCTACTACAAAAGCCTGTACTTAACACAACTGGAGAATCTGGAGGAAATGGACAATTTCTTAGACAGATACCAAATACCAAAATTAAATCAGGATCAAATAGATCATCTAACCAGACCCATAACCCCTAAAGAAATAGAAGGCGTCATAGATAGCCTTCCGACCCAAAAAAGCACAGGACCAGATGGTTTTAGTGCAGAATTCGATCAGACCTTCAGAGAAGACTTAACACCAGTACTCTTCAAACTATTCCACCAGATAGAAACAGAAGGGACACTACCCAACTCCTTCTATGAAGCCACAATTACTCTGATACCAAAACCACACAAAGATCCAACTAAGAAAGAGAATTTCAGGCCAGCTTCCCTTATGAATATCAATGCAAAAATACTCAATAAAAGTCTTGCCCACCAAATGCAAGAACACATAAAAATGATCATCCACCATGATCAAGTAGGCTTCATCCCAGGGATGCAGGAATGGTTCAATATACAGAAATCCAACAATGTTATCCACTACATAAACAAACTCAAAGAAAAGAAAACCACATCATCATTTCATTAGATGCTGAAAAAGCATTTGACAAAACTCAGCAGCTTTTCATTCTGAAAGTCTTGGAAAGGACAGGAATTCAAGGCCCATATCTAAACATAGTAAAGCAAACCGGTAGCCAACATCAAACTAAATGGAGAGAAACTTGAAGCAATCCCACTAAAATCAGGGACTAGACAAGGCTACCCCCCCCTTCATATATGTTCAATATAGTTCTTGAAGTCCTAGCTAGAGCAATTAGACAACATAAGGAGTTCAAAGGATACAAATCAGAAAGGAAGAAGTCAAACTATCACTATTTGCAGATGACATGATGGTATACTTAAGTGACCCAAAAAACTCTACTAGAGAACTCCTACAGCTGATAAACAACTTCAGCAAAGTGGCTGGCTACAAAATCAACTCAACCAAATCAGTAGCCTTTCTATACTCACAGGATAAGCAGACTGAGAAAGAAATTAGGGAAATGACACCCTTCACAATAGCCACAAACAGCATAAAGTATCTTGGTGAGACTCTAACCAAACAAGTGAAAGACCTATATGACAAGAACTTCAGATCTCTGAAAAAGGCAATCAAAGATCTCAGAAACTGGAAAATCTTCAATGCTCGTGTATTGGCAGGATTAATATAGTTAAAATGCCCGTCTTGACAAAGGCAATCTACAGATTCAATGCAATCCCCATCAAAATTCCAACTCAGTTCTTCATAGAGCTAGAAAGAAAAATTCTCAAATTCATCTGGAATAACAAAAAATCCAGGATAGCTAAAACCATTCTCAACAGTAAAAGAACTTCTGGGGGATTCAGTATCCTAGACCTCAAACATTACTACAGAGCAATGGTTATAAAAAACTGCATGGTATTGGTACAATGTCAGGCAAGTGTATCAATGGAATAGGATTGAAGACCCAGAAATGAACCCACACACCTATGGTCACTTGATCTTGGACAAAGGAGCTGAAAGCATCCAGTGGAAAAAGATAGCCTTTTCAACAAATGGTGCTGGTTCAACTGGAAGTCAGCATGTAGAAGAATGCGAATTGATCCATTCTTATCTCCTTGTACTAAGCTCACCTCCAAATGGATCAAAGATCTCCACATAAAACCTGACACACTGAAATTAATAGAAAAGAAACTGGGGAAGACCCTTGAGGTCTGGTGCACAGCTGACCTCCTGCACTGCCTGGAGACAGGGTGCTGTGGCCCAGGCTGTTCAGATCTCAAAGCAGACACCTGAAGGCTCCAGCCCGGGGCCTGCTGGACTCACCAGAGCACACTGACTCCTCCCAGCCGGCCTCCCGGGTGCCCCTCTGGCCTCTTGCAGAGCCTGGAGATATGGTGTTGTAGCCCAGGCTGTTCTGGATCCTGAAGGGAAGATCTGAAGGTTCCTGCCAGAGGCCTCAGGACTGGAACTTAAGCTCTGTGGTGCAGATCCACAGGAGCAAGCTGTGTGCTGCAAGTCTGCCTCTGAGTGCACACCAGGCCTCTTGCACTTCCTGGAAACAAAGTGCTGTGGTCCAGGCTGTTCAGATCCTGAAGCAGACACCTGAAGGCTCCCGCCTGGGCCTGCTGGACTCACCAGAGCACACTGACTCCTCCCAGCTGGCCTCCCAGGTGCCCCTCTGGCCTCTTGCAGGACCTGGAGATGTGGTGTTGTAGCCCAGTCTGTACTGGATCCTGAAGTGAAGATCTGAAGGCTCCTGCCAGGGGCCTCAAGACTGGAACATAAGCTCTGTGGTGCTGACCCACCAGAGCAAGCTGTGTGCTCACAGTCTGCCTCTGGGTGTACCCCAGGCCTCTTGCACTTCCTGGAGACCGAATTCTGTGGCCCAGGCTGTTCAGATCCCAAAGCAGACACCTGAAGGCTCCAGCTGGGGCCTGCTGGACTCACCAGAGCACACTGACTCCTCCCAGCTGGCCTCCCAGGTGTCCCTCTGGCCTCTTGCAGGGCCTGGAGATGTGGTGGTGTAGCCCAGGCTGTTCTTGATCCCGAAGCAGAGATCTGAAGGCTCCTGCCAGAGGCCTCAGTACTGGAATTTAAGCTCTGTGGGGCCGGCCTACCAGAGCAAACTGTGTGCTCCCAGTCTGCCTCAGGGTGCACACCAGGCCTGTTGCCCCAACTTTTGATCCTGTTTTGTAGGTAGGCATAGTTCTCATTACATGATATAAATAAATAAACATCAATAAAACTTTGGCTTACTTTTTATCATAGAGATTTGAGTATAAGAAACACATTAAGCGGAGGTCCTTGATCCATTTGGATTTGAGCTTAGTACAAGGAGACAAGGATGATGGATCAATTCGCATTCTTCTGCATGCTGACCTCCAGTTGAACCAGCACCATTTGTTGAAAAGGCTATCTTTTTTCCATTGGATGTTTTCAGCCTCTTTGTCGAGGATCAAGTGGCCATAGGTGTGTGGGTTCATTTCTGGATCTTCAATCCTGTTCCATTGATCCTCCTGCCTGTCACTGTACCAATACCATGCAGTTTTTACTGAAGCTAAAAGAAACTGGGGAAGACCCTTGAGGACATCAGTACAGGGAGAAAGTTTCTGAACAGAACACCAATAGCATATACTCTAAGAGCAAGAATTGACAAATGGGACCTCATAAAATTACAACGTTTCTGTAAGGCAAAGGACACCATCAAGAGGACAAATCGGCAACCAACAAATTGGGAAAAGATCTTCACCAATCCTACATCAGATAGAGGGCTAATATCCAATATATATAAAGAACTCAAGAAGTTAGACTCCAGAAAACCAAACAACCCTATTAAAGAATGGGGTACAGAGTTAAACAATGAATTCTCACCTGAAGAACTTCGGATGGTGGAGAAGCATCTTAAAAAATGCTCAACTTCATTAGTCATTAGGGAAATGCAAATCAAAACAACCCTGAGATTTCACCTTACACCAGTCAGAATGGCTAAGATTAAAAATTCAGGAGACAGCAGGTGTTGGAGAGGGTGTGGAGAAAGAGGAACACTCCTCCACTGCTGGTGAGGTTGCAAATTGGTACAACCACTCTGGAAATCAGTCTGGCGGTTCCTCCGAAAACTGGGCACCTCACTTCCAGATGATCCTGCTATACCACTCCTGGGCATATACCCAGAGGATTCCCCACCATGTAATAAGGATACATGCTCTACTATGTTCATAGCAGCCCTATTTATAATTGCCAGATGCTGGAAAGAACCCAGGTATCTCTCAACAGAAGAGTGGATGCAAAAAATGTGGTATATCTACACAATGGAGTACTATTCAGTCATTAGAAACAATGAATTCATGAAATTCTTAGGCAAATGGATGGAACTAGAGAACATCATACTAAGTGAGGTAACCCAGACTCAAAAGGTGAATCATGGTATGCACTCACTAATAAGTGGCTATTACCCTAGAAAACTGGAATACCCAAAACATAATCCACAGATCAAATGAGGTACAAGAAGAAAGGAGGAGTGGCCCCTTGTTCTGGAAAGACTCAGTGAAGCAGTATTTGGCAAAACCAGAACGGGGAAGTGGGAAGGGGTGGGTGGGAGGACAGGGGAAGAGAAGGGGGCTTACGGGTCTTTTGGGGGGTGGAGGGCTAGAAAAGGGGAAATCATTTGAAATGAAAAAAAATATATATATCGAACAAAAAAAATTTAATTAAAAAAAAAAGAAACACATTAAGCAGGTCACAAGAATGGTGACTCCTGTAGTGTGTCTCCACTGTATACTCTGTACCTCAAGGGAAGCTGTCTTACTTGGAATCATTTATTTTTACTTTTTGACATGGAAAATGATGAAGTTTAAGGTAATAGAAAAACGGGAAAAGTCAAGGCTCTATGACTTAAGAGAATACATATTGTACTTCTGCGTTGTCATTTTATTTATGATGAAAATCAGTCAATAAATCAGATATATCATGACCTATCAGATCATCAGACATTGATTTCGAAACATTGTAGTATGCTTGATGTATATTTTGTCAGCAAATATTTCTGATTTAAGAAAGTATTGAAAGATGGAGAAATGCTAGATCAATCTTAAGGATAGTGACATTTGCCAGAATGATTGGCCTGTGAACTTTATTTTATATACCAGAGGAAACCTTTTACTTATAACTAAGAGTAGTACAGAAATGAATTTATATAAAATGAATTCTCACGGAAAAAGCAATCCACAAAAATTTCAGACAAGATCCCAAGAGCACATGAAACAAATAGAAAACTAGGCAAGTGCAATTACACCAATCTATAAAGTTATTATGCAGCAGAATAAGTAATAAACAGAGTGAAGACCATATACAGAATAGAAGAAAATATTTGTAAGCTGAACATCTGGCATGAAATTAATATCTACAATATAAGGAATGCAGTTGTAAAAGAAAAAAGTCAAATAAAAAGTGGGCAATAAAGTTGCATATATATTTTTCCAATGAATGCACACTAGTAGCAAACAGATATTTTAAAAATGCTTAGCTTCACTTATCATGAAAATCATCATAACATCGCATGTCACCCCAGTAAAAGGTCTTATGTTTGACATGTGTGCATGTTACCTATTATTTTCTTTTATTAAAAAAATAATTCAAAAGGCATGGTTCATTGGAAATCAATTTGTCAAAAGTCAAATGAACCCTAAAAACCCTGTATTTAGAATTATTTCTGTTTGATTTCAAAATTCATTCTATTTTCATTGATTAAAAGTTTCCCTTGCACATAATAATAGAAATACCTATGCTGTTCATGGATGCTAAGATGCCTTTTCTGTTTCTTCCTTTCTGAAAAAGCTGTCAATACCCAGCACAACAAGCATCTGTTAGAATGGTTGACTTCTCTGTTCTGACATTTTAATAAAGGAATCCAGGAATCCCTCTAAGTAGACTCAAGTGACTTGGACTAGTTGTAGAGCTTTCACTTAACCCAAAGGCAAACCAATCTAGAGTAATGAGTATCAGAAAATAATACATACAGTATTATGATTATGATTGATATCAATTTTAAACATCAAGTAGCCATATCTTTGAAAATAATTAAGTATACTTATCTATCCAAACATAAAATTCTCCTGCTATTTTCAATGTCAAATTTAGGGTTGATTTTAAGAATATATGGGGATATATAATTTTTTTAGTTATTGAATAACTTTCCAAATTACTCTATAGTTGTTGGTTTAAGGTAACAGCTATGTTCAAACACATGCTTTACATTACATAATGTTATAATATATTAATATATTACATTGACATATACAATATTACTTTTCATCAAAGGAGAAAAATTTCAGCAATTCATTTGTTTCTTTTTCTTTTTTTTAACTTTCATTTCAAAATTTATGCTTCAGAAGAGCCATTTATGATGTCCAAATTTAGGACTAACATTTTCAATAAAGTAATTATATTTTGTTATTATATTCCAGACATGTTTGGAATACTTCTGCATACCTTCGCATGATTGGCATTCAGTGTGTTACAGCTCCTGACATATTTCCAAGTGATACCTGATGGTCCCTCCAATCTCCCCTTCCTTGCCATTGCTAGAAGACAAAATGGCTTTGAAAACAGTGTTGTTATTATTATTCAAAGAATGCTGAGATCTTTCAGTAATTAGCAAATTTTGTTTAAAATACTTATTAGCTAAGAAAGATTTGATTCATTGTACATTTCTAAATAACACTCCTCATTTAAAAGTAAAGATGACCATCTCTTTACTGATATTTCTGGACATTGTAGAGGACAAAAAAGAAATTATTCTATATAGTTTGGGGCTTAAACCTCCTCTTGTTTATATGTGATTGTCTTTGACAGTCCCTTTTTGTAACATTTATTCCTTTTCTTTTTCTCTGTCTTTCTATGCTACCCTCCTTTTCCTTCTCCACTTATTCCTCTTTGCTCATTATTAGACACTTCCTGTGTAGCTCACTCGTGCCTTGAACTCACTCTTGTTTCAGCCCCTCTGCTTCTAATTACAGGCTTGTGCTTCAGTTCTCATGTAGTTCGCCCGCCTTATCAGCCCATCCTCTCATAGCTTTCATAATTTACCAGAGATTAACAGTTAAGATTTATACGTTCCTTTTCCAAAGCTACAGAGGATCGATTGACTCTAATATCTTAACTTTCAATTATAAATTGGTTTCATTAACATTAATTTTGAAGCTCTCCTGTTGTCTGTGCTCTCGGAATTCTGTTATTTTGTTTTTCAATTTTTAACACAAGTCAGGAATTGAGATATCTTTGGAAGGATCTTCAAAATTTCAGTTTAGTCTTATTCCAAACAAACTGACCATCTCCTGGGCACTTTAGCTCTATTGGAGATCAATCAGAAGCTTTTGATTCATCTTAACCAGTAGCTGCGATGCTGTCATACTGCTTGCTGAGGCTCTGAAGTCTCTCCTTTTGGAACATGAGCACCAGGGAGCAGGTGTTTTATTTCTTATTCTCTACTACTTCTTCAATACCTGCTTTAATTATTATTGAATGGAAGAAATGAGTCTCAAAACCTGAAAATAGCTTTGAAATACAAATACACACACACACACACACGTACACACATACACACACATGCAACACATGCACACATGTGCGTGTATGCACACACATACATATAAACATGCACACACACGCAGAGTACACACATGCCTTTTCTCATGCACAATTTGCTATTGAGAATAATAACAAATATAAAACATTTTGTAGTATATATTTTCTGGTTATTTAGTGGATTAAAATTTTAAATTTCTGTATTATAGTAAATTCTTTTTTCTTGTAAATACTCAAGAACCATGCTTACCTGCAACATAAAGTTTTCCAGTTTTGTTGAATCCTTTTTAACACAATTTTTATGCATCTTTTCATGACTCACTTGTGTTGGGATGTTTTCAAATATAATACTCACTTATGTTTAAAAGTTACTTTTTTAAAAAAAATATTTTTCCTATACATAACTGTGCCCTATTAGATGAGGAGTTTTTAAGAGAGTTATATAGATTCATGGTCTATAAATGTGTGTGGTTGGGGAATAGACTAGGTCAAATGTTTGGGCACAGTGGTATCTGTGACTTTTAAAGCAAAATACAGCCTGATCACCTTTTAAGTCTAAGTTCACGATGCTAGCCAGAAATTTGGACTATTGGACCAGATCTGCAATAACTGCACAAATAATATAAATTACAATATCTTTCTTTTAAAGCATAAGGGATTTTAAATTAATTTATCTGAGAAAACACTCATCTTTCTAATGATATTTATGCAGACAACAGAACACACATAACAGAAAACAAGTATTGGCAAGAATTTAGAGAGAGAGAAAAAAACACTGGTTTTTTTTTTTGTTTTGTTTTTTTTAGGAAGGAGGTAACTGTGGTGTTAATGTGAGAAACAGTATAGTATTTTCTTAGTTTTGTTTTTGTTTTTGTTGGCTTTGCATTTGTTTTCTTTCTTAGAGATATATTCTACAGACATTCCCTTAAAAAATCCATAAAGAAATAAATGTATGTCTCAAAGTGATATTTGTAGCATTTTTACTCACCCAAGGTAGAAGAAAAACTAGTGTCTAATAGCATCAGCCAAACTAAACTGTCATATATTTATTATCTACCTCAACAAGAAAGGGGACCATGACTCAAGCCACACTGCTAATGAATGTTCAGTACATCTTACCATGAGAGATAAGGCAACCAAACAAGAAGCTGCCATTATAAATCTGCTCAGATTTGTAAGAAACACTCAGCAAAGACAAACAGCATGGATGGAACACCAGGGCAATCAGTACTTGTGATGCAAATATGCAGAGACAGAATTCTAACTTTCATTTCACAGAGGACTTGGAGTCTTCGGGCAATAGTTCTCAACCCTTTAATACAGTTCCTTGTCTTGTGGTGAGCCCCGAACACAAATTATTTCATTGCTAGTTCATACTTTGGTACTATTATGAATTATAATGCAAATATCTGATATTCGATCCTTGTGGGGGTCTCAACCCATGAGTTGAGAACCCCTGGCTTAGAGTATGAATACGAAATAAAAATGACACTGTGGAAAATTTTTCTCTGATATGAGGTACTTAGGTAGTATAATTCATAGTCCTAGAATAGAGTTCTGGCTCCCCAGCCCTAGACAAAGGAATAAAGAGTGACTGCAAGATAAAGGATATCAAAAGAGAGATGTGATTCTTTTACATAGATACATAGTAACTTGGCACTGTATAGTTAGCCATGGGTAATGCCATACATTTCAGATTATATGTAATTTCCTGGAATCAAAAACAGTTTAGAAATGTGTTGTGAACATTTTATTTTTCTTGAATATTTTTACAAGTCTAGAAGCCACTAGCTTCTTTCCAGGTATTTCTTAACTGAGTAATCTTCCTCCTGGGGGACAGTTTAGCTCTTGGCAGTTTCTCAGCCTTCATTATCCGTGTTCTTTACTTCTTAGTTCCAACAGACACATCTAAGTTTTTGCACTATGATTAACATTGCTCATGAATGAACAGTTCTGAATACTCCTAAATCTTTACTTCCACATCTGAAGTTGAGTCTTGGTTTCCTTTTCCCACTTTGACAGACACATTTCCTGCCCGTCAGCCTGGTTACCAACCATGTTACTGTCATGGATGTTATTCTAGTATCATAAAGCATGGGACTACCATGTTCTTTTGTTCCTCTTGCATTCATTCCCCTGAGCTGTGTTCAGCTGTCAGCCTCAGCAATGAGCAGCCGCTATTCCCCACGTTATTAGGGAGCCCCTGGAGTATCTGCCGAGCACTTGCATTGACAGTTGAACACACAGGAGCAGCTGGCTCAGTGGGGGAAAGAGGCATCAGGAGCAATTCACTGTAGTGTGTTTATAACTTGGCCCCTGAAAGCAAGGGTGGCAGAATTCAAATAGGAGAGGGTGAAAAGACACTTTATCCTAATTAAAAAGGTAATTAAGCAGCACACCAAAGAATTTAAATCAGCGCTCTTAGTTTTTATGACAGGTATGATGATTTAACTACTCAGAAACACTTTTGGAACAACAAATATTCCTTCTTTAGCTCTGCAAATGGCCAAGTATTGATGACAATTGGCAGGTCACTCTTTAAAAAGAGTGCCTGGCATAAGAAAATATTACATTCAAAGTAAAAATATACAGATACACAGCCTTAACCATCTGCATTCAGATTGCTGTTAGACCACTGGTACCTCTGATCCTCATGTGTAGTCTTGATACAGACTGAGGAGACTGACCTTAGCCTCACCTTGAACAGCTTCTTGACCCCATTTTTCTTCTGCCAATTTTAACTCCTAATCTGTCTTTGCTTTCAGTAATACTTTTTCTCCAAATTGATTGTAATTCTATTAAAATTTAGGAATGTAATTATTGCTTTTCCACAGGTGAATATAAGAATATAGGTATGATATATATGTAAATTGTTAGCTTATGGATCTAATGTGTAAAGAACAGATGTCACCCCAGAAAAATAATGCAAGACTTGCCCTGAAGAGATCACAGAAATTTGTAAACAAACGTTGCTCATTATGTTTGCAACTCTGAATGAACAGCTTTCCTACCTATCAGGCACTGGCGTTGGTGAACCATCAAGGTTTTCATTGTCACTTCTGGGAATCAGAATATTACTAATCCATCTCGGTCTCTTGTGTGTGTATCTTGCTAAATTGTTCTCTCTCTCTCTCTCTCTCTCTCTCTCTCTCTCTCTCTCTCTCTCTCTCTCTCTCTCTCTCTCTCTCTCCCCTTTCCTCTCTCCCACAGCTCAAGGCCCTGTCAGGCTGACTCTGGTATGATTATTGTCAATCATTTCTTTTATAAAGTAATGGTAATCTTTATCAATTTAGTGATAGTTAAGTTAGAAGCAGCATACAAGGTTGTAGAAATTCTCAAATAATCAGAGAAGTGTGATTTCTTCAATTTTTGTTATAAGAAATGCATCATATTATATTATATAAAAACCTTATATATAACAAATGCCGACTTTGTATGTTATCAAAGGAAAGAGTAATTATACCAGCTCTTTCAACTATGTACAAGTGTATATATCACATACATACATATGTAAATGCAGAATTGATTCTTTTTCTTCTTCATGTTATTTAGGTTTTGTCCACTCTTCAAACAGCACATTAGTACATATTGATCCTATACTAAATATTAACTAATCAATACACAGTTTTGTTTTATGTTCCTTTTTATAGTTTTGTTTATTTATTGAGGATTTCAGATGCTATATTTTGATCCTAATCTGTTTCCTCCCCTAACCCCTTTTAGGTCTTCTACTCCCTACCAACCCAATACTATTTCTCTCCAAGAAATAACTAAAACCCCAAACAAGATAAAACAAACAAAAAGAACACAGAGAATTAGAGTCCAACTTGTGATGGTCATCTGTAAATGTCATCTTCATTTCCCCAGATGAAAGGATAGGACAAGTGCTGTACCCAAGCTTTGTGAATATGGCTTGGGCTGAGCCCAGAGCATTTCCTTCTTTCTTATGACTATCTAGGCCTAGGACTAGAGGCTTCTATCTCCATCCAATCTACTCTTCCAACCAGACTGTTTATATCTGGATTCACTCTGCTTCTGCCTCAATTGCTTTGCTTGGTGTCATACAAAATTTGGTAATATGTTCTAATCTTCTGGCTCCTTCTTCCTCACCTGTGTCTAGCTTTTTCTCTCTGTCACCTGTCTCTGTGAAATTCTCTTGATCAACCTGTCATATACACACCACATACCACCATTCTATCACTGCTCTTATGCAGCCTCTTCCCCGTGTTGATCTTGTGGGAGTTGGGTGTACCCGTTCTCTGACTCATTCTGTCAAATCTTTCTCTGATCCATCATTGTCTGCCCCTCGATTAGACATCACTATGAAAGACAAATACTTTGTTCTAAAACCTAATCTTGCCTTCATTGTCATGGATTAAAGGTGTGTACTAAGTGTGTCTGTATTCTCTCCAGATCATACTGCAGTCCAGAACATGTCAACATTAGCTGGATCACATAGACCTAGAAGGTCTTTGGCTGTTATCCTTTTCTAGAGCAGCCACTTTGCTGGATTAAGATTATTTTAAAGATATTTGCTCATAGGCAGAAAACTTTCTTTGACATATGGTTAATGTACCTACTGTCATTCCATTGGAGGAAACTGAGTTTCCCTCTCCTAGCATGTATCAATCGCAAAACACTTCTTGGTTAGTTTGATTTGGAGCTGCCATAATTTTGTCTGGATTGAGCTTGTACGAGTTTTGCAAATTCCTTCAAATCTTTGTGGCTTCATAAACACATCTGTTCTCTTATATCTGTAAAACTCTTTCCTTGGAGTCATTTATCACTTCTGGCTCTTTCATTGTTTCTTACTTCACTTCTTCATTGATGCCTGAGCTTTAGAGGAAAACATGATAAAACAAAAAACAAAAACAAATAAACAAATAAACATCATCATCATTATCGAAATCATCATCATCAACAACAAAAACAAAACTAAAACAACCAATCAAACAAGAACATCCAATTTATTGTTGAGAATTTCAAAGTTTCTCATTCTCTGCATTCTGTCCAGTTGTGGGTCTCTATGCTGATCTACTACAAAAAGGATCTTCTCTGAAATAGGTTGAACAACATTCTGTTTTATGTGTAAAATAATATTTTCTTAGGTTACTCTCATAAAATTTATGCCTCTCTTGCATCAGTGGG
Source organism: Apodemus sylvaticus (assembly GCF_947179515.1). Lineage (NCBI taxonomy): Eukaryota > Metazoa > Chordata > Mammalia > Rodentia > Muridae > Apodemus > Apodemus sylvaticus. The sequence continues at coordinate 44,445,954 of NC_067474.1, read as the reverse complement.
TGATTGTTACAAGGAAGAACCTTGCCATGTCCATAGTTGGATGAGACTTCTGACTTCTTTCCTCTTTCAGTAGTGTGTAGAGTAATTCATAGTCCCAAACATTGTGATATGAACTAATCAGTATGGAAGAAGCTTCTAGGTGAGTATCAAGCTAACTTTTCCTTGTTGTATGCCATTAGCATGTAGAATTAACCTATAGAATCTTACCATGATGTTCAAGAAAGCTACTAATGGTATCAGAAATGGCCTGTGATATTTTGGTAGTGTCCAGGATCCCTTTGATGAAAAATGAATTCCAATAATGAAAATGGACTAAATGAGTGAACGTGTAAGTGAGCACAAAATAAATGCTTCTCCTTTATAAGAGTTGTCATCGTCATGGTGTCTCTTCCCAGCAGTAGAAACTGCAAATAAGACAGAGGTTGAGAATAGAAACTATGATAGGCCTGTCCATACTTTTGTTTAGATGAATGTGAAATTTTTTACTTTGGATTAGAAAATCAGTTGAGTGCTTTAAGTGAGGCTTAATGGGCCATTCTGTGACTTTGTTTGGGGAATTATGTTGCTAGGGGTTGGGCTTTGAGGTCTGAGAAGTGCAGCCTGACCAGTAACTCTCAGCTACCTCTTCAACAGCATGTGTGCCTATTTGATGCCAAGCTTTTCACCATGATGATAATGGAGTAAACCTCAGAAACTCCAGTCCAGCCCCAATGCAATTTTCTCCTTTATTCTTGTTACCATGTTCATGGTACCTTTTGATAGCATTAGAAACCCCAACTAAGATAGGCTGTAAAAGGAAGAGAATCAACATATATGCTGCTGCTTCAGGAATGTAATTTTTCATTTATGACAAGGAAGCTGACCCTAGGAAATCTCAAAAATATGAATTCTTAAGCAATACATGAAAAATGACAGCATCAGAAGATGTCCTACTATGAATGGAGGAAATCGCACATGTACTACTCACAGATGAAGAGTTACAGACAACTAATGGCGGCTGAGGGCTGAAGAGTTAGCTTTTGTCATATAATGAACACCCTGATAGGATATCCAATTCCAGGTCACTTCTAGACACACAAATGAAAAACACAAAATGGACACAGAAGGTGGGTTTTCATAAATTTATGTAGGGTGTGTGTGTCTTTGTGTGTGTGTTTGTGTATGTGTAAAGCAATACTAATTGAGGAGTAAAATTCCATGCATTTTAGAGCAAGTGAGGGGAACTAGAGCAAGTAAGGTGCTAGGGAAATGGTTTAAATACTGTACTCACATATAAAATTTTAAAATATTAAGTAAAATAAATATAGGTTATTTTCCTTAGAAGGTTTTTTTCAGTTAATTTTGTTCATTGGAAAATTATTGTTTAAATTTTCTTAAAACTTAATTCACAAACAACACAAATAGTTTAACAGAAATAAAGAGTTGTACTTTCATTTTTGAATATTTTCTCTTTTGCATACCAGACTTCATAACAAAGAGTAGAGGGGAGGAGAGGCACACACACATACACACACACACACACACACACACACACACACACAGAGCAAGAGAGAGAGAGAGAGAGAGAGAGAGAGAGAGAGAGAGGTTTGAGGATTTTTGTTGTCTTTTTTCTTTTCTCTCTTTTGGTCTTTTCTGTGCTCTTCAGGCCTAATGAGAATGAAGACTCCTAAGTTCATAAGTTTCTCTAATTGTGCAGGTCCACGGTGTGTTGATGAGCTGTTCTCAGATGCTCAGGTATTCTGTGCATTTGTCAGATAGAAAATATTCATTAATAAACACCCTGAAAATCATGAAGCAGAGCAATCAAACAAATACGATGCTTCAATGACATGTATAACAAGGATGCCAGAGACTTCCAACTGCTAACAAATACAAGTTTTCAAATGCAATGTTAGTGAATGCTTAAATACAGCAAAATGTCAAGCTGGTATATGAACGTATCCTTGCCTCCCTACTGTGGATTTTGGAAAGGAATAAATGATGAGCACGGCTGCACCACATGCAGCATTGCACAGTAAGAAAACATAGCCCCAGTGTTACCAGGGACTTAATAGGGAGGAAAAGGAGAAAGCAACAAATATAGACACAGATGTGTGGAAGGACTCAAGCAGAGACTGTGAAGAGGGGTAAAAATGTATTACACCATAGTCTTCCATAGGAAAGAAAATGAATTCCTCAACAGTCTCAAAAGAGTCACCCTGGGACAATAATTGGAATGCCATTGTCCAGTCCAGCTTGTAGCTGGCCTCTTTACAGCAAAGTACTGTCCTGGGACTGCCTGTCTGCCAGCGATCCAGTTTCTTTATCCTCACTCCTAGGGACTTCAGGTCTGTCTGTCCTTACCTCATGAAGAAAAAAAGAAAGAGCATTCAGCTTTCCAAGGATCTCTGTGGAATTCATAGGCAGCATTCATATTCTGGAGCCAGTGTTTCTATATATCAGTTGAACATGGTTGTTTCTTTCCTTATTCAGAAATCAGTATGATTCCTATTTTTGCTTCATGCTGCACTTTTAACATAAAAATTCTGAAAACTTATAAATGCTATTTGTGCTTTCCTTTGATACACTATTTTGTGAAATACTGTCTGAACTATGAGACAGACACAATGATTAATAAAGCCTCAGGCAAGTTTTATAATATTATACTGCTCTATTATCCTCTTTGAGAAAAACCTATGTTTACCTGTTATTCATCATTGGATAAATATTTACCAAGTGCCTATTTGACATAAGATGATATAACCATGATTTGTAAATTATTCATAGTAAACATTTTTATAGGCTATAAAAAGCCATAAAATAACCACTGTTCACAGAAGCATTTATCTTCTTTTGGAAAATCAAATTACAACCCAGCAAACTCAGTGAGACTTTCGCATATAATTGCTTGTGTATAATACTTTCTAAACTCTGATGGTATGTTTTCTAGAAACATGATCTTTTTCTTTCCATTTTCCTTGTCTCCTTACTTTTCTTTGTGATCTGTAGTGATCTTTCTTTCATGCTAATATAGATAAGTATTTTTAAGCACATTTCTCTGTTTTCCTGAGGTTATAAGGATTTGCTTTATATTTTTTTGTTTGTTCTGTTTTCATTTTTATTATTATCCATATTTATATTTCAATGTACTCATTATCCATATTCAATTAACTGAACATTAATAAGTCAAACTCTTCAATGTCTACCATAAATTTACTACCCTTACCAGACTTTGCAAAGATAATGCACCTTATTATACCATATATAGTCACTGAAAGCAGTGGATAGCCACTTTATATTTGCAAAGAAAATTAATTGTCTAAATAACATATACATTATTCTATGCACTCTAATCTTAAAGGCAGCTTAAAATGACTAATAACTAAACTAAATCCATGGTTTCATTATATGTTTGGTAAATAAAAAATAAGTTCATATTTTGTTCATCATCATTTTTACAATAAACAATTACAAGCAAAAGCATTTTTTACTCAGTGAAGCATACCGTCTTAGATTATGATTTGGAGAGACTTCAGGATGAATTGACATTGATTACATTTTCCTTTTCCTTGTATGCTTATCTCTAACTGTTATGTTATCTGATTAAAATAAAATATCCAATAAATATCCAATTAAAGAAATAAAGAGATTTCTAATAAATATGATAATAATAATAATAATAATAATAATAAATGAGATTCTACTTCAAAATTCTCAGAAAGAGCTAAGACACATACAATGAGCCCCCTGCCCAACCCACCCCAAACATCATACGCTATTGATAGTATTATTTGTTGCAAATCTCAATCTTATAGAAAGGTCAAGTAGCTGGATACATTACTTTCATTTTTCATTGACCCTGGATAAATTGAGCTGGAACATAACAAGAATTGATTAGCATTGATGGTGCTAGAAAAGAAATGTAATTATCAATATGAGCAACCTTGAAATATACAATTGAGACCTTCCCACAAGTATACTGCTGTGTTAGTGGCACAAATAATATGGTTGTTACCAAGCACTTTTAAGTGGATTTAAGGACTACTACATGAAATGGAACCCATGCTGACACTGCTCAAAACATGAGATTAGAAAACATACTAATATTATTCTGCTGTACAAACATAACAATAAAACAATTCCTAAAGACATATTGCTATACTCATAGATCAGTGCATCACACAGTCCTTAGAAGAGAAGATTCTTCTTGAACTAAATGGTAAAGACAGAAACACACAGATGAATAATGTTCAGAGTGAATGACTTTAGAAAATTCAGCCCTAAATGGAAAGCCTTTCTCATGTACTTTTCCTCAAGGGTCATGAATCTACTCAGAACAGGAGTGAGGAACAATTTAAGAGACAGAGATATGGATAATTTCATGGAAACAATGTCTTCCACACAGGTCAGGGCTAATGCACACAGTTATACACAGAGACTGTTGAAGCCTTAATGAGATCTAAATAGGTTCAATCCACACAAAATCCCAGCATGGGGAAGTAAAAGCAAAAAGAACTATACACACAAAAAAATCCATCAAACAAACAAACAAACAAATAATACTCCTAACCAAAGAACTACTGCAATCCATAACTTCTAAAAAAGTGAGTAGCATTTTCCCCCAGTCATAGTGGACATACTGATCACATTTCAGGATAAGCTCAGGAGTAGTTCGCCAACACAAAATGAACTGCATGGTTTCTCTCTCTCTTTCTTTTTTTCTCTCTTTCTCCCTTTCTTTCTTTCTTTCTTTCTTTCTTTCTTTCTTTCTTTCTTTCTTTCTTTCTTTCTTTCTTTCTTTCTTTCTTTCTTTCTATCTTTTGTTTATTTTTCATGTTTTTTGTATGTATATTACAGAGAGAGAGAGAGAGAGAGAGAGAGAGAGAGAGAACATGAAGTGAGTTGGGTAGGCAGTTTGGTAGGATCCCTCATATTTTGGGGGAGGGGACAAATATGATCAAAACAAATTCTAGGAAAAATTAAGCACATAATGCGAAAAATAATGTATCTTATGCTAAACTGAAATTTTGTTTTGTGGTCTTTTTTTGACATAGTTCACCACTGGTCAAAAGAAATATGAAATGAGTCACATGCTGTATTTCAATTGCTACTAACTTTTATTTGTTTACATTTAGTAATTATGTGGGCATTTTTTCTTCATACTTATCTACTGTGGGCTACATTCTTTTTTATTCCCCAAGTCCAAGGCAGTGTTAATTCTTTTCTTTCTCACACTGTCCAGCTTATCTAGTAGTAATTCTGATGATCTCACTTTTTTATAACATAGAAATATCCATGTTTATATTGAAACCTCCCAACATCTACCCCTCTCCAAATTTCTATTACTTTGTTTTACGGTGATGAGTGCAACTGGCCATTCATGTCCAGAAGAAATTGTTTTGCTCTGTTTTTTCCTCACCTTTAATTATAACAATCTTCTCATAGCCCTTCAGTTATGATTTGGAGGCTTTGGGAAGTTGTGGTAGTTTAGATATACCTTTTGTGAATGAATACCTCACAATTACTTATTATTTTGTGCTTCCCTAAGTAATGAGCTTCTGCACTAACCACTATTTACTAAAAAAGCAAATGCTCACATGAGATGTGAGAGCTGTAGTAATTTATGGGTAGAAGGATACAAATTTAAAAGATACTTTGGCGTTATGTCAATTGAGCAAACTAGTCATAATCTCAGCTGCTTTTGTGAGGCTATCACCTCATCAACCATGTTTTATTGGGCAGACTTGGCTTATAAAGGATTCATTTCCTTTTATATATCTGGTTTTTAATCTATCTAGAAAGCATTTGTTACTCTCACAGCATTTATGTTACAATTATACTCGTTGACATAACTTGCTATGCTACTCATTACTATGTGTTCACAAAACTGAAAGCTGTTGGTAACCTTTTTACTTCTGTTTTCAGTTCTATGGTAGCAAGTTAGAAAATGGAAGGTTTCTGGTCATTACCAATGTGATGTCTTCATATTCTGTGCCCCATGCATGTGTTGTCTTGATAAATAGGGTCTTTGCCTCATATTCTGTTGGGCAGCAAAGAACAATAATAGCAGAAGGCAACGTGGTTTGGGGGACCTTCAGAATGCTTATTACATCAACAACTCAAAGGAAGGGTTTTGGTTTGAATGAGAAAGGCTGCAATAGTTATCTTATGTTTCAATACCCAGCCTCAATTGGTAGATGTGTTGAGGAAGGATTTAAGAGGTATGATCTTGTTGGAGAAGGTATGCCAATGGAAGCAGGCTTTGGAGTGCCACAACACACAACATTCTTTCTCTGCCTCACAGTTGTGTCTCAAGATGTGAGCTCTCAGTTACTGCTCTAGTACCTTGTTTGCTTGTCTTCCTGTTGTACAGATACCTTTCAAGATTTCCATTAATTATAATCCTCTGAAATTATAAACTACAAATAATTCCTTCCTTCTCTGTTATGGTATCTTAGACTAGCAATAGTCTTGGAGGAGCAGAACAGCCTTGAGTCAGGTATACTGTGCATAAAATAACCTGCTTGTCCAGGAGCCAGAGGAAGTTGGAGTTTTTGTGTTGTTCAAAGCTTCATTCAATGAAGTTGGGCATTGAGTGGTGTCAGAGGCTAGAACCCACACCCTGCCTTCCACAGCTGTCCCTCCATTCAGAACAGGTCAACACTAAAGAATGTGTTTTTATAGTTTGTGATATAAATAATTACTTTTGGGGCCCCAGGGTCAGAGCTCAATGGTAAAGTATGTATGGTCATCCTGAGTGCTCTACACAGCACCACAAGTTACATTAAACTGAAAAAATAAATAAAAAAAGAAAAGTAACTAAGACAGACTTAGTACTGTGAATATACATGCTATTGCAGTGTCAGGCCTGGCCAGGCTGTTTTACAAAGGAATGTGAAAGTGGACTTTAGAATAGAAAATTAGTTGAATTCTGTGAGCAAGACTTAAGAGAACATCTGAATTGAAGCTTGGAAAATAATTATCCTAAGAACAGCATGGACTCTAGAGAGCCAAAAGCAAGGTGTTTCAGAAGGAAACAGTATTACCAATAGGAAAACTGAAGTATTATGAGGCCCTTTGCTTTTTCTCTTTTTTTCAGACTTTATAATTTAGTTACAACTTTTCTCCATTCCTGTTCTTCCTTCTAACCCTCCCATATATGCATCCCTATTATACTTCACATATATGGATATATATATATCCTAAATACTACTTATTACACTCCTATAATTCAGATATATATATATGTTTTCTAGGTCTTATAATTTGCTACCAGACAACCTATAAAACTGCTGATGTGCTCTTCACTGGGAAAGGCTACTTCTCCCATTATCAGCTTTTCTAAACATATAGATATAGATTTTTATGTATGTTCTTATGTATGTTTTATGTTTTATGTATGTTTAGTCCAATTGGGTTTTTCTGGGTCCAGTTTATCATATTCATTTGTTTCTTCTTTTTTTCTTTCACATTTAGGCATTCATACTGGTTAGATTCTATGGGTAAAGTTCTAATATTCCTAGGAGACAAAATGTCACAGCAAATTTTCTGATCCTCTTGCTCTTAGGATTTTCCATTCTCTTGCACAAATTTTTCTTAATTTTATGTGCAGCAATGTTTTATAGATATAAACATTTGTATTGTCCTTCACAATTATGCATTTAATGAATCACACTATTTACTAGAAAGACACAAACACACACACACACACACACATACAAACACACATGATTTCTCTTATCTGGGTTGATGGTGCTCTCTCCAATAGCCAAAGACTACCTAAAAATTCTATCTTCTACCAGATAGAGAAACCTTCTTTTGAATTTTTATCCAGGGCTGTCCAAGATAATCCTAGAGCATGCAGCTCTTTGATGTTACTCTTGGTTACCCCAGAGGTGGAGGGTCAGTTGCTGCTTCTAAAGACACAATATACTTGAAAAACAGGACCCAGAGTCCTCTGAACTGGAATTAAGTGTCTCCTCCCAGAAAATTAAGTATTATGGCATCAAAATGTACCATGCAAGCTTCCAAATGATGGGATAAATGAAAGTTCTCATCAGCTATGAAGCCTCTGAACCACATCATCAACAAACACGTCATGAATACTCTAAGGGTACATTATTGGAACAAATACCTTAGTTGTGGTCAACAACTCTCTAATCAGGCTTAAGGCCAGTTCAAACAGAGGGATCCCATGTCTGGTACTGGAAAAATACCAAACTATTCAGTGACAATGAAATCACAGTTTTTAAAAGAGAATCTACAGCTATTAATTACTAAACCAGCATTATTTCTAAAAACCATGCAGGGACATTTGTTCCCATACCTACAGATAAGTAGTCTTAATCATTTATCAAGGAAACTTCTCTGTATAAGACACTAGGGACTTTTGAAGTTGTATTAAATATATTTAAATTATGATATGGCTACAAGCCTACAAAAGCCATTGAGTAGAATGTGGTGATCTGAAAAAAGAATTAGCCTGTAGTGACATTGTATCATATGTTTGAATGCTTGGTTCCAATTGGTGGAACCTATTATTGAGAAATACTAGGAAATGTGGACTTTTTGAAGGTTCAATCTCTCTCTCTCTCTCCCTCTCCCTCCCTCTCTCTCTCTCTCTCTCTCTCTCTCTCTCTCTCTCTCTCTCTCTCTCCTCTCCCTCTCCCTCTCCCTCTCCCTCTCCCTCTCCCTCTCCCTCTCCCTCTCCCTCTCCCTCTCCCTCTCCCTCTCCCTCTCCCTCTCCCTCTCCGTGTCCCTCTCCCTCTCTCTCTCCCTCTCCCCATGGTGGTTGTATCTAAAGACATTAGCACTCAGCTATTCTCTAGAACCTTGCCTACCACATGCTTCCACTCTGTGGGTCATGTGAGTCAGAGACACTAATATATTTGAACTATAGGCCCCACAGTAACCTATTCTTTCAAAAAGTTGCCTTGATAATGGTGTCCTGCCACCAGAATAAAAAAAGTAACTATGATTTAGAGGTATCTTATACCAATATTTAAAATATAGTAGGCTTCCCTATGCTTTTTCCATACATCATTAGAATTATTCTTCTACAGCCTTCTCCATCCTTTTTCATACCTCCTCCATTTGAGCCTCTGTCTCCAATACTTTTCTTTTCCTTCTCTTAAAATCTTTCCACTTCCCCAAAATGAGTCCTTTATAGTTTCCTGAATTATATAGGTTCTCTAAGGACAATAGACAACTCTGAGTTGAGGATAAAATCCCATACAAGTGAGAACATGCTACATTTGTCTTTCTGAGTCTGTGTCACTGAATACTTTTCTACTATACCCATTTCCTTGAAAATTAGATTTTTATTTGCAGCTTGAAAAAAAATTTCACTGTAAAGGGTATCACATTTTCATTATTGATTCAGAGCTATGCAATATATGGAAATATAAGCTCTTTCCATGTTCTAGCCAGTTAGTAGCGGAGCTGTGAGCACAGATGAGCACAGGTTTCTTAAGAAGTACGTCCAAAAGCAGTGTGGTTGGGGAATATGATAGATTTATTTCTAATATTTTGAGGAATCATCATACCGGATTCCAAAATGATTGAATCAGTTTGCATGCCTGTCAGCAGTGCTTGAGTGCTCTCTATATGCAATCCTCCCACCCACATTTGTCTTTGCTTAATATTTACCTGTTCTGATCAAAACTGAACAGAGTACTCAGAGGAAGAAATACTAATGACTAAGAAATAGTTTTTAAAATTGATCACTATGCTTAGGATCATGGGAATGAAAGTTAAAATTATTTTAAAAATTTATTCTACCTTCTGGTTTTCAAATTCATTAGAGAAAATGAGTTTAAGATTTCTACCGGTCTAGTTAGAAATTGTGAGAACATTAAACATGCTATTTTACTTCTATAGCAAAGCATTTAGGTTTGGTTTGCAAATAGCTTTGTATTGTGCTTTCTTTCCTTCCTTCCTTCCATCTTTCTTTCTTTCTTTCTTTCTTTCTTTCTTTCTTTCTTTCTTTCTTTCTTTCTTTCTTTCTTTCTTTTCTGCTGAATCAGTTTACTTGGGCTATATATCATCAAGAATTTGGCTTATGAGAGGTTTGAAAAAAAAGTAGCCAATATAAAATAGTAGTTTCAGATACTGAGAAAAATATCATGCATGGGATAACATGGACAGAGGACCAGCTGGGGATGAGTAGCTGTGAAGCCTCTGTGAAGGCTTCACATCTAATATTTGTAAGCACACAGCAGGAAGATACATCCTTTGTATTATTTAGAGTCTGTTAATTTACACAGTATCAAAAATAGGATGCTTCTCATAAATTCTACTAAAATGGTGTGGATGCTTTAATGAAATGAAGGGTCTCTTATGTCTAATTTGTGGTACATTCTCCTTAGTATGTGAATCATTTGGCACCTTTAAAACAAGATATTACATAGCTTTGCTAGAAAGAGGGCCAAGGCTTCTGGTAACAAAATCATTCTGAAAATTTTGAGATTTAACAGCACATTAACTCACTATTAAATACCACTGATGGAGTTTCTTAGAGAAATGAGTTCATACTATGTGAGACATTAGAAATGACACCTCAAAGGGTGCTGAGCAATGGGAGGTGGGTAAAAAGGAGCTCAGCAAACTTTATGCTATTAAAGCAATGCCACTCTTCAGCCCTGCACTTCAGATGTGATTACATGTAATGGGGCAGAGTCAAGTTCCATCAATGCAGGTTTTCAGAGTTCCCTTCTGCTTTACCTGTATTGATAGAAAATCAAGCCACTGTCAACTTCTACTTGAATGCCGTTGATCACAGCAGCCTGGACTGTCAAAGTGAGAGTTAAAAGGAGGCAGACACAGGCACATCTTATCGACAGGACAAATTTGGAACTGAAGGTCTTGTGGGTGGTTTTAAGTACCCCCTCCCTCATTTGGTTACAAGAGTTTAGCAATTTAGCTTAAATCTCCAGCTGGTAGAATTCTTAGCTGAGGTCACCTCCATAGTCTCCCCAGGTCTCAACCACTCCCAGAGATGGCCTCCATCAATTTCTGTTCTCATCCCAACCCTTTTCCACACCTGTTTTCCTTCCCAGTTCCCCTCCTCACTCTCTCTTCCACTCAGCTCCCTCCCCACATCCATCTCTAATGACTGCTTTGTCTCTACTTCTAAGTGAGATTTTCGCATCCTTCCCTGGGCCCTCATTATTTAGTTTTTTTGGGTAGGTTGCATTGTAACATGGTTATCCTGTATATTATGACTGATGATGGGACAGAGATTGAGGATATCGCCAATCGTTGACTGGTCCAGCTTGAAACTCATCCCATATAAGAGAGATAATCCTCAACACTATTAATGATTCTCTCCTATGTATGCTTGCAGACAGGAGCCTAGCTTACCTGTCTCTTGACAAGCTTTATCCAGTAGCTGGAAACAGAAGCAATGCACTGCTAAAGTAGTCATGTGGAGTTGAGTGAACTGGAGGGGTAAAGGACACCACAAAAAGACCTACAGAGTCAACTAACTTGAGCCCATGATGTCTATCAGAGACTGAACTACCAATCAAAGTACATGCAGGGGCTGGACGTATATCCCCTACACATTTGTAGCAGATATGAAGCTTGGTCTTCATGTGGGTGCCATAAAAATTGGAGCAGAGTCTTTCTCTAAGTCTACTGCCTGTCATTGGATCCCCTTCCCCTAACTGGACTGCCTGGAGTTGGGGCTAAGCAGGAAAGAATGTGTTTAATCCTACTGCAACTGGATGTCCCAGGGTATATGGGTACACAAAGGGGCTTCCCTTTCTCTGGGGAGAAGGGGAAAGGGTAATGGGGGAGGGATTTATAAGGGTGAGACTGGGAGGAGTGGAGGGACATGATCTGTGATTGAGATGTAGAGTGACTAAAATAAGAAGAAGAAGGAGAAAGGGGGAGGAGGAGATGGAGAGGGAGGAGGAGAAGAAGAGAAAGAGTAAAAGGAGGAGGTGGAAGAGGAGGAGGAGGAAGAAGAAGGATGAGGAGGAGAAAAAAGAAAGAAGAAAGGAGAAAGGAGAAAAGAGAAAGGAGAAAGGAGAAAGAGGAGGCAATGACTTTGGTCCTGTCACAGTCATGCTTTAATTAATTCTTATTAGTATATTAGTATAGTTGAATATTCCATGTTCTTTTCTTTTCTCTTTTAAAACAATTATTCCATTGATTGTTTTAAAAACCACTGATACTGATGCAATGATAATCAGGTACCAGCTGTTTATAGGAAGATAATGAAGGGATTAGGCTGCCGCATTACCAATGCAGGTTTGCTTAAAGAAAGTTTTCTGCCATGTATGAAGCCTGTGCACATCCCTGTGCTCTTTGTGTTGCCTAATGTCCCATCTGTGCTCATGAAGTGTGGCTTGATAAGGATGTATCAGGTGATGTGTCTGAGTTAATGGTATTCTCTCAGAACTGGAGCAATAAACATTAAGGGGCTTTAATTGTATTTTTTTGCAGTGGGAGCAATAAACATTAGGGGTCCTATTGTATCCTTTCCCAAAATGTCCCACATGCCCGATTTGAGGGGTGTCTTGATGGCCAGCTCTAATTTCAAATCCTTCCTCCCATTCTATGGGTTTTGAAATTGAGAGTCTGGACAAAACAACAGAACTGAATCACTAACATGCAATTCCTATTTCCATGCAACCTATTTCTAGAAAGCTACAGTGACCCTTGATGTTTGCCTGACTATCAGAACTTCAGCAGAGCAAAATAGGGCATACCAAGAAATTGGAAGTATGTTGCTATGGTGAAAACTTGGTGAACTGCAGCAACTAGTTGTACATGCTCAGAGCTAAAGCCTTTACCTGTCATGGAGACAATCTATGGGATGGACAATTAAGTTGTGTTGACGGTTTAAAAGATAGTGCGATTTAGACTGAGGGATTAAAAAATAGATCAGTCATGGGGTGGTAACTGCTGTTCATGCAGATGCTGTTGCATTTACATAGACCATATTGCATTTTTTTAAATGAAACTATATGCTACAATAACAAATTTTACACCAAACTACATTAATCTTATTTTATCACTTGTATTAGATAATCAACGTGCTTTCAGGAAAGAATGATAATTTTGAAATTATACCTGAATCAGTGGGACACTTTTACTTTGATTTTTTTAATTTGCTCTCACTCTTTTCTTTTCTTTTCTTTTCTTTTCTTTTCTTCTCTTCTCTTCTCTTCTCTTCTCTTCTTTTCTCTTCTCTTTTCTCTCTCTCTCTCTCTTTCTTTCTTTCTTTCCTTCTTTCTTTCTTACAACCACAGATTTAGACCTATGGAATTATTCCACATTATTTAAAGACTTATTAATTTAAAGACATAATTATTTTATGTTATATATATATGTATAATTTAATTTTCTTTTTGGATATTTTATTTATTTATGTTTCAAATGTTATCCTCTTTCCTAATTTCACCCACAGAAAGTTCCTATGGTTGCTGGTTTAGACCCTGGGAACTCTGGTTGCTTGATAGTGTTGTTCCTCTTATGGGATGGCAAACCCCTTCAGCTCCTACAGTTCTTTCTCTAACTCTTTCATTGGGAAAAACCATGATCAGTTTAATGGTTGGCTGCAATCATCTACCTCTGTATATATGAAGCTCTGGAAGAGCTATAACAGGCGTCTTTCAGCATGCACTTTTTGGCATCTACAATAGTGTCTGCATTAGGTGACTGTATTTGGGATGGATCCCCAGGGCAGTCAGTCTCTGGATGACATTTCCTTCACTCTGTGCTCCACATTTTGTCTTTGTATTTACTCCTGTGAGTATTTTGTTACACCTTCTAAGAAGGGATAAAGCACCCTTTATCCCTTTCTTCTTCTTTCTTGAGTTTCATGTAGACTGTGGATTTTATCTTGGATATTCAGAGCTTTTGAGCTAATATCTACCTATCAGTGAGTGCATCCCATGTGTGTTATTTTGTGACTGGGTTACCTCACTCAGGATGATATTTTCAAGTTTCATTCATTTGCTTGTGAATTTCATGAAGTCATTGTTTTTAATGCCTGAGTGGAAGGGGAGAAGTTCCCAAACAGAACACCAATGACTTATGCTCTAAGATCAAGAATTGACAAATGGGACCTCATAAAATAACAAAGCTACTGTAAGGCAAAGGACACTGTCAAAAGCACAAAACTCCAACCAACAGATTGGTAATGATCTTCACTAATCCTACATTTGATAGAGGCCTAATATTCAACATAAGAACTCAAGAAATTAGACTCCAGACAATCAACTAACCCTATTAAAAATGGGGTGCAGAGCTAAACAAAGAATTCTCAACTGAGTAAACTTGAATAGTCGAGAAGCCCCTAAAGAAATAAATGTTCAACATTCTCAGTTATCAGGGAAATGCAAATTGAAACAACTCTGAGATTCCACCTCACACCAGTCAGAATGGCTAAGATCAAAAACTCAGGTGACAGCAGATGCTGCCAAGGATATAGAGAAAGAGGAACCTTCCTCTATTGTTAGTGAGATTGCAAGCTGGTAGAACCACTCTGGAAATCAGTCTTGCGGTTCCTCAGAAAATTAGACATAGTAATACTGAGGACACAGCTATACCACTCACTACTCGGCATATATCCAAAAGATGCTCTAACATATAACAAGGAGACATGCTCCACTATGTTCATAGCAGCCTTGTTTATAATAGCCAGAAGCTGGAAAGAACCCAGATGTCCATTCAACACAATGGCATACTACTCAGGAATTCTTTTTTTTTCACTCCAGATATATCCTCCTTCCAGTCCACCCTGTGACTGTTCCACATCTCATCTCACTCATTTTTATTTATTTTTATATTTTTTTTTATCAAAATTAACATTAGCTAAGGTGAATTGCACATGGAAATGTTATAGAGTCATCAGCATCCTGGCCAAATATTATGCAGTGTGGGGAAGCTCTCTAGATTTTAATTCAAAGTAAGCAAGATAAAAATGAACATGAATAAGGCTGGATAATACATTATGAGGATCTTAATACTGTGGTGTTTAAATTCTATCTTTTAATCCCTGTTGGAAAATTCTGGCTTGCTTTTGTGTTAACAGATCTTTAATTTCCTACCAAAGCAAAGAATGAATATGAGAACAGATTGGAAAAAATAAAGTCTAAATAAATTCCTGTTGATTATTTTATTTAACACTGTGGTTTCTCACACAAAGACATTTAATTTCAAAGTACTTTGACTTGGCCACAGCCGTAACTGTGTATAATATCCATTATCTTCTAATTAGAATTATCTTTTATCTTGGGCTACATTTATCTGAGGATCCCTTCAGAAACCTCACCAGAAACTCAAACTCCAATTTGTTTTCTCAGCTTGACTAATGATGAAAAGTATCAAAAACAGCTATTATGTGTTTATCCATCCCTTCTTTCATCTTGATGTGGCAGTGGGATTTATGCAGCTCAGTCAGTCCTCTGTGGAATGTAAATGCAAATGACAACAAGTTCAGCATAAGTGATAACTCCAAACGAAAAGGAACAAAGAGTCTTTAAGGAGTCATCAGGAAAGCAATATTGGAAAAAGGAACAGCACAAAATATTGATAAAACAATTTTACACAGATGAAAAAGAAAGCAGGAGTAAGAAATAGGTTTAATTTTTCAACAGATATGGATGGCATCTAAATAATAATAATAATAATAATAATAACAATAATAAAGCTTAGAGTCTAAGTCATAGAAGAAAATATATCTTTGCATTTTGCAGTTTCTTTGACTGCTGTGTCAATGTCTTCTATGGTATCTTCTGCAACTGAGATTCTCTCTTCTATCTCTTGTATTCTGTTGGTGATGCTTGCATCTATGACTCCAGATCTCTTTCTTAGGTTTTCTAAGGCCAGGGTAGTCTGACTTTGTTTTCTTTATTGTTTCTACTTCCATTTTTAGATCCTGGGTGGTTTTGTTAGATTCCTTCACCTGTTTTGTTGTGTTTTCTTCTAATTCTTTAAGTGATTTTTGTGTTTCCTCTTTAAATGTTTCTACCTGTTTACCTGTGTTCTCCCGTATTTCTTTAAGGAGTTATTTATGTCCTTTTTAAACTCTTCTCTCAGCATCATTGGTAGTGATTTTAATTCTGAATCTTGCTTTTCTGGTGTGATGGGGGTATCCAGGACTTGCTATAATGGGAGAACTGGGTTCTTAAGTTCTTGTGCTTGCCTCTTGCCATCTGGTTATCTCTAGTGCTACCTGCACTCACTGTCACTGACTGGAGCCTGTTAATCCAGTTATCTTGATTGTGTCAGAAATCTGTGATTCTGTGATCCTGAGATCCTGGGTGTAAGAGCTTCCTCTGTGTGTTGTGGGACTTGGTGCAGAGGTAGTGCCCAAGGTCTGCTCAGGGCACTGTCTCTGACCAAAAGGATGCAAATATATCTTAATTTTGGCACTTTCTTTACTTGTCACAGTTCCCTTTTAATCACATTGAATTATTTAGTCTAGCAACACTTGTATACATTCCCTGCTATCACATTAGCATGTATTTCATTTTATAAAGTAAGAAATATGGCCAGTTTAAATTGTTGAACATATTCAAAAAAACATTGTCAGTTTGAGTACCACCAATACACTATACTTCGCATTGTGAAATTTACTCTTAGGTCTTGACATTCTATCAAAGAACCTCAATTAACTGAATCATGTCTCCACAATTACTCACTGAACACATGCTGTGTGCCCAATCATCTTCTGGGATGTGCAACGGGCTGTGGCAGCTACAATGACATCTAGTGTTTTTTTAAACCAGGATTGCCTCTTCTGCCTTCTTCTTTCTCTGTCTTTCTACCATCAACAGTCATATCTTTGACTGACCTCGGAGGTTATATCAACCACAAAATACACACACACACACACACACACACACACACACACAGAGAGAGAGAGAGAGAGAGAGAGAGAGAGAGAGAGAGAGAGAGAGAGAGAGAGTCTATCAAAAACTGAGAAATTCAATATTAAATCATTTATTTAAGGTTATGTGGTTCGAGTATTATTTTCTGTATCCCTTTATTTCAACTAGATACAATGCCTTCTGCTGACAGTAAAGAATATGGATGCAGATATTTTCAGTTATTGGTGACACATTTCAAGTAAACTAGAAAATGTTCATCATTTGAGCTCTTATTTCCCAAGTAAGATTTTTCATTATGTAACTGAGGGCTTTTTGACTTACAGTCCACAGAGAAAACATTGCCATTAGATACATGTTGTTAGACTCCTGGAGAAGTCACTCATTTATAGCCAGGTCTTCCACTTAGAAGGGGCCCTGAATCAATTTATTGTTACTAGGAGAACATTGTTTGTTGCTACAGAGATGGAATTAAGTCCAGTACTGTTTCATCACTTCCAATCTAACAACCTCAATGGGTTTGGCATTATCAAATAAGGACTCACTACCCATAGTTTTATGGAATATCTTTCATCCCCAGCACAGTATGGATTATTTCTGAATCATGTTCTAGATAAATGACATCTCCACAAATCTTGACCCTTTTTAATCTTATATTCAAAATATCTGTAATATCTTGCCATGTTTATATGTTGTATTATTGTGATAACATTATGTAAAGCAGATTAACTTTAAAGTACGAGATATATGTAGTTTATGATAAAAATTTTCATGACAAGGCACAGGTCTTAGGATACCCATGCTCTGCATGATGACACCATGGATTGGTATTACAGCCACACATCTTGAAAAGGGGAGCAAAGATAAACTGAAAGTCAGAATTACTTCTTTTATAATTGCCCTCTCACAAATACTATCAAGAGCTTACCTAAGAATCAATACAATAATCTCAAGGAATCAAGGAATTCCCACTAGTCTCCCATTTTGTAAAAAGCTGCCAGTACAACTTCTCCACCAGACAAATCTCAGTAATATTCAACCAATAGGCAGAATTCCATACAAGGCATATTTTGAGTCTAACATATTCTGTGAGTAACGTTCTACTTTATCCTATCTCCAACATGATTTTCTTTGTCTTTAAATGTTAACCTATTTTCCAATTTTACTAAGCACATAAGTTTTGATTCCTACCCTGAAATTTCACTTGGGTAGTTTGTATAATAGAAGTGTCTCTTCTATTTCTAGAAAATAAGCAGGGCCTTCTGGTCAAATAATAAAGGTATTACTTATGAGCTCCAGCTTCATTTGATAGACAATTGCCTATTGCCTTCCAGGTGTATGACATGCATCTGGAAACATCCCATGGTCTTCCAACATTTTGCATAAATCAGTGTGTAACTGAGCCAACCCTGGTGGCAAACAGATTGAACTTTGTCTGTTCTGTGAATGCAGTTCAGCCCCACATTCATGACACTTCCATTAGCTAGTTTGTATGCTAGCATCCTTTTTAAAACTGTTACTTACTACCAGATACTTCAATATTCATGATTTTTGACAAAAGAGTATCCACATATCTAAATTACAAGATATACATTTTTGAGCTGCAAGATATTTGTTATAGTATTCATTTGTAGTTGGATTTGTTAGGATGTTTTCTTAAGAAAGCTGCATACCTTTACTCAGTCAGTTTACATAAAAAGGTGTTATTCTGTGTGATATCAGACTAGAGGTTAAGTAATTACAAATTTGATAAGCAGTTTATTAATCAGCAATGCTGAGAAAGAATAGAATTCTCCCTGCATCTTCTTTATGTGCATTTCTGCCTTCATGGGCTGTTTCCTTATGTTTATAAATTTGTTTCAATCTTTCAGTATCACATTAGTAACAAAATTTTAAAGATTGCAATGTTGGCTCCATTGCATATACATATATAAACTCTTGTTTGAGAGTTTTCTATATTCACATAATATAATCTGTTTTCGTAAAACTTACCCTCTTGTTTCCTCTGGAATTACTACCCTTTCTCACTGCTATTCCTTCCAGAATTCATGTGTTGTTTTTTTTTTCAGGGGGGGAGTTAATTCAGGATTTGTTTAATTTTCTGAGTTTATTTCATGTTGTTCTTATGTGTGCATAAGAAGACCTCTCTGTGAAACCTTTCAATTACTACATCCCCAAAGAAAAATGACTTTCTTCTAGCACACAACACTCACCTAAAGCTTCCCAGATCATAGTGGCACTTTGTGATCATATCCTATCTTCATGCTGGGCCTTCGTCTAACTTGATCTAGTGCTGGCAATCACAGCTACTGTGAATTTATATGTGACACTTCCCTGTTTTGTTTGGAAAGCACTGTTTCACTTTAGTGATTCACTGACTGTGATTCTTACAATCTTTCTTCCTTCACCTCTTCCATAAGTATCCTTGAACCTTTACAAAGCGAACATGATAGACATGTCACATTTGGGGTTTATTGATTTCAGTCCTCTACACATGGTCTACTCATAGATCTATTAATCACATCTATTGTATAAAAAAAGATCTTCTTTGATGAAATTTGAGATATATAGTACTGTGTTTATGTGGATCTATCTTAGAAGATGGTTTAATATTGTCAGTTCAAGAGAATAATAATAATAGAATTTTCTTTAGAGATTATGAATACCATTAATAGGAGATCTTGGCCCCATTAGCAGTGACAGCTAACATGTTTTACCATGTGTAGGCAACTTTATATCCAATCAATTCCATTTGTACCACTGTTTAACCAGTGTACATATTTTTGCCAGGCCTCATCCTACTGTAAATTAGCAGGGTTTAGAACTGACTAAGGTCGATACTCACTTTTCTCTTTTAATAGTGAAGATTTTTCCCTCTAGAAAGATGATAACTGTTCAGTTCAGATTAATCTTCAGTTCAGGTTAGCACTATTTTGACTGTTTTCATGTCTTATAACTCAAGTATTTGCATTTTTAAGCAGCAATGCTCTGAAATCAAATTAAAAATGTAACCAGAAATAATGGCAATTACCTGAAATATTTGGCAGTTTACAGAGGAAATTTAGTCGAGCAGCATGACTACTCTGGTCACAACCAAAGAACTTCTAGGTCTGTGTTATCTGGCAGAAATGCAGACATGCTCTTAGTATACAAGTTTATCCCTCTAGATGGAATACATCTTTAATCATAAACAATGACATCTAATTGAGGAGCAGACAAAGTGATGAATCAGAGAAAGATTTGACAGAATGAGTCAGAGATAGGATACACCCAACTCTCAGGAAAGAATTTATTTTAGATCATCAAAGGGAGGGAGAGCCAGGTCAGTCAGTTCATCAATGAATTTGGAGAAACTTAGTTGGGGGTCAGTGCAATGAGTGTAGAACAATGGAGTTCAGTGCAGGTCAACAGAGGCAGTTAAAGCCAGAGAATAAGAAGGAACTGGGTGATAAGATCAGTGGAGCAGCTGGGACTGAAGTCTTCATGCCACCATTGGCACCAGGGAGCCAGGAGACTCCACAGCCTTCTGTGCACATCCCACCAGAAGAGAAGAATTTCTCATCAGTGCTTTCACTTCTAAGTGCAGAGGTGAAATCTACAACTTCTCTCTGGAGGGGATCAGCTAGGACCACACAGGGCATAAGATATGTGGAGCAGCTGGGATTGAAGTCTTCCTACAGCCATTTGCACCAGGGAGCCGGGGAAACTCCCCAGCCTTCTGTGCATAGCCACCAGGAGAGAGTGATTTCCCAGTGCTTTCACTTCTGAGATCAGAGGAGTAAGGATACAAGCTTACAGGCCTACAGGAGGAACAAACTCCAGCCAAAGACAAAAATACCAACTAGCACCAGAGATAACCTGGTGGTGAAAGGCAAGCACAAGAACCCTACCAAAAGAAACCAAGGCCCCATGGCAACATCAGAACCCAGTTCTCCTACCATAGCAAGCCCTAAATACTTCAACACACCAGAAAAGCAAGAGTTGGATATAAAATTGTATCTCATGGTGCTGATAGAGGGATTCAAGAAAGACTTATATAACTTCCTTAAAGAAATACAAGAGAACATTGGTCAACAAGTAAAAGCCCTTAAATAGGAAACACAAAAATTCCTTAAAGAAATACAGGAGATCATGTGTCAACAGGCAGAAGCCCTTAAAGAAGAAGCACAAAAATCCCTTAAAGAATTACAGGAAAACACAATCAAGTAAAGGAACTGAACAAAACCATCCAGGATCTAAAAGTGGAAGTAGAAACAATAAAGAAATCACAAAGGGAGACATCTCTGGAGATAGAAAACCTTGGAAAGAATTCAGGAGTCATAGATGCAAGCATCAACAACAGAATACAAGAGATAGAAGAAAGAACCTCAGGTGCTAAAGATATCACAGAAAACATTGACTCAACAGTCAAAAAAATGCAAAATGCATAAAACTGGTAACCCAAAACATCCAGGAACACCAGGACACAATGAGAAGACCAAACTTAAGGATTATAGGTATAGATGAGAGCAAAGATTTCCAATTTAAAGGGCCAGTAAATATCTTCAAAAAATTATAGAAGAAAACGTCCCTAACCTAGAGAAAGAGATGCCCATAGACATACAAGAAGGACTTCAGAACTCCAAACAGACTGGACCAGAACAGAAATTCCTCCCCCAGCACATAATAAGCAAAACACCAAATTCATTAAAGAAAGAAAGAATATTAAAAGCAGTAAGGGAAAACTTATAAAGGCTGACCTATCAGAATTACACCAGACTTCTCACCAGAGACAATAAAAGCTAGAAGATCCTGGGCAGACCTCACAAAGACCCTAAGAGAGCATAAGTGCCTACCCAGGATACTATACCCAGCAAAACTCTCAATCATCATAGATGGAGAAACCAAGATATTCCATGATAAAACCAAATTTACACAATATATGTCCATAAATCTAGCCCTACAAAAGATAATAGATGGAAAATGCCAACACAAGGAGGAAAACTGTACCCTAGAAAAAGCAAGAAAGTGATCTTCTTCCAACAAATCCAAAAAAAGATACCCACACAAATATAAAAATGGCATCAAAAATAACAGGAAGAAACAATCATTATTACTTAATATATCTTAACAGCATGGACTCAACTCCCCAATAAAAAGACATAGACTATCAAATATTGCTCATGAAAATCTTTAATTTTATCAGAAAATGTTTGTAATTCCCCTTTTAATTAATTTAGTAATATTTTTATGTCTACCATTTTATCTGCATTATTTTTCATGGTAATTTTTGATTTTTTTTTCATTTTTTTTATTCGATATATTTTTTTATTTACATTTCAAATGATTTCCCCTTTTCTAGCCCCCCACTCCCCGAAAGTCCCATAAGCCCCCTTTTCTCCCCCTGTCCTCCCACCCACCCCTTCCCACTTCCCCGTTCTGGTTTTGCCCTATACTTCTTCACTGAATCTTTCTAGAACAAGGGGCCACTCCTCCTTTCTTCTTGTACCTCATTTGATGTATGGATTATGTTTGGGGTATTCCTGTTTTCTAGGTTAATATCCACTTATTAGTGAGTGCATACCATGAGTCACCTTTTGAGTCTGGGTTACCTCACTTAGTATGATGTTTTCTAGCTCCATCCATTTGCCTAAGAATTTCATGAATTCATTGTTTCTAATGGCTGAATAGTAGTCCATTGTGTAGATATACCACATTTTTTGCATCCACTCTTCTGTTGAGGGATACCTGGGTTCTTTCCAGGTTCTGGCAAATATAAATAGGGCTGCTATGAACATAGGAGTGCATGTATGCTTATTACATGGTAGGGAATCCTCTGGGTATATGCCCAGGAGTGGTATAGCAGAATCTTCTGGAAGTGAGGTGCCCAGTTTTCGGAGGAACCGCCAGACTGATTTCCAGAGTGGTTGTACCAATTTGCAACCCCACCAGCAGTGGAGGAGTGTTCCTCTTTCCCAACATCCTCTCCAACACCTGCTGTCTCCTGAATTTTTAATCTTAGCCATTCTGACTGGTGTAAGGTGAAATCTCAGGGTTGTTTTGATTTGCATTTCCCTAATGACTAATGAAGTTGAGAATTTTTTTAAGATGCTTCTCCGCCATCCGAAGTTCTTCAGGTGAGAATTCCCTGTTTAACTCTGTATAGGGAAATGACCCCCTTCACAATAGCCACAAACAGTATAAAGTATCTTGGGGTGACTCTTACCAAACATGTGAAAGATCTTTACGACAAGAACTTCAAGACTCTGAAGAAGGAAATGGAAGAAGACCTCAAAAAATGGGAAAACCTCCCATGCTCATGGATCAGTAGAATCAATATAGTTAAAATGGCCATTTTGCCAAAAGCAATATACAGATTCAATGCAATACCCATCAAAATCCCAACTCAATTCTTCACAGAGTTAGAAAAAGCAATTAACAAATTCATCTGGAATAACAAAAAACCCAGGAGAGCTAAAACTATTCTCAGCAACAAAAGAAATTCTGGGGGAATCAGTATCCCTGACCTCAAGCAATACTACAGAGCAATAGTGTTAAAAACTGCATGGTATTGGTACAGTAACAGGCAGGCAGATCAATGGAACAGGATTGAAGATCCAGAAATGAACCCACACACCTATGGCCTCTTGATCCTCGACAAAGGGGCTGAAAACATCCAATGGAAAAAAGATAGCCTTTTCAACAAATGGTGCTGGTTCAACTGGAGGTCAGCATGCAGAAGAATGCGAATTTATCCATCTTTATCGCCTTGTACTAAGCTCAAATCCAAATGGATCAAGGACCTCCACATAAAGCCAGACACTCTGAAGCTAATAGAAAAGAAACTGGGGAAGACCCTTGAGGACATTGGTACAGGGAGAAAATTTCTGAACAGAACACCAATAGCGTATGCTCTAAGATCAAGAATTGACAAATGGGACCTCATAAAATTACAAAGTTTCTGTACGGCAAAGGACACCATCAAAAGGACAAATCGGCAACCAACAAATTGGGAAAAGATCTTCACCAATCCTACATCAGATAGAGGGCTAATATCCAATATATATAAAGAACTTAAGAAGTTAGACTCCAGAAAACCAAACAACCCTATTAAAAAATGGGATAATTTTTGATTTTAATGTCTTTAGATTTCCTCTATTTTTTCAAAAATGTTTTCAATGTAAATCTTTGATTTTATCACAAATGTTTCTAATTCCACATTCAATTAATTTAGAGTTTTTATTTCTACCATTTTATATTTATATTTAAAATTTTCCATGAAATAGTCAATTTTAACGTGATTGTCTATATATTTCTTGAATTTTACCAGAAACATTTTCCATGCAAATCTTCAATTTTATCTGAAAATATTTATAATTCACCTTCAATCAATTTAGAATTATCTTTATGCCTATCATTTTATCTGTAAAATTTCCTTGATAATCTTTAATTTTAACATGTTTTTCTATATATTTCTTCAATTTTATCAGAAATATTTTCCATGTAAATCTTCAAGTTTATCAGAAAATGCTTATATTTCTACTTTCAATCAACTTAGAAATACTTTTATGCCTAACATTATTATATCTATATAAAATTTTCCATGATAATCTTCAATTCTAACATGTGTTTCTGCATTTTTCTACAATTTTATCAGAAATATTTTTCATGTAAATCTTCAATTCTATCATAAAATATTTCTATTTCATATTTCAATTAATTTAGCAATGTTTTTTATGTGTACCACTTTTTAATTTTCTATGAAAATTGTCCATTTTAATGTGTTTTTCTATGTATCTCTTCCATTTTATCTGAAATATTTTCCATGTAAATCTTTAATTTTATCATAAAATGTTTTTGCTTCCCTTTTCAATAAAAAACAAACAAAAGAAGAAGAAAAAGAAGAAGAAGAAGAAGAAGAAGAACAAGAACAAGAACAAGAACAAGAAGAAGAAGAACAACAACAACAACAACAACAACAAGAATCCCAAAGATTAGAACTAATTGCTAGAGTTAGTTTGAGGCCAAGCAGAACAATTCAGTGAGAAGCTAAGAGAACCCAGATTGAATCAGTCTGCTTGGAAAGGAGTTTGAGCCAGGAGAGCTGATTTGAACCGAACCTGTGTAAGGAATATAATGAAGTTACAAATGTAACCCAGCTTAGAGTGTGTGAAATGTGATAAGGTAAATGCCCTGACTAAATGAATGCTTCAAATTTGATAAGCTAAAAAGATGAAAGAAGGTTACTAGCTTGCTTTTTCCAGGGTGTAGTTCCCCTCATTGTATTGGTGTTTTCCACCTATTATCCTTTGAGGGCTGGGTTTGTGGAAAGATACTGTGTAAATTTGGTTTTATCATGGAGTATCTTAGTTTCTCCATCTATGGTGATTGAGAGGTTTGCTGGGTATAGTAGTCTTGACTGGCATCTGTGTTCTCTTAGAGTCTGTATGAGATCTGCCCAGGATCTTCTAGCTTTCATAGTTTCAGGTGAGAAGTGTGTTTTGATTCTGATAGGTCTTCCTTTATATGTTACGTGGCCTTTTTCTCTTACTGCCTTTAATATTCTTTTTTTGTTTAGTACATTTGTGGTTTTGATTATTGTGTGACTGGAAGTATTTTTGTTCTGGTCCAGTCTGTTTGGAGTTCTGTAGGCTTCTTGTATATTTGTGGGCATCTTTCCCTTTAGGTTAGGGAAGTTTTCTTCCATAATTTTATTGAAGATATTTGCTGGCCCTTTAAGTTGTAAATCTTCACTCTCATCTATGCCTATAAATCTTAGGTTTGGTCTTCTCATTGTGTCCTGGATTTCCTGGATGTTTTGGGTTACAAGCTTTTTGCATTTTGCATTTTCTTTAAATGTTGAGTCCATGGTTTCTATGGTATCTTCAGCATCTGAGATTCTTTCTTCTATCTCTTGTATTCTGTTGTTGATATTTGCATCTATGTCCCCTGATTTATTCCCAAGGTTTTCTATCTGCAAAGTTGTCTCCCTTTGAGTTTTCTTAGTTGTTTCTACTTCTGATTTTAGATCCTGGATGGTTTTGCTTAGCTCCTTCACTTTCTTGTTTGTGTTTTCCTATAATTCTTTAAGAGATATTTGTGTTTCCTCTTTAATGACCTCAGCCTGTTGACCAAAGGTCCCCTGTATTTCTTTAAGTGATTTTTGCATTTCCTCCTTATTGGCTTTTCTATTCTCCTGAATTTCTTTCAATGATTTTTGTGTTTCCCTTGTAAGGGCTTCTAACTTTTGATCCATTTTCTCCTGAATTTCTTTAAGTATGTCCTTCATGTGTTCCTGTACCAGCATCATGACCAGTGATTTTAAATTCAAATCTTGTTGTTCTGGTGTGATGGGGTATCCAGTACATGCTGTTAAAGGAGAATTGGGTTCAGATGCTGCCATATTGCCTTGATTTCTGTTAGTGATGTTCCTCCATTTGCCTTTTGCCCTCTAGTTCTCACTCGTGTTCTTTCATCTTGTTGTCAATGCTCTACTCACCAGTGCAAGCTGCCTCTTCCCAGCTGGCCTCTGGTGCACAGCTGACCTCCCGCACTGCCTGGAGACCGAGTGCTGTGGCCCAGGCTGTTCAGATGCCAAAGCAGACACCTGAAGGCTCCCACCGGGGCCTGCTGGACTCACCAGAGCACACTAACTCCTCCCAGCAGGCCTTCCGGGTGCTCCTCTGGCCTCTTCCAGGGTCTGGAGATGTGTTGTTGTAGCCCAGGCTGTTCTGGATCCTGAAGAGGAGATCTGAAGGCTAGTGCCAGAGGCCTCAGGACTGGAACCTAAGCTCTGTGGGGCCGACCCACCAGAGCAACTCTGTATTTCCTCCCTGTCTGCCTCCGGGTGCACACCAGGCCTCTTGTACTTCCTGGAGATTGAGTTCTGTGGCCCAGGTTGTTCAGATTCCATAGCAGACACCTGAAGGCTCCAGCCTGGGGCCTGCTGGCCTCACCAGAGCACACTGACTCCTCCCAGCTGGCCTCCCCGGTGCTCCTCTGGCCTCTTGCAGGGCCTAGAGATGTGGTGTTGTAACTCAGGCTGTTCTGGATCCCAAAGCAGAGATCTGAAGGCTCCCGCCAGAGGCCCATGTTTGGGACTTCTTGTATATTCATGTTCTCTTTAGGTTAATGAACTTTTCTTCCATAATTTTGTAGAAGTTATTTGCTGGCCCTTTAAGTTGCCAATCTTCACTCTCATCTATACCTATAATCTTTAGGTTTGGTCTTCTAGTTGTGTCCTGAATTTCTTGGATGTTTTGCGTTGCAAGCTTTTTTTTTTTTTTCATTTTCTTTGACTGTTGAGTCAATGGTTTCTATGATATCTTCGACATCTGAGACTCTTTCTTCTATCTCTTGTATTCTGTTGTTGATATTTGCATCTATGGACCCTGATTTCTTCCCTAGGTTTTCTATCTCCAAAATTATTTCCCTTTGTAATTTCTTAGTTGTTTCTACTTCTGTTTTTAGAACCTGGATGGTTTTGCTCAGTTCCTTCACTTGTTTGTGTTTTCTTGTATTTCTTTAATAGATTTTTGTCTTTCCTCTTTCATGACTTCTGCCTGTTGACTCAACTTCTCCTGCATTTCAATTACTTTCACTGTTCAATTAGTTTCAATGTGTTTTGCATTTCAGAAGGACACTTCTTACTGGTCAAGGGAAAAATCCAATGAGAAGAACTCTCCATTCTAAACATCAATGCTCCAAATGCAAGGACACCCTCATTTGTAAAAGAAACTTTACTAAAGCTCAGCACACATTGCACCTAACACAATAATTGTGGGTGACTTCAACACTCCACTCCCCTCAATGGACTGATCAGGAATACAGAAACTAAACAGGGACACAGTATAACTAATTGACGCTTTGGACCAATTGGATTTAACAGATATACATAGAACATTTCATCCTATAGCAAAAGAATATACCTTTTTCTCAGCCTTTTTCTCAGCACCACATGGTACCTTCTCCAAAATCAACCATATAATTGGACACAAGAGAGACCTTCAAGTATAAGAAGATTGAACTAATCCCATGCCTTCTATCAGATCACCATGGATTAAGAGTGGTCATCAATAGCAACAAAAACAACAGAAAGCCCATATAAAAATGGAGGGTGAACAATACTCAACTCAGTGATACCTTGGCCAAAGAAGAAATAAAGAAAGAAATCAAAGACTTTTTAGAATTTAATGAAAATGAATGCACAGCATACCCGAATCTACGGGACACAATGAAAGCAGTGCTAAGAGGAAAGCTCAAAACCCTGAGTGCCTACAAAAAGAAACTGTAGAGAGAATACACTAGCAGCTTAAGGGCACACCTGAAAGCTCTGGAACAAAAAGAAGCTAATTCACCCAGGAGGAACAGAAGAGGGAAATCATCAAACTCAGGGCTGAAATCAATCAAGTGGAAACAAAGAGAACCATACAAAGAATCAACAAAACCAGGAGCTGGTTCTTTGAGAAAATCAACAAGATAGATAAACCCTTAGCTAGACTGACCAAAGGGCACAGAGACAGTATCCAAATTGACAAAATTAGAAATGAAAAGGGAGATATAACGACAAAAACTGAGGAAATAGAAAAAAATCATCAGATTCTACTACAGAAGCTTATACTCAACACAACTGGAGAATCTGGAGGAAATGGACAATTTCCTAGACAGATACAAAATACCAAAATTAAATCAGGATCACATAGATCATATAAATAGTTCAAGCACAGGACCAGATGGTTTTAGTGCAGAATTCCATCAGACCTTCAAAGAAGACCTAACAACAATACTCATCAAACAATTCAACAAATTAGAAACCAAAGAAACACTTCCCATCTTGTTCTATGAAGTCACAATTGTGCTGATATCAAAAATACACTAAGCTCCAACAAAGAAAGAGAACTTCAGACCAATTTCCCTTATGAACATCGATGCAAAAATACTCAATAAAATTCTTGCTAATTGAATCCAAGACCACATCAAAAGAATCAACCACCATGATCCAATAGACTTCATCCCAGGGATGCAAGGATGGTTCAATATACAGAAATCCATCAATGCAATCCACTACATGAACAAACTCAAAGAAAAAAAAAACATATGGTCCTTCCATTAGATACTAAAAAAAAAAAAAAAACATTTGGCAAAATTCAGCATCCTTTCATGCTAACAGTTTTGTAAAGAACAGGAATTCAAGGGCCATAACTAAACATAGTTAATGCAATATACAGCAAACTGGTAGACAACATAAAACTAAATGGAGAGAAACTTAAAGCAATCCTGCTAAAATTAGGGACTAGACAAGGCTACACCTCGCTCCATATCTTTTCAATATAGTACTTGTACTAGCTAGAGCAATTAGACACCGTATAGGTGTCAAAAGGTTACAAATTGGAAAAGAAGAAACCAAACTATCACTATTTGCAGATGATATGATAGTATACTTAAGTGACCCAAAAAGTTCCACCAGAGAACTCCTACAGCTGATAAACAACTTCAGCAAAGTGGCTGGTTATAAAATCAACTCAAGCAAATCAGTAGCCTTCCTATATTCAAAGGATAAGCAGGGTGAGAAAGAAATTAAGGAAATGATACCCTTCACAATAGCCACAAACAATATAAAGTATCTTGGTGTGACTCTAACCAAACAAGCAAATGATCTGTGTGACAAGAACTTCAGGTCTCTGAAGAAGGAAATTGAAGAATGTAGCTGCCAGCAGCCACATGTAAACCGGGTTACCTGTTGAGAGAATTTTGGGGTTATAGGGAAGAGGGGCGAAAAGAAGTGCGGCTAAGACAATGTTCACTGATCAAAGCCGGAAACTTTAATGGCGCCAGACCTTTTAACAGTTTGGGCAAACCCTTCCCCCCAGACTCCAGGTTGAGTTCCGGTGGAAGTTGTCTAGCTTCTCTTGGAGGTCCTCGTCTTGACTGCTCCGGCAGCTGGGTGGGTCACCTGCTTAATTCAGGAATTCCTAGACCTGGAGGAACAATGAACTTAACCTTTACTACGAGCGCTCCACCCTAGGTGGAGAAGGACCCTGGCTTTCTGGGAGAAGTTAACCTTGACCAAAGTCAAATTCTGACCAAGTGCAAGACTGCCCCAATATGGCTCTGTACATGTCCTCCCTTTTTTTATTAATTTGAACACGAGGAGGTAGAAAACAAGTGGATAAATATCCTTCATAAGAAGGCGGGCCTTAACCAGGAGGGGAAGCATTGACCATAATTCCTCTTAAATATTGTATAACGTCTTTTTCAGAGGAGGGGTAATAGGCTCCCTTATTATTTTAAGGACAGCCTCTCGACGTTAACCCCTATGCAATTAGGTGTACTTCCTGGGGACTCAGAAGCAGAAATTCACCTCCCCATGCAGTGCTTTGCCTCGCACATCTCGCTGGTACCCATGTTTGTTCATGAACAAACACACATAGATCTGAGTTCTATGTGGCTCCCTCTTTGGAGATCCACTTGTGTAAGTTTTGAAGCCAGGGGGGTCTGCAAGTGTCTTTAACAGACATGCAATCTCTCCATCCAGGTGAGCCTGGGTGGAGACAGCCAGTCTGCTTAACAGACAAGGTCAAGAGTTAAAGGTGGAATAGGATTAACTTGTCCCAGAAGTATCCAATTCAGTTGTAAATTAACAACTTTAAGGACCCAAAGCTTGGCCTCTGAGGTGGGAGAGGTAGCCTTGTGTATCAAGAAATAAGCTGTTGCTTCTCAGGAAAAGTGGAGACTATATGTTAAATTAACACAGCTGGCTGAAGATTGTTAGCCATCTTCAAAATTGGAATCTTCAATATTGGAATTATTTCTAGACCAGTCTATGGTTGAGTCAGCTGAACACAATAAGGAGAAGAGTCATTTTAACTCTTCTTTAGATTAATTTTTCCTAAGCTAGCTTAACAGTCTCCATGTTCTGTCCCACAAAGTCTAAAAGCTTGAAGCTAGGCAATTTATCTAACCTGAGACATTTAACAATTGAGGTAAGTCAAGAACATATACCCAATATAGGTCTTATGTTACCATGGTCTGGGCATTCAGCAAGCACACAGTCAGCATATCTTCTGTAGCATTCTGTGGAAAAAACATAGGGGACATGCCTTCCCTAATATTAAATCAGGATCATGGCATATGTCAATAAGTGAATTCCTTCATTTCACCTAGACATCAATATGCCTAATTACAAGATGTCATATACATTTAGCAAGGAGTTTCTTGGCATCCAAATTTTAAAATTTTCTTAAAAACATGCAAGCATAATATAAATGATATGTACAGGGACACGATTTCCCCTCTCTTCTCTCTTCCAAGAAGATATTGTTTTATTAATTTAAGTTGGAACATAAAGTATAACCCATAACATAGGCAATAACTATGTAATTATATACAATAAACATAGCATTTTTAGTTGCTTTTTCTGTTAGAGCAGTTGCAACTAGACAGCCTAAAAATGAATCATTAGTCACATGCACATATTTTTTAATCTTCTAAATTAGAAATATGAATATCATTTATCTGTAATAACTAAGTCCTCTAGGATTAACACCATTACGTGGTAGAGGTAGAAATTGAGGACATCAAGAACAAATCTTTATAATTTGATGTGCACAAAATATAAAATTATTTCAAATACCTAAAGGACAGTCATTTAGAGAACATATCCTTTGTTCTTAGAAATTTGAATCGCATTTGCATAAACTGTAGAAATTAAGAATTAGCAGTATTAAAAATGGACCAATTTTAAGCAATTATAAACCATGAGCTATATATATCTACTATTATTAAAAGCTTGACTTTTAACATCTTAAAAATAGCTGCTATAGCACCCAATTCAGGTATCTGTGTTGAAGCAGGGAGAAACAAAGGAATAAACATGTGATCTGATAGTACAAATTATCTTTTGGATAGCAATTATTAATTTTGTCTAAAAATGCTTGCCATGTAATAGACCAACCATTAATAATAAATTTGATTGCTGCTTGAAGCAAGGAACAAACGTTTCCTACCTTGAAAACAGAGGTTTAAGACCTTCTGTGACAAGCTTAAAATGAGGTAAATATAAGATAAAGCCAATTAATATATCCTAACAACCTTTGAAAGCCATTTACCTAAAAATTCTAAAAGTCTATAGGAGCAAGGGCCTGTAACAAACATTCTATGAACATTATACACTGAAAATTTTAAGATCTTAACTTCTAGTATTGAAACAGAGACAAAACACATTTTTTTTATTATTTATCTGCCCTAGGATCCACCTTTAGTCCTTGGCAAGGACTAGATCTGAGCCTTTTATCTAAGACCAGACCCAAACCTGTGTTTTGAGGATTAAACAAAAGAAACCTGTAATTCCATGGTCAAGGGAACCTACTTGATATCAAATACATTTCCACAGAGATATCCTTTTTAATCTTGGAGGGTTAAATTTTGCTCCTACCATTGTAGCCTATAAACTTGTGGAAAAGTGGCAATGGGCCTCTAAAACCCATAGCTGTATCACTCTCAAAATTATCTTAATTACAAACTGTTAACAATTATGAGCCTGTAAACTGAAAACTGCAGCCAATGACACACTGATTTTTATTGTAACTCAATGTTTTCTTGCAATATTAGAGCACAATTGTAATTTTGGAAGCAAATCTCAATTTTAAGCAATCTATTTTCCTTAAAATCAATGGCAAACACATATTTACAGCACAAGGTTTGTCTGCCAGTTCTTATGTTCAAGTGTATGACAGTGTAACTTATTAAAGAGACAATATTTTAAATCTTAATCTTCATTAAGTCCAATCTCCAGGCCAAGATTCACATGAAACACCATGCCAATTTAGGAGCGTCTTAAAGGCCTGTATTTCCTGGATTGCGTCATGCCACGTGTTGTTTAAAATGGCGACTACCCTAAACTACCAGCTTTAACCATGCCACGTGTTGTTTAAAAATGGCGACTACCCTAAACTACCAGCTTTAACCATGCCACGTGTTGTTTAAAAATGGCGACTACCCTAAACTACCAGCTTTAACCAAACTTTTGTTAATAACATTATACCTTTTAAATCATGTCCAGTGACTTAAGCCAATACTCTATAGTCAAGACATGTAAAATATACCTTTAAATCCAATTATAAACAAGAACAAAGCATGAGTGGCGTTAGGCCACGTGTAGTTAGTTAAGATGGCTCTAACACTGAATCACCAGTTTTAAACTAACCTTTTCTTAATAACACTATACCTATTACATAATACCCAATTAATTTATAACTCTTAAGTCAAGAAATGTAAAGCCTTATACCATTAAAACTAATTAGAAACAAGTATAAAGCGACTACATGAATTTCACAAGCCAAACCAAAGTCTTCCCAAATCTTGAGGTTTCTGGGCTTTTAAGAGCGGCTTTTTCCCCAGCCATGCTTGCCTCTTGAGTGAGCTGCGCTGTCGCGGCGTGGCTTTGAATCAATCCCCACACAAACTGTGGCTGGCTCAAGAGGTTACCAGCAGATGAAATCTTTACCAATTTTCCTTTTTAACATGAAACAGTCATTCACACAAAGACACAGAGAGGACATAAACATACACATAGACAAACAGTCGGTGCACCGGGACAAACACGGAAAGATACACAGAAAGTTAAGCGTGCTTGTTAAGCAATTGCATCCATTTTCCTCTTTAAACAGCTCTTAGAGGCTGTGGACATATGCCTATTTTTAAAAACCCCTTTCTTTTCGCCGAAATCAGCTCTTACGAGCTTTGGGCAAATGCCTACCAAATTCCTTCCCCATATTTCCCTATCTTTTTAACCCAAGCAGCCACTGTGCCGGGCCCGCACAGTTTGCTTGAAAAACCGTATCCTTCCTGCACTCACAACAATAGACACGAATTCACTAGCGCTAGTTTTGACCTCTATGTTGCTTACCGTGCAGATACCATTTATCACCTTTCTTGCGAAGCTTCGCTGGATAGGGTTACCTCAGGAAATTCTCCCGTACCAGGTCGCCCCACGTTGGGCGCCAATTATGTAGCTGCCAGCAGCCACATGTAAACCGGGTTACCTGTTGAGAGAATTTTGGGGTTATAGGGAAGAGGGGCGAAAAGAAGTGCGGCTAAGACAATGTTCACTGATCAAAGCCGGAAACTTTAATGGCGCCAGACCTTTTAACAGTTTGGGCAAACCCTTCCCCCCAGACTCCAGGCTGAGTTCCGGTGGAAGTTGTCTAGCTTCTCTTGGAGGTCCTCGTCTTGACTGCTCCGGCAGCTGGGTGGGTCACCTGCTTAATTCAGGAATTCCTAGACCTGGAGGAACAATGAACTTAACCTTTACTACGAGCGCTCCACCCTAGGTGGAGAAGGACCCTAGCTTTCTGGGAGAAGTTAACCTTGACCAAAGTCAAACTCTGACCAAGTGCAAGACTGCCCCAATATGGCTCTGTACAGAAGAAGACCTCAGAAAATGAAACATCTTCCATGCTCATGGATTGGCAGGATTAATATAGTTAAAATGGCCATCTTGCCAACAGCAAGGTGCAGATAGAATGCATTCTCCATCAAAATCCCACCTCAGTTCTTCATGGAGTTAGAAAGAGCAATTCTCAAGTTCATCTGGAATAACAAAAAACCCAGGATAGCTAAAACTATTGCCAACAGCAAAAGAACTTCGGGGGGCAATCAGTATCCCAGACCTCAAGCAATACTACAGAGCAATAGTATTCAAAAACTACATGGTATTGGTACAGTGACAGGCAGGTGTATCAACGGAATAGGATTGAAGACCCAGGAATGAGCCCACACCTATGGTCACTTGATCTTTGACAAAGGAGCTGAAAACATCCAGTGGAAAAAAGATAGTCTTGTCAACAAATGGTGCTGTTTCAATTGAAGGTCAGCATGCAGAAGAATGGGAATTGATTCATTCTTATATCCTTGTACTAAGCTCAACTCCAAGTGGATGATGGAGCTCCACATAAAGTCAGACATATTGAAACTAATAGAAAAGAAGCTGGGGAAGACCCTTAAGGACACGGGTACTGGAGGAATTTTCCTGAAGAGAACACCAATAGCTTATGCTCTAAGATCAAGAATTGACAAATGGGACCGCATAAAATTAGAAAGTTTCTGTAAGGCAAAGGACACTGTCAAAAGGACAAATTGGCAACCAACAAATTGGGAAAAGATCTTCACCAACCCTACATCTGACAGAGGGCTAATATCCAATATATACAAAGAACTCAAGAAGTTAGACCCTAGGAAACCAAATAACCCTATTAAAAATGGGATACAGAGCTAAACAAAGATATTTCACCTGAAGAACTTTGGATGGCTGAGAAGCACCTTAAGAAATGTTCAACATCATTAGTCATTAGGGAAATGCAATTCAAAACAACCCTGTGATTTCACCTCCCACTAGTCAGAATGGCTAAGATTGAAAAACTCAGAAGACAGCATGTGTTGGCTAGGATGTGGAGAAAGAGGAACACTCCTCCAATGCTTGTGGGATTGCAAGCTGGTACTAACACTCTGGAAATCAGTCTCTCGGTTCCTCAGAAAACTGGTCCGGACACTTCTGAAGGACCCTGTTATACTACTCCTGGGCATATACCCAGAGGATTCCCCAGCATGTAATAAGGATATATGCTCCACTATGTTCATAGCAGCCCTATCTAGAAATGGAAATAACCCAGATGTCCCTCAATGGAGGAATGGACAATATATATATATACCCAATGGAGTACTACTATTTAGCCATTAGAAACAATGAATTCTTAGACAAATAGATGGAGCTGGAGAACATCATCCTAAGTGAGGTAATTCAGTCTCAAAAGAACACTCATGGTATGTACTCACTGATAAACAGATTATAGCCTAGAATCTTGGAATACCCAAGACATAATCCACATATCAAATGATGTCCAAGAAGAAGGAAGGAGAGGCCCCTGGGTCTGGAAAGGCTCAGTGCAACAGTGTAGGGGAATACCAGAACAGAGAAGTAGGAAGGGGTGGATGGGGGAACAGGGGGAAGGAAGAGGACTTATGGTACTTGTAGGGAGGGGGGATCAAGGAAAGGGGTAATCATTTAAAATGTAAATAAATAATATATTGAATAAAAAATAAAATAAAATAAAATAATTTTTTGTCAATTTCAAAAAATCAGAACAAAACAAAACAAAACAAAACTCTGGCCTGACAGCTAAGGTTGGTTTAGTCTCCAATGGAGACTGTTTGTGTTGAGACCAACTCATTACTGGAGCCAGCCCACCAATTCCAGACACCCCCATTCTGGACCAAAGCCCCAGCAGAAATCCAAAGCACAGTGTGGAAATGCTGTGGGCCTGGCTTGTGTGCCATAGGAACTAGGCTACAACACTTACCAGACCAGAGGTGAGAGTGTGTGTGTGTGTGTGTGTGTGTGTGTGTGTGTGTGTAAATGAATGTGATCTCTTTTTAATTTATATTTGTTCATTGTTTCTTATGAATAAATACTAGTGTAACTTGATCCTTCGAGTCACAGGCATTTTCTTTGTCTAGCTAGAGGCTCCATCCCTAAATCTGACACATGGCAACCAGGTAACCAGAGTTCAGAAAGAACTAGAAAGGGTGAGTTAATTCAGCAGTAAGACTATGAGGCTGAAACATTTTATGCTTCCGTTATCAGACAGAAGCTAGAAGCTAAAGCCTTTGATGTTTGTGTGTAAGGAAGATTAGATTGTTCAGAGTCTAGAAGCTTCCAGACCTAGTCATAGGGAAAGTAAGAACAGAGAAAGAAATATTCTGGGCTCAGCCAAGCCATGCATTTGTAAAGTTCAGGTAATGCTCTCATCCCTTCCTCTGAGGGGAAATAAAGTGATATTTACATTTACAGGACTCTTGAGGGACCTGTTTTACCAACAGCTCTAGGATAGGTACCCCATACTTGGCAGTAGGCATTTTATTTAGTAGGCTGTGATTTCTGGCAAATTGTTATATTCTTTTTAAAAACAATTCTATTACATATAATTTTAATCTATGAGGAAAACTTTTCTCAGAGAATACTCAAAAGACAGTTGTTATTGAATTGATAATCAAGTTTAGTTCACCATGCCTATACCTAAGTCAGTTGTTACTAAAGGAAACGGAATTGTACAGGTTGTATTTGGTAAATCATATTCTAGTCAGTAAATGCATTCTCAGAGGAAACTAGCCCTCTGCAAGCACTGAGTTTGAATAGTGAGCTAAATTTTTATTATCAACAAAGCAGAGAAGTCATGGTTGTTGAGTACGCTTGCCTATCAGTCTTCCACAATTACTGTGCATCTGAATGCTGTGGAGAAGAAACATTCTTCTGATTCATGCTTGTTTTTAAAACAAACATTTGATTAGTGAAATAAAAACTCAGGAGTCAGAGGCTGTGGTGAAAAATTACAGAGAAATTTTCACCCAACTGACCTTCCTACTCCACTGACATCCCAGAAGGAAATAGTTCCATCTCCACACTGTCTTAAATACCCTTCGACTCAATGTCTCTCTTTTCTATTTCCTTATATTCACTCACTCATAACTGGTTGCTTGCTCTGCCTCTTCACATATCGTTGGCTTTTCTTTATCCTGTTTACAGCAAGCCTTTAAGGTTAAAAGTATCCAAGGGTTGGGCCACAGCACAGCAAGGTTTTTCCAGTCCAAAATCTTGGAGTTCACAATGTGATCATATATCTTGGCACAAATGATTAGAATGCACGGGCATAGTTACTCCATTTGAAGCTCACTTGCCATCACTCTGTGCCACAAGAGTAGTTTTTCATTCCCAGAACCTTTCTTTGAGAAGGCTAGG
The DNA here is from genome assembly GCF_947179515.1 of Apodemus sylvaticus. NCBI lineage: Eukaryota > Metazoa > Chordata > Mammalia > Rodentia > Muridae > Apodemus > Apodemus sylvaticus. The sequence continues at coordinate 44,408,361 of NC_067474.1, read as the reverse complement.
CTGTCTCCAGGACAGCCTTCAAATTGGCATTGTAGGAGAATGGGCAAGTCCAGTCAAAACCAGGCAAGTCAGTTACTAGAAAAAAAACAAAACAAAACTAAACAAAACAAAAACAGGCTTCAGAAAGCTAGGCAGAAGCTGCCCAGCCAACTGGCCTGAGGCAAGGACAATGGGTCAGCAACAGTTTCCATACTTCTTTTCATACCTCCTTAGCAACAGTTTCCAGGCTTCAGTTTCCAGCCTTCACACCTCAGTAATGGAATATCCCTTAGAGATGGAGCAAGATAGAGGTCACCTACCCCGGATTCCCATAATGTGCTTTAAATCATTGGTTGTCTCTCTATTCTGGTTGTCTCTCTAAAATGGGAGACCCCAACATGCTAGACTTTTGCAGAATAAAATACTCTTCATGTTTACATATTATTTGAGTCTGGGGTATCATTCTTCAGTGAATCATGGATCCTTATATTAGAACTTGAGAAGTAAAACAGCCTCTTAGTAAGAATCCCTCTTATTCTTCGTGAGAATAGAGGGGGGTTATTGATATCTTAACTTTTTTTTTGTTCACTTTTTTTCTTTTTTTTTATTCGATAAATTTTTTATTTACATTTTAACTGATTTCCCCTTTACTAGACCCCCACACTCTGAAAGTCCCATCAGCCCCCTTCCCTCCCCCTCTTTTCCCACCCAAACCTACCCACTTTCCTGTTCTGGTTTTGCCCTATACTGCTTCACTGAGTCTTTCCAGAACAAGGGTTCCAGAAGAACTCCTCCATTCTTCTTGTACCTCATTTGATGTGTGGATTATGTTTTTGGTATTCCAGTTTTCTAGGTTAATATCCACTTATTAGTGAGTGCATATCATGATTCATCTTTTGAGTCTAGGTTACCTCACTTAGTATGATGTTCTCCAGCCCCATCCATTTGCCTAAGAATTTCATGAATTCATTGTTTCTAATACCTGAATAGTACTCCATTGTGTATATATACCACATTTTTTGCATCCACTCTTCTGTTGAGGGATACCTGGGTTCTTTCCAGCTTCTGGCAATTATAAATAGGGCTGCTATGAACATAATGGAACATGTATCCTTATTGCATGCTGGGGAATCTTCTGGGTATATTCCCAGGAGTGGTATAGCAGGATCTTCTGGAAGTGAGGTGCCCAGTTTTTGGAGGAACCGCCAGACTGATTTCCAGAGTGGTTGTACCAATTTGCAACCCCACCAGCAGTGGAGAAGTGTTCCTCTTTCTCCACATCCTCATCAACATCTGCTGTCTCCTGAATTTTTAATCTTAGCCATTCTGACTGATGTAAGGTGAAATCTCAGGGTTGTTTTGATTTGCATTTCCCTAATGACTAATGAAGTTGAGCATTTTTTAAGATGCTTCTCCGCCATCCGAAGTTCTTCAGGTGAAAATTCTTTGTTTAACTCTGTACTCCATTTTTTAATAGGGTTATTTGGTTTTCTGGAGTCTAACTTCTTGAGTTCTTTATATATATATTGGATATTAGCCTTCTATCTGATGTAGGGTTGGTGAAGACCTTTTTCCAATTTGTTTGCCGATTTGTCCTTTTGATGGTCTCCTTTGCATTACAGACTTTGTAATTTTATGAGGTCCCATTTGTCAATTCTTGATCTTAGAGCATAAGCTATTGGTGTTCTGTTCAGGAACTTTCCCCCTATACTGATGTACTCTAACAGGGATACTGTACTGATGTCCTCAAGGGTCTTCCCCAGTTACTTTTCTATTAGCTTCAGAGTGTCTGGCTTTATGTGGAGGTCCTTGATAGATGTGGAGTTGAGCTTAGTACAAGGAGACAAGGATGGATCAATTCCCATTCTTCTGCATGCTGACCTCCAGTTGAACCAGCACCATTTGTTGAAAAGGCTATCATTTTTCCATTGGATGTTTTCAGCCCCTTTGTCAAGGATCAAGTGGCCATAGGTGTGTGGGTTCATTTCTGGATTTTCAATCCTTTTCCATTGATCCGCCTGCCTGTCACTGTACCAATACCATGCAGTTTTTAACACTATTGCTCTGTAGTATTGCTTGAGGTCAGGGATACCGATTCCCCCAGAATTTCTTTTACTGTTGGGAATAGTTTTAGCTATCCTGGGTTTTTGTTATTCCAGACGAATTTGAGGATTGCTCTTTCTAACTCTGTGAAGAATTGAGTTGGGATTTTGATGGGTATTGCATTGAATCTGTATATTGCTTTTGGCAAAATGGCCATTTTAACTATATTAATCCTGCTGATCCATGAACATGGGAGGTTTTTCCATTTTTTGAGGTCTTCTTACATTTCCTTCTTTATAGTCTTGAAGTTCTTGTCATACAGATCTTTCACATGTTTGGTAAGAGTCAACCCAAGGTACTTTATACTGTTTGTGGCTATTGTGAAGGGGGTCATTTCCCTAATTTCTTTCTCAGCCTGCTTATCTTTTGAGTATAGGAAGGCCACTGATTTGCTTGAGTTGATTTTATAACCTGCCACTTTGCTGAATTTGTTTATCAGCTGTAGGAGTTCTCTAGTGGAGTTTTTTGGGTCACTTAGGTAGACTATCATATCATCTGCAAATAATGACAGTTTGACTTCTTCCTTTCCAATTTGTATCCCTTTGACGTCCTTCTGTTATCTAATTGCCTGAGCTAGTACCTCAAGTACAATATTGAAAAGATAAGGAGAAAGGCAGTCCTGTCTAGTCCCTGATTTTAGTGGGATTGCTTCAAGTTTCTCTCCATTTAGTTTGATGCTGGCTACCAGTTTGCTGTATATTGCTTTTACTATGTTTAGGTATGGGCCTTGAATTCCTGTTCTTTCCAAGACTTTAAGCATGAAAGGATGCTGAATTTTGTCAAATGCTTTTTCAGCATCCAATGAAATGACCATGTGGATTTTTTCTTTGATTTTGTTTATGTAGTGGATTGCATTGATGGATTTCCGTATATTGAAACAACCCTGCATCCCTGGGATAAAGCCTACTTGATCATGATGGATGATTGTTTTGATGTGTTCTTGGATTCAGTTGGCAAGAATTTTATTGAGTATTTTTGCATCGATGTTCATAAGGAAAATTGGTCTGAAGTTCTCTTTTTTTGTTGGATCTTTGTGTGGTTTTGGTATCTAAGATTATATCTTCTGCAAACAGGGATGCTCTGATTACTTCTCTATTTTTATTACTCTTCTTTCCTTCTCATATTTGTATCACTAGAGTTCTTTTTCTTACATGATTGCAGTAATTAAAGCTTTGAGCTGTAAATGAAATAAGTGCAGCTAGAATATGCACTCTTACATCCCTCCTGCTTTTAGTTGACTCTTTTTCCTTTTGAACAATCTAACTTTGAAAGTTCAATTCTCAATCCTATCCAAGGAGGAGAAAACAAACTCTTATAACAGCAGCATTATGAAACTATACAAGTCACCATCCTATGTGTCGGAATGAATGCTGTCATATCCAGAGAAAAGGAGGAGATAAAGGTACAAAATGAAAAACAGTAGATTCTCTAATAATAGAAAAAATCATATTCTTAAAGTTCTTGCCATACAAGTCTTTGACTTGCTTGGTTAGAGTTACACCAGGACATTTTATATTATTTGTAGCTATTGTGAAGAATATTGTCTTTCTAATGTCTTTCTTAGTACATTTATTATTTGTATGAATGAAGGCTATTGATTTTTTTTAGTTAATTATGGGTCTAGTAAATTTGCTGAAGATATAAATTGTAGGCTTTCTTAGGTCACTGAAGAAAGAAATGGAGGGAGATAACACAGGATAGAAAGATCTCCAATGCTCATCTATCAGTAGGATTCACATTGTGAAAATGACCATCTTACCAAGAGCAATCTACAGATTCAAACAATCTAACCAAAGAATGAGCACATACTACACATGAGTACATATGTAGCAGATGAGCAGGATGGTCTTCATGGGGGTCCTCCAACAACATGAGCTGAGGCTGATCCTGAATCTGATGCCTGTCTGCATGTGGGTCCCATTACCCTAACTGGGCTGCCTGTCTGGCCTCAGTGGGAGAGGATATACCTATGTATGCCTGTAGTGACTTGATATACAGGGAGTGGTTGTGGGGTGTGGGGTGTGGGGTGTGGGGTTAGGTCTAATGAAGGAGTGATATGTACAGAGGTACTCTCCTTTCTTGAAGGAGAAAGTGAAGGAGGAATTGGGGTATTATTTGTGTGAGGGTATGCTGGGGAGAAAAGGGGCTGATATTGGGATGTAAAGTGAATAAATAAATTTAATTAAAAATTATATTCTAATGTAAGTGAATGCATGGAGGAGATAAAATATAAAAATATCCAAAAATGCAATAAAATGAAAATATGACTAAAACGACAGTAAAAAAAGACCTATGGTATACATGAGCAGAGAGAGACAAAGCAAAGACAGACAGAGAGAGACAGAAGAAAACAGCATTCATGCTGATGTTAGCATTCCAAATGTTCTGAGATTGTGAGAAACAGCCACAGCACTGCAATCTGTACCGGAGCCAGGACTATGTCCTTTGCAATTTTGAAAGATCATTTGTATTAATCATCCTGCAGGAGGAATGAGCTTCTGAGTTCTTTATATTTCACTGTGGTGAAGATACCTGGCTCAGGACTCAGAAAAGGATCTACCTGCTGACCTCAGATTCAGGGCCATCAACTTTTGTTATTCTCTTTTGATAATTTCTGCTCAAAATCATCAACTGTGGGGTTAGTGAACTCTAGCTATTCTTTTCACACTCTCAGACCTGTTGCAACCTGCATAGTTGAACTTGCAATTGTCTGACCACACCATTTTCAACAGTACCCTCGCAGGGTTTTCTTTCACCCTGTCTTTGTCTCTTGACTCCCTGTCCTCAGTTCTCAGCATGTGCATTAATTTTTCATCAGTTTTATTTGTTTTTCCAAATTTACATACTAAACTGATTCAGAGCATAAATTGGGAATATATTATTTGGAAATTTGTCTTTATACCTGTGTACAGAGAATTCAAAAACTCTCAGGTTGTTTTTGTTTTTGTTGTGTTATTGTGGGTGTTGGTAGTATGTGTATGTGTGTGTGTGTGTGTTTGTGTGTGTGTGTATGTGTGTGTGTATTTTCCATAAGCCTTGTGAAAATTGAATCTGATTTTCCAATTGGAACAAGGAGCTCATGTTTGATGCAGTTTATTGATAGATATGATAGCTATTCTTGTATTTCTTGGGGTTGATATGAACTTGTGATTATAAAGCCTCATTAGTTGGCATAGTTCTTTACATTAAATTTTCTGAAGCTTTGATCCAACTTTGTAATGTATTAACTTTTAGCAGTGGCCTTTGTTAAATGAAACTTCACTTTTGAAAAGTTAAATAAAAGGAAATCCTTAATGCTGCTGATTATATTTGATATATATTTTCCTTTCCATTTAAGAAAAGTGGAAATTGTATAAATCATTTGGCAAAAAGGTAAGTAATTAAATTGAAAATGCTAATTAAATGCTGTCTAAGACAATTTGTTAAATTAATTTTTTCAACAGCTGACCAAAAATCATAAATATGTTATCTACTAGATTGTTCTTCAAATTATTGTTAGGAGAGATGACCCAGCAAAATTTTCAGCGCTTGAAACATTTCTTTGAATTTCTTTGTTGGCATATTCTTCACAGTATATCTTATGTTGAAGAATTTACGGTTATTGAATCTTAGAGACAGGGGACACATGTTAATGTTGATATTTACAACTGTTTTAAAACTTCAGGACACTGAGTTCCATAATTTATAAAAAGCTTATATATATATATATATATATATATATATATATATATATATATATATATATATATATATATATATATATATGAAAAGTATTCCAATTGAGTATGCCTTGCTTGAATAGGTTAAACAGAAGCAGATAACACTGTTTTAATGGCACGGATCTTGGTATTTATTATAAATAAACATTTAGCATTTGTAAAATGTGTGAAATACCATGGTGGTTTGAATAAGTTTAGGTTCCATAGACTTACATGTTTGAACACCTGACTAACAGATAATGGCCCTTTAGGCGGTGTGGAATTGTGGATGTGGGTATGGCTCCTAGCTCTTCCACACCAAGTCTCCATACATGATGCCACACTTATCACTATGAAAATAATGGAGTGAACCTCTGGACCTGTAAGCCAGTTAAACATGTTTTATATGTTATATGTTGCCTTTGTCATGGTCTCTCTTCACAGCAATAAGGTTTGAACTAAGGCAAGAACCATATCGCTAATAAAACAGATGAATAAAAATGAAGGCATCAGAGCAGCAATTGTTGAGGATGCATTGTAGATATGTCAATAGGAGCTGGGTACCGTATACCTGCTTCTTCTCTTCATTTTGATTGGTGGTAGATTTCTGTGGTTGTCTCTATTTATAGAAAAAATGCTTGTTAGAAGAAGAGTAAAAGTTTACTTATCTGTGGTATGAAGTTAGGTAATTATATTGGCATAAGAAAAAAGCAATTGTAGGTTATCCTCCAAAGTCTGTGCCATCTATAGCAATGGTTAGGTGGCTATATATACAGTATATATATATATATACTCTTTTTTATATATATATACTCTTATTAAGTATATGTTATGTCCAACTAACCAGATATTAGTTAGCCCCAAGGTAAAAGTGCCACTACTACACCATTGGGGTTATCTTGTCTGGTTAATTTTCTGATTCATAGACATCGTAACTGTGTAGAACTGTTGATTGCTTTTATCTCAGAGATATTTACCTAGCACCTTTTGGTGCCCTGAGATACCTCAGAGAGGAAGATTCCAGACTAGATCAAGGTTTATTCTGTTTAGTGTGTGATACTACTAGAGAATCATGCTTCACTAAAGAGAAGGCACAACTATGGAAAGAACCAAAGAACCTCACTCAGGTACTATATAGCACTTTCTAACATGACAGGAAAGTTGAAACCATGAAACCTCAACAATGGTCACACCTAAATAAGACCTGCAAAACAAAACTCTCCTTGACATGCCAATATCTACAGGAGTCATTTCACAAGGGAACACTGCTAGATAAAGAGTTAAAGATAATCAGTGGTAATTGAAAGAGGGAGAAATTTTTTTTCATGAATGGGCAAAACCCCTGACAAGCCATCTCATCTCAAATGGTCAGCCCTAAGCATATGATTTTTGTGACTTTACTTTTTATCCAGATATTTTGATGAATGTGTTTATCAGCTGTAGGAGTTTTCTGGCCCAAAGTTATAGGTTGCTCTCCACAACTAACACTGATACCGTATTACTCAAGACAACAATTACACAATGCATTAAACATGGAAATGTTGGACTGGTGCCTATATAGAACCTCCACCCCTACATTCTAGTGTACAGGAAGGTGCACATTTGTCAAAATACAAATGTGAGCACCAAGTCAGACACAAACTCCTTTACCATAGTGTACTATCTGCAAGGTATGCTAGGGTAATCTTGCAACAAAGCTTTTGAGAGTAAGCAACCAATAAATGCTTTGACTTGAGGACCATTCTCCAAGATGGAATCTAGCCCTGAAACTGCTTAGATGACCATGAGCCTGAGATTAGCAGTGACCTAAGTTAAAAACAAAAAATACTGATTCTGCTAGATAGTTTCATGTCAATTTGACAAAAGCTAAAGTTGTCTGAGAGGCGGAAACTGCACTTAAAATACTTCAATAAGGTAGGGTGATAGGCAGACTTGTAAGATATTTTTTTAATTACTCATTAATGGGAGAGGGTGAAACCAATTGTGGGTGGTACTGGGCATGGCCTAGTAGTCCAAGGTTCTGTAAGACAAAATGCTGAGAGAGACATGGAAAGCAAGCCAGTAAAAAGCACCCCTCCATGGCTTCTTCATCAGCTCCTGCTACCAGGTTCTGCCCTGTTTGTGTTTCTTATGTGATTTCCTTATAGGGTTAACAGTGACATGGAAGTGTAAGGTGAACCCCGTTCCTCCTTAACTTGCTTGTTCTGTTCATCATTGTGTTTCATCACAGCCATAAATATCCTAAGACACTGGTCTGAAAATAAAATATAGTGACAAAACAACCTACAGTCATTCTACTCTACACATAGTTCAGTGCCTTGTTAATCCACCATCAGAGAAGACTACTCCTACAGCAGATGGGAAGAGATATAGAGACACATAAGAAAACATTATACAAAGATTGAGACACCTTTGAATACCCAGCCATAAATGGAATGTCTTCATTAAATTCATCAACTTAAGCTCAAGGAAAACCCTGGAAAGAGAAGGAATAAGGAATGTTAGGGGCAGAAATGGAGGACACCAAGGAAACAAAGCCTATAAATCAACATGAAAAAGGCTCCTATGAACTCAAAGAGACTGTGGCAGTATACACAGTGTTGACACTTGTGTTTCTAGGATTTTGAGATTCACAGACATTTCATTGTTAAATTAAAAATTTAACAGTGAAAGAATTAAATTTTTCTTCAAGTCAGTTTTGATTTCATTTGATTATGTCTTTGGAGGGATGTTGATTGACTGATAGGTGTCTGTGGCCTATATAGTTACAGGTTCTTAGGTTCTTAGTTCCACTTAGAGTATCAGACATGGGCTCTGTCAGATAAAGTACATCTGAAATGAATTAAGAGTACTCTTACTCCTATATCATAGGCACCACTAATACATCAGAATATATTTCATGCAGGTCATGATTGTAGGTCTTAACATTTGTAGCTGAGTGAAATTGATGAAATATTCATTCTTTCTGTACTTAAAGAGATAACTTGACAGGTATAGAAAATTTGCCTTTCAGGCTTGAAACAACTGACACTTTACTTTTGCGTGGCTGAGAAAAAGTCATATGTTGTTCTGAGCGATGGTATACTTGAAGTTTATACATTATAGATTTTAATATTGTTCCTTTGGTTTGTATTTTGACATTTTGACTTTTATATGTCATGGAGGGTTTTTTTCCCATATTTATTTGGAATTTCTAAATATATCTTGTGTTTAGATTATATTGAATATCTATTTCTTTCTCTATGTTTGGGAGATATTCTGTTATATATTCTTTGAGTATATTATCAATGTCTTTGGCCTTTTTCTCAGATCATTCTTTTACATTGTGGATTCTTAGATTAATTTTCTGGAATATGCCCCATATTTTTGGAAAGGTTTGTGTATGATCATTAATATTTTTCACTATACATACTGACTATATTATTTTCATGACTTTGTTTTCCAGCTCCAAATTTTTCTCCTCTGAATTTTCATGTTTGACAATGATTGTTTGCATTGTAGTTTTGGTTTACTAGTTAGCTCTTCTGTTTCAAAGATTTTTCTTAGTTGTTTATCAGCTTTTATTTTCTTGTTCTGTTTCTCTTCATGCTACTTAACTTTTCTCCAATTTGCTTGACTATTTGATTCATCTTGGCAAGTTTCCTGTCCTGAATTTATTTTCCTTTTTCATAGTTAATTTTAATCTTATATGTAGTCATTGATGCTTTGAAAAATCTGAATTTTAACCCTTTTTCCTCTGTCATTCTAGATATATTATTGCTTTGGTTTTCATTGTTGTAGGGTTTTAGCTTATATAATTCTTGTAATAGTTTATGCTTGTGTTAGGCAGTTGTTAGTTTTATCTCAAGGCATTTCATGAGTTATATAAGATGGATTTATGTTTCCCACTATTATTTATCAGGAAGAAGCCAATTTTAAGATTCATTATACCTATTTATAGTTTCCATAGTGCCAATGTGCATTAGAAGGCATCCTTGTATTTCATGTGCATCCTTGCCATATTTCAGAGTCAACAACTTCAAAGCACTGGTGGGGAACATATAGTTGGTACATTTTTGGAGCTAATGATATCTAAAGATAAATATTGAAATAAGGTGATACTGAGAAAAGAGACAAGGAGTATAAATGAATGAGAAGAAAAGCACATAATTTAACAATGTGGAAATAATAGAGGAATATCACAAAGTACAGAATAAAGATAGCTACAAATAAGTGTTCAGATAAAATAGGAGACAAAGGAAAACTAATGAAAAATTAACGTAAAACAATGCACATAGAATTAACTTAAATATATTACAACTATGGTCACTATTCATTATTAGTTATAGTGAAATGGAATATTCTTTTATATTGATTGCCTTTTGTAGTAGTGTCTGTTCTTTTTGAAGAACAACTGGAAACATTGTCCTTTCTTCCAAGAGGAATTCCTACATAGGAACTCTACTTTCAAGGTGTCTCACATTTATCAGAGGCCAGCATCACATTGGTTTCTGATGTTCGGACCATGTTATTTCTGCCTTCAGGGTGTTCTGAAATAGAGTCTAAAGGGATGTGTAAAAATCCTATCTATCCATGATTGTCTTTTAACTGAATTTTCTTTTCTTGGCTAGGCACTGTGGGTGGGATACTCTAAGATCATCATCACCATAATTGTTATCTTCCAATGCAGCTCACACAGGCAGTGATTGGGGAAATCCTTTCTCAGAATATTATCTTTAGGGAAAACATGTGAAAATCTCATTTCTAGGATCTTTTAACACACCTCTGTCTTGATATCTATAGCCTGTTTTCCTTGCTGTTCAGTGTATACAACCATTGTTTAAAACTCTACACCCTGATCATATATTCCTTAAGCTTCTTTCTGTTTCAGCTCCAGTATCCTGGATGAAACTACATCTCTTTGACAGCTGCCAGTTTCCCTGGCATGGAAGGAACATCATGGTGGGCAACTTTTCCTTGTTTGTTGAAGAAAAAAATCAGATTTATATTTTCCTTGATTCTTTTTACTTATAAAAATAGAATCTATAATTTAAAATAATATCTCTTATCTTGAATCAGATAACAAAGAGGTGGAATCTAATATACTGGGAAGTTACCTGAAATGTCTTTCTAAGACAAAGACTAGCATATTCAAATTGAATTATTAAATAAATAGTGCTAAATATCTACACAACACTTACATAAATACATATACATACGAACACAAATATTTCTCTGTGCAACTTATCTGTGTCTATTATTTATGTGTTTCTCCTTAAAGAATAATCATTTTAAGATCAAGAGAAAACAACACTTGGTAAATTAGATGACTAAGGTATCTTTATCTTTTGTTTTTATTTGATATATTATTTTTATTTACATTTCAAATGATTTCCCCTTTTCTAGCCCCCCACTCCCCGAAAGTCCCATAAGCCCCCTTCTCTCCCCCTGTCTTCCCACCCACACCTTCCCACTTCCCCGTTCTGGTTTTGCGGAATACTGTTTCACTGAGTCTTTCCAGAACAAGGGGCCACTCCTCCGTTCTGGTTTTGCCGAATACTGCTTCACTGAGTCTTTCTTAAAGAGGTTGGTAATAATAAGAAAATAGAAACTACAAGAAGAAAATGTTTCTTATTAACTTTGGATCGTAGGATAAAGTCATTATAAAAAGCATTTGAATGTTGAGTTTAGAGATAATATGATTTATTTCTTAATATCTTTGAATACATGTTAAACAGCTATATTTAAAAAGATGACCGAAAGAAATTCTCTTGGTGTCTACTCATGGTCAGTGTCATGGTATTTATCATGCACCTTGTGGTTTACATACACACTCATATGTACACACAAGCACACACACACGCACAGACATATACAAACACTGCAAGTTAAGATGAAACACTAAAAAATTGCCTACATTTATAGAATTTACAGGTCCAGTTCATGAAAAATGATTTAACTGGTTCGAAACTACTACTGTAGCTTTAAGGGGAAAGCAGACTATGAGAACAGCATGGAGTTATTAAAGAGAAGGTCAAGGGTATGGGAGGTGACTGCCATAAATGAGTTAATAAATTTAGCCTGGAGTTAATGTCCTAATAGGTTCCCTAATCTACACTATAGTTTCTTCTTAGTATTGCTGTAAGTCTATTAAATCTGAGAGCATCCCACGATCTTCAGGGGAATGGCACTTTTGCCAATATTTGCATGTTCGTGTAACATCACAAATAGAAAGTAATAGTTAATATTATACTGGGAAGGCTAAGCATTCCAATAGGTGAGTAGGGATTAGCTGCCTTCTGATTATAAAGAGGGTTCTTAGAGTTTAATCCCCTGGAGCACTTTGCTCCCGTGTTTTTAATGACCCTTAATAGCTTAAGTCTGTGCAGAGCACACATGCATGTATTTATATTTGTATTGATATATATTTCATGTATCAATTTCTATTCCCTAGCTGAAATTTATGTTGTGAATTACTATGCAACTCTTTTGTCTAAAATGTAATTATCTAATTATGTGTTCAGGGATATGACATAGCTAGACACATAGAGCACCAATTCACAGGCATTTAATTTTTGTTTTTAATAAGAGACGATGAGAAAAGGGATCTTTTCCCTCTGGCTGGGGATACAGTACTCATGCTTAAGAGGTACTTTTAGAATTGGAATTTTCTTTGCTAGCTCCTTTGGGCATGTCATTAAGTGGTTGTAGCACTACAGGGCAGTTTTGTTCTCCAACATGACCCTTAAGGAAATCCTGTTAGTAAATCACAGGCTAAGAAGTCATGTAATATTTTCCTAAAATAACTATGTAACATCAAATAGTGCCAACACATACAGTCTCAGTTTTTATTAGGGATGATAAATCCTCCATGAGTTATACTTTTTCAGACTCACTGAATTAGAAATACCTCATGCTTGCTGTGGTTCATCCAAATAATTTGGCTGAGGCAAGGATATTTTGACAGTTTAGAGTAGCTGTCTTGTAATCACAAAAATGGGCCTTCATGGAAACCTGCTGGATCCACTGTCTTGTGAGCATAGACTTTGGCTACTTTTAAATGCAAAGTTACTAGTTCTAAAGAGAGAAGGGGCAGAGAATGTTGAATGCTTCTCTGATAATGTTGGCTCTGTTAAAAGTGCCTTGGACCTCTAGTTGATGAATGAATATCTGGCTAAAACTTGAATATCTAATACTATGCCTCGTATGTTAGTAGCTGTACACATTCATCACAGTAAACAACTCATAACTGAAAGTTTAATTTGATTGACAGATGTCTTGGGCAATTCTTAGCACTTAGCTAATATATTGTACAGACTCAAGCTTTCTGGGTTTTTAATTGGTTTCAACAACAACAACAACAACAGTAACAGAAATGATATTTCTAGTGGTAATTTAAAAGGAAGAACCAGAAATGAGAACAATAAATTATGGGGATTTTTTTCATGTGAGTTACAGCTTTAATACTCTTCTCAAGTACTGAGATCATTGAATTGAACATCTGCTTTCCAGCTGTGCATATTGATATATTATCAAGACTTTATTCCATTCTTTTCTAAATATATCCATAAGGTTATAGGAGTTTAAGTACCTGTTTTTTTGACAATGCCTTGATTGTGAATGAAATAAAAATGTCAAAAATTTTGTAGACCAAATTATGCACAGAATATTATATTTCCTTTGACTCTAAAGCCATTTGCTCTGGACAATTAAGCCACTCTCCACTCACACCTTGTTCCAGATGGGATGAGAAAATTCAAAGGAAATAAGTCCTCATAATTTACTTCTTTCTGGAATCTTACAGTTTCCCTGTTTTTCAATTTTTTTGTCATTAAATTATGCTATCAAGTTTGAATTTGCTCAAATTTCTTAAGCTGGCTATTAGATATTCAATTTGGTTTATTTCTTCTTTTATAGTAATTCATATACCTTATAACTGCTTTCAAAAAATTCCATTTGGTGGAGATTTGGCTATTTTAAGCTTGTTAAATCTGAAGTCAAGTTTTAGAGATTGTGGCCTAAAGTAGCATCCTCAACAATGTATACAGGGAAAGTAAGTCAGACTGATCAAAATTTATGAAACTCAGTACCTTGTCTAATAGGACAATATGGAATGTATTTTACCCTTTCAACCACAACAAAAAATCCCCAATAAGATGTTATATCTTTCCAATCTTCCCTTATTGTTACTGTCACCATAGCAACTAAATAGCTCAGAGTTACAATCTAAACAAGGGACCAAATAAGATGAGCTTATGAGCTATTGCATTATCACTGTTCATAAGCTGGCAATTCAAAACCGCTCAAGTCATACCCACAAAGGAAAATCTTTTATTCTCTCTTTCCCTGACCAAAATGATGGTTAATAAAAGCATTCCACCATGTTCTAGGCTTTATGGATTAAACTGCTTAAGAAGTGCAGTGCTGTAACCTGAAGGGACCATGCGCTCAGCATTGTCCCAGGACTCACTTCATGCAGCAATCTGCTGGCTTGCAAGGTAATATACAACAGAAAATGAGATTTATTGATTGATTGGTTTAATTTCATTAAATGACAGTAAAGAAATATGGCTTGCTTCCCCCACCCTTAACAATGTATGTAATTAGGAGAATACCATATATGAGATTTTTAAGTAGGACAGATTAAGGCAGCTTAAGAAAATGAGATCTATAAATAATAGACGCTGAGCTCCTGTAGCTTTTCAGATTCCTTAAAGAATATTGCAATTCATGAGATATTTTCAAAATGCCCAAATATATTATAATTCACAAAGCAGCATATTCCTGGTTATCAATATACTTTATCTACATATAAGAATCAATGATAGGAATAAAACTAATAACAACTAACTATTCCTATGTACCTTGTAGAGTTTCATTTGCATTATATCTTTTAACTCACCATAGTTTTCCCTGTTGTACAGATTACCATGTCTGTTCATATATGACTAAGTCACATTGCAAGGTTAGGAACAGAAAGACCTTTGGTTTGAGACCAAGCAATCTAAATCCATAGTCCAATGTAAAACATTAAATACTGTTTGAAACTTTTATCTTTTTGTTTTGGCCAGTGCGCCCAATAGTATGGAAAAAATACAGATAAAGTCCCATTTATTGCCCATCATCCTTAGTATTAAATGTTCTGTTTTTCTACTATACCTGGCTTCTTTATTTCAATCCTACATAATTGAAGCTTTGTCTTTACGCTGTATTATAATTAATTTTGTTCACATTCCATAAAGTGTATTTTTAATGACAGCCTTTAAATGCTTAGTTTATATTGTCTTTACTCTATATTCAATGATAACATATGCTACCAAATATTCTTTGCACTGCCAAGACAGCTAAAGTTTCTGTCCATTCTGCAGGAGATTTCAGGCTGAAGTGAACCAATATGTCATGGTCAGAGGCTGTATCCAGGAAGAAACTTTTAGTAATGAGCACATGGTAAGTTGAAGACAGCACATATTTGGGAAAATTACTATGTAGGTGGCAGAGAAACATAGATCAACATCAGCTCCATCTTTTTTTATAGTAGCAAGAAGAAGGCAGTATTGGAGATTCATAGATACAAAGGCGTTTTCATGCAGCAGATAACAGGTCTGTCTTTGAGAGTGGCTAGGGCCAACCTCTGTCAGAATTACTGCAGAATACAAGAAAACAAAAGGGTCCCTGAGTAGAAATAAATCTTAGGAAAAAATGAAGATTCAGCCACCAGTATATGGACTGGATATGTGGTAAGATGTTCTGCACAGAGTTGAGCATGGCACTATGAAGCATAGTCGTAGCAAAGTTTGGCTAGACATAGACATTCATGAATCGAGGAGGGGACTATGCAGGGTTTGGCAGACAAGCGTTTACGAACAAGCTTCAGCATGCTTTGGTGTTTGAATTTTATCCTTGAGCTATGGGGAGAGGACAAAAGCAATAGAAAATGGCTCTTTGGAGCTTTTACAGAAGTTTGCATTCATTTTTAGGAATGAGAATACGGGAAGTATGAGAGACTAAGAGAGCTTGGGGACCAGTAGTCCATTGACATTATTTTAGGTGAGAAATAGCAAGTCGGGTAGCAGATAGTAGGCATCAACTGGAAAGGACATAGAGGAGAAGGTGGGAAAGGCTATGCTATGTAAGGTTTCTCTAAGATTGAAACGTTCCATACTGCAGGAAGCTCTTTAAGCTGGAAGGGAAAAAAGACTCAAAATAGCTTCAGGGATGTTCCTGGATTGGATTGGTACAGGATTCACTGTACCCCAACCCTCGTTCCTAAGCCCCATCCCTGCCGCCAGAGTAAACAATACAGACTGGGAGTCTCTACCAAATGAAATGAAGCTGAGTTGAAAATAATGCTCTGAAGGAGAAAAGAAGACCCTGAGACAAGACCTGGAAGCAGCTGAAGGGAGGTGAGTTGCTAGAAAAGGTGCACCAACTGGAGGCCCTGGAAGGAACCAACTCCAAACCATTGCACTTCCTGCAGGCTGTGCACTGGGCTTCTTGCTGCCCTGATTTTGTGAGCTGCCACCCAGGCTAGGGTGGACTTTATTGATTCAGCTGCCTTTGAGTCATGTCTCCTCCTATAAGGAACTTTTACCCTTATTCCTCTGCATAACTCCACTAAAACTCATGGATCACCAAGATGACTTTGGTGTTACCTGTATTTTTGTTTGTTGAGGGCTCTCTATCTGGCGTGAGAAGACTTGAGGGTTGTGTGTCCCCAGGAAAAGTTTTGTCACACAGCATGTGCTTACCACCAAAGAAAAAGATAAACAACAGTTTTGGGAGAGCAACAATATATAGCTGCTTTCATCATGGGGTCTGAGGCTTTTCCAGATTCCTAGGTGCTAAGTCTCAAAGGGGCAGTACAGAAAACTCCATGCACCAAATCAGTAACTGCAAGTCCCAATGGCTGGATGCAGTCTACGAAACAAGAATGTACATAGGGAAGAGGATTTGCAGCTTCTTGTAATAACAATAATAGAAAATTCAGCGGTAATTGGACACTATCATTTTTCTGTGGTTTTTGAAACATAAAGAAATGGAAAAGGATAACCCTATAGTCAGTGTTGAATGAGAATTTTATACCTTGAAAAGAGTTTTAGCCTTACCATTCTTGAAAAACGTATACTATATTTTATTTTCTTATTGGATTTTATTTAATTTACATTTCAAATGTTATCCACTTTCTCTGTTCCCCTCTAGAAACCCTTTATTCTATCCCCCTTCCTCCTGCTTCTATGAGGGTGCACCGCACCCACACCCACATCACTGCCCTGGAATTACCCTCCACCGGGACATCAAGATATCACAGAACCAAAGGCTTCTCCTCCCATTGATGTCCAACAAGGCTCTCTTCTGCTACATATACATATGCAGCTGGAGCCATGGGTCCTTCCATGTGTATCCTTTGGTTGATGTCTTAGTCCCTGGGAGCTCTGGGGGTCTGGTTGGTTGATATTGTTGTTCTAGATATGCGTATCAAACCCCTTCAGCTCCTTCAGTCTTTTCTCTAACTCCTCCATTGGGGTCCACATACTCAGTCCAATGGTTGGCTATGAGGACCTGCATCTGTGTTTGTCAGACTTTGGCATAGCCTCCCAGGAGACAGCTATATCAGGCTCCTGTCCAGCAAAAACTTATTACTATGTTTCAAAATGCATTTAAAAATAAACATTTTATTGATTCCTTGTGCTCATCTCTTCATCTTCTCATATCCATCCTATACCTCTGCATCTCTCGCTCAAAATAACACACACTCACACACACACACACACACACACACACACACACACACACAGCCACAGCATAGAAAACATCGCATTAGCATTATAGAAGCTGTAGTACATCACAGTGTGTCCCAGAGTGTATCCCTCTGTATACACATCTTTATTTGAAATTTTTCATTGAAATGAATCACTGGTCTGATTTAGGATCTCTGGCTTCTATGACACGATCAATATTGAATCCTCACCTGAACTTCACTGGGCCGTCCTGTTGTTGACCTGTGTCATGCGGATATTACAGCTTTGGATCAGTATAAGTCAACTGGCTCTTTCAGGCACCCCAACAGTATGCAAATGTTATAGATTTTTGGGTGTTCCAAGTCACAGCCCTGGATCTGGGTGTGGGTGACAGGCATGCTTATCAGCCTTCCAGCTCTCTCTTATCCCCAACACAAGGACAAACTCAATAACTATACTCCATCTAGGTGATCCAATGTCAACATTGGCAGAAGAGCCCAGGTGAGGTGCAGAGCCCATTCTGCTAGGGAGATACAGGTCTAATTCATTCACTCTCATGAACCTAGGGCCTCTCGTCTACTGCCACAAGTGATGAGGGGCAAGAGGGGAAGGGTTTCACCTACACACCCATGCCACCTCATGGCAGATGCAGCAGATTTTAGGTATACCCTGCTCTCCCATACTCTATGCCCCCTCACCCTAATGCCCTGCCTAGGTGAGGTGCAGTACCCCCTATCCCAAGTGCTACAGCTAGTGAGGGGCACAGACAGATTATCTTATCTCATGACCCTGGGGCCAGTTCTCTCACCTGCCACAGGTGTTGGAGGTAAGGGGAATGAAGACATTATCCCTTGCCCACATTACCTCATGACAGATAAGTGGCAGGGCAAGATGTCCCATGCTCTCTCCAACATGTTGGCTTACCTGTGCTCCCACAACAAGGGTCATCTCTGCTGTCCTGTCCAAATGAAGTAAGCATCCAGCTCTTTCAAGTGCTTCAGTTGGTGAGAGGCAAGGTTTGCTCTCCTGTGTGCTGCTGTTATTGAGACATGGGGTCAACTATCCAGAGCACCAAAGTCAGTAAGTGGGGGGGGGGCAGTTCTGCACAGCCACTGACACCCACATGGTCCCCAGAGCTGCCCTGACTAGGCATGTCACCATGTTCTCTAGTGGTAATATTAGCCATGGACATTGACACTGATACCTGACCCAGCCATGGCCCTCTGTAGTAACCTGGGCTGGAATCTCACCATATCCTCACATGGCAGGGCTCACGACAGGCTACTCCTCTTTACCCTCATCTCTAGTTTTACCGCCTCATAATACTCAAGGCGTACCACTTCTTTCTCCCTCATTTAACTGCCACATTATGGTGGCTCCTACTACAGGCTGGCCATGAAGCTGGTGAGCCTATGAGTAACATCTTCTGCCTGTGCTGTGTGGTGTGGTTTGTTGTGGTGTGGCAAGCAGGTGTTCATGGCCTGCTTGTGTAGTGTACTGGAGGGCAGGGCTGGGGATGACATAGTGGTCTATCTTCCTCTTTCATCCCTGTACTTCAGGATGGTAGGTGGGGCTCTGTGTATTTATGTCCCATATATGTCTGAGGGCAGATCTGTGGGTGACATGATGATTCACACATCTTTGTCTTCCTCCCCCTGCACTGTGCTGCCTGCACTTGATTTGATTTGATTTTTATGCATCAATAGCTTGTTTGGGCAATCAAATCATGCATCACGTTATGACGAACAAAGGCCTAGACCTCTAGAAGAGCAACACCAACAACAACTTATCTCTTTGCCCATTGTCAGAGTTATTGTTTATTTGTTTGTTTTGATTTTTAGTATATTTTTATATCTACTAGTTTTTCCAGGGAAAGGAAAAATTTGAGTTTAAACAATCTTGGTGGCTTATGAATTTAACTAATGAATTGAGTACCATAAAGAGCATTGTTCCCTTGTATTTATCTGCAAAGTAAGTGTTCATGCATGGCACATCCACACTATGCTGGATTGTTGCTGGAGCTGAGGACAGAACATTGAAGTAAGTATTTGCTTTTATGTGTGTTTCAAGTCAGAACAAGAACATCAAGTAAATAAAAAAATTCAAAGTACTTTTTCTTATATTTTTATCAGTTATTTGAGAACTTCATATCAGGAACCCTGAGCACACTGCTCAGTCCTTTTAGGTCTCTACAGCCTCTATGACCACCCTCCCAGAAAAAAAAAGATAAGTGCAAGTCTAATTTGTGCTGCCCATATACTCATTGGAGCATGGTCAAACTCATGGTGCCCAGACCCTTAGATAAAACTGAGTTTTCCCTCATCTGCACTCTTGTTAGAAGTCAACAGATGTGGACAGCTACTTATCACAGTTTCTAAGAATTCATTTTATGGCTTTCTGTCCCAGCTGTTGCTTTTGGAAGTAAGGGTAGGGTTGTTGGTTGTCACAAGGGCTTTTTTCTTAACTGTGAGATGCAGTCAATATCATGGCAAACGTATCTTCCTTGCCCTTTACAGTCAGTAGACACATGGATCACGAACTATATAGTTTTTGGGTCAGTGAGTTGAAGAGAACACAGGGCAGAAGGATAACAGAAATGGAGAGTAAAGGGGAAAAAAGAAAGACCAAAATGCCACAGATCTTCTAAGAATGACATGTATACTTAAACCTGTATCTGTAAAACCGGCATTTTATTCTGAATGGTGGGCCTAATTGGTTGATCTAAAGAATTATATAATTTGACTTACATTTTAAAGTGATAATTATAGATGTTGGCTATAAAATAAACTGTAGAGTTTGAGAGTGAACCAAAAGCATGGATGAAGGTTCTGTGAATATCCAGGCAAGATGACTTTCTTGAAATGTAACCAAGTGTTCAGAATGGAGGCATAATGACAAATGTACCACCTGAGGGACAGATACCCAATTCAGTCAACAGCATGTAATGGTTTTGTTTGCTATGCATTTGATTGTCTTCTAAACTGGGGCATGCTATTCATCATTGCAACAAGAAATAGTATTATATATATATAAATATATAAACTATTATATATATATATTTTAATGTTACATATATGTGATATGTAAAGTCATTACAGATCATCTCAAATAATTACAGGAGTGAGAAATTTGACAAGACAGTAGCAAGAGGAAATAGTGCAAAATTCTATCCCATACTTAAAAACCAAGAGAAATGAAGGTTTCATTCTGAGTCCTTAGGCCAGGATTAGTTAATGACAGGTAATGGCAGACTGATCAGGGCTACTCCCCATTTTTATATGTTTTCCTCTTTAGGTGTTCAGTTCACTAGATGATATCAACTATGAGATTGAGTTTCTTCCCTTAAATTCACTCAGTGAAAATAGAAATCATTGATTCAACTGTGCTAGCTGATAGTGCCCGATGAATGATTAAATTCTCTGTGTGGGCTAGAGGTAAATGTCTCCCTACTACTGAATAAAATGATGTTGCTCTGATGAGAGTTGATGAGTTGCAGAGTAGGCCTGTTACACAAGTTAGTTCATTCCCTTTTGGTTTAGCTGTCATCGTTGGCTTTGTTCTGTGGGACAATACAGTAGGAGTACCATGCCAGATGACTGCTGGTTCTTTTTTTTTTTTTAAGCTTAAATACTTTATTTTTTTTCTTTTTAAATTTTATTTTTAATTTTTTTCATTATTCGATATAATTTTTTATTTACATTTCAAATGATTTCCCCTTTTCTAGCCCCCCCACTCCCCGAAAGTCCCGTAAGCCCCCTTCTGGTTCTTAATATTGGGCTTCCCACACTCCTGGCATGAGAGAAATCATTTTCTCAGAGATTTGTTTGTGCTATAATGTTATAGGAAATTCAAGCTGACTAAAAGAAAGCAGACTTATATTAGTTTTCAAACTCATCCAGAAACAGTCACAGGCACTCTTAGATAAATGTTTGGTAAAATATCTGGGTGAATTTGACGAAGAGTTATAATTACACATTCATACTCTGTCAGCTGATTCATATATATCATACTACACTGTACTCCAACCAGGACAACAAATAAGTGTGCATATCATAACTCATGAGAAACAGAGGTAGAAACATTACCAAATGTTCTAGGTTATCCTGTCCTACATACTGAGTTCCAGACTAGCTATCAAGGACTAATTTTGAGAGAAAGGAGAGATAGTTGGATGATAGATAGATAGATAGATAGATAGATAGATAGATAGATAGATAGAAAGAGAAAGAGATAGACAGACAGACAGACAGACAAACCAACAGACAGACAGATAGATAGATAGATACATAGATAGATACATAGATAGATAGATAGATACATAGATAGATAGATAGATAGATAGATAGATAGATAGATAGATAGATAGATAGATAGATAGATAGATAGATAAAAGAGAACCAACCTCTCCTATCCACTAAGCCTTGCCTGTGTTCAATGACAGTACTCTGCTGACCTTGCTCTTTAGATAGCAAATGAGTGTTCCTAAGAGCTTTCTGAATTCCCAGACATATGCTTTCTCCTTCTGTTGTGGATTAGCAGACTCATTTCCTTTGTTTAAGATCATTCATCCTAGTCAGCGCAGTAGCATTCTTCTTTGCCTGTTCACATAGAGATCTCAAAAATCCTTAGTCCCAGGCTAAAGAAATCTGAAATCTCTACATTTTCTCCTGCTATAGTTGCCCCTTTCTTTATAACAAAGACTTGTATGCCAACAGCACCATAAGGCTGGTGGAACAGAGAAAACACATTCGCCTACTGAGGCACCAGTGATATTAATGAGTTTTACTATTACTACTTCTATCCTATAATTACTGGACTCATGAATTCTCTCTTCTCTCTCTCTCTCTCTCTCTCTCTCTCTCTCTCTCTCTCTCTCTCTCTCTCTCTCTCTCTCAATCTCTGCCCTCCAACTACACCAAATATGAGCATGTTAATATGTTTTTACATAATATACATAACTGTGGGTTGGAGACTACAGACTTGACTATCTTCCTTAACTGTTGAAACACACTACAAACTGGTGATAGAGATCGGTCCTTCTCTTACTCTTTCACAAGTACTTGAATTACATGTATGCTTGTATGGCAAGGCATAAGGTATATTGAACTCAGGTTTTCATGTTCATGCAGAAAACATTTTACCATTTGATTCATCTCCCTAATTCAAGACCCATGAATCTGACTGGAGCAGAAACAGTATGAGTATGTTCAGAGCATAGCTGTCCAATGGAGAATTTTACTCATCCCTGTAGTGATACATATTAGTTTGCATCTCATATGTTCTACAGAATGTTATTCTATCATTCTACAAAAACAATTTTGGAAGAATGTTGGCTAAAAGGATAAAACTAGTATGTTCCATAAGTAAGAGTCTGTTGTTTAGATATAACATTCCTTCGAAGGTATGAGCTTAGAAAAAGCCTTTCGTAAATCTATGATAATCTATACTCAATTTAAGGGTTATTCTCCACAATTAGGTAATATTTATGTTTTTGGAACTTCCCAGAGAGAATAATGAGTCTTAACTTGTATTTAAGTCTCCGATTCTCTAGTTTTAAAATAATTTAGATCAATTCTTGTGCTGTAAAATACAAATTTGCTGTTACAATGCAAACTTCCTGCTCAGTCTATTAATTCCACCTCAAAGTCATCTAGAAATAACCTCATTTGCATACCCAGAATAATACTTAGGTAACTCTTTGTGCATCTGTTTACCAGTCAAACTGATAATTGGATTCTTCCTTCTTCAAATTTAATCTTAGAACTGGCAGGTCTCAAAGTCTATCCTGTTCTAACACCTTTAATAGTCAGTAGAAATTGAGTTCATTGCAGAGCTCTTTTGGACTTTGAGCTAATCATTATGTTCAGCTCACAGTTGACATTTGGGAGATGATCTCAACCTTTTAGAGCATCCTAGTCTGTAAGCATAACTCCAAGTCAGGGAGAAGTGAAGGGATTAGAGTATCAGGAAGATGATGTCAGCTTAGTCCATGGGAAGAAAAGCAATAAATCTACCTATGAACAGAAGCCATCTTTTCTAGATTTAATATTAATTATTATGCAAACTACAGTTAATTTTTTTTACTCTAGGAATAAATATCCTGGAAAGAATATTTTAATATGAATCTACATAATGGTTCTTAAAAACACAGCACCATAATCTTTTAGGTGCTGACCCTGCTGCTATTATCCTATTGGCATCAACCATCAATCAACCTTTACTTGATAATCTACTGACAGATGGAAGTTATATCCTGGTATGTTGTCTATTCCCTTGCCTATTTGTGCATCATTTGACAGGATATTTCTGAGACAGCAAAATTTAGCTGGAATGTTTTGGTTCATTGTCTCTAGAAATTGTTTTAGATTTATTCTGACTTCGTTGATTCAAACTGATATAGGACCATAATCCTACTTAATCTGATTATTAGTAATGCTATAACAACTGTATAGTTTCAAATACTTTTCTTTTTCCATAAACCTAATGTACTATTGCTAGTAAATAAGAATATGTAGAAGGTTAAAAGTTAAACTGCTTTGAAGTTCAACTACCTTTTAAATTGAATTTATATGACAGAATAGTATTTTAACACTTGAACACTGTATTCACAACCAATATGAATTTATTATCAATGTATCATTATTTATTTACAGATGAATGCTAGCACACAGATTTTATCATATCACGATCCTAGCAAATTACACCCTTTATAGTTGGAGTCATTCCATAGTAACATAAAAGAATGATGGAGAAATGCAAAGACAAAATAAATTTTGGAGTAGTGTACTATAATAAGATATTTGGAAGAATTCAGTTGAGTTCGTATATTCATACATGATTCTAGTGTCTTTGCAAAGAAATAACATGAAGTAATTTGGCAGTATGTATCAAAGTAGCTGGAAGTTAATATTTCTCTGGAAATTCTACTGCTATTTTAAAATGATGATATAACAGAAATGTGGGCCAAATTTGTGCATAGAAAAATCATCAAAATATTACATATAAAATCAGAAGTACATAATGGCTTATTATAATGACAGATATTATAAGACATTTACATATTTTCTAAAGCATTAATAAATGACTTTGTGTATGTATGTAAATCTGTGTGTGTGTGTGTGTGTGTGTGTGTGAGAGAGAGAGAGAGAGAGAGAAAGAGAGAGAGAAATTGTGATCTCAATTATAGATGTACATATGAGGAAATACAACAATGTATTTTGATTTCAAAATGGCATGCATTTTTTCAATTTTATTGGATTTTTGATAGTTTTCCGTAACACATACAATAATACTTTAAAATATCTATAACGTTCTGAAAAAGTTTTAGCTTGGAGAATATTTCACATTGCCATTATATATTAATAGAATTACAAACCTTTAGGTATACTTATAGACCTTGAAAGATGCTGTGAGTTTGATTTAATCAGAAATGACTTAGTATATTATTCATATAATCAATAAAGTTATCTTAATGTGTAGTTACCATGGATTTAAAAATTAAAGGAGTAAATATTTTTCTTTTGAAGTTTTCATAAGAATTAAACAATACTTCTAGCTATTTAAGCAGTTGCCTCTCTCAGTTACTTCCGAATTTGAATGACATACACAGCTGAATTACAGGAAAGAAAGCAAAGATAACATTGTATGAATTAATAAAAGACCCACAAAGGAAATCACTATGTTTTAATAAGTATCAACTATGATAGCAAGGACAGACTAATGCAAGTTTGTAACCATAAAACACTAATAAATTGAAAAGAGATTGATAATTACTTCTCCAATTTTTTCTACATGTTTTTATTTATTTTATGTGCACATGCATGTGTGCTCATTTGGAAACATGATTGTCACACCTCATGTGACAATCAGCAAACAACTTTCCATAGCTATTTTATTTTATTTTAAGGATTATTTCATTCCATATAAAATATTGTTATGTACTTTATCAGTGTTACATGTCCCTTTGATGAGTAGTCATTCTTCAGTGTTATAGGGTGGTTCTGATGCTAAGGTCCTGTTCCCCAATTGGTTCTTGATCTATCAGTAAAGTTGCCATTATCAGGGTAAAAGGATAGGCAGGACTTTGGGTCCCCAGAGACAAGGGGCAGACCCAGGAGAGAGAGGAATGGAGAGTGTGCCATGCTTCAGAGACAGAAAGGCACGCAGCTATGTGAGATCTCTGGTGGATTGACCACAGGCTGCTTCTATAGGTGGAGGGTTGAGGTTACTGAGCTGGGGACTGAAGGTGGCTAAGCAACTGAAGTTGACTGCAGATTTAGGGCAATGAGCTGGGAGTACTGAAAAGGGAACAGCAATTGAGGAAAACTGGTAGTGTCCTGCAGTTAAACCAATGAAGCAAGTTGAAAATGAAAAACTCTGTGGGTCTATGTTTTTCATCTGCAGATCCAATATCCTCTGGGTGGGCCTGGTAGTGCATTCTTTCCCAGAGCTTAGAGGGTAGGAAAAGCTACATGCAACATTGTATGATACAGGAAAGCCTGACATTGTTATTTCTTGTTTTTACAATATCTTCTGGGCTCATGTGCAATGTCCACCTCAGTAAACTCCTTAGAGAAGCATGAAAATATACAGAAAAAGTAATGCTGTGGGATCAGTTAAGTCTGAACACTATTCCATATGAAATTTACTATTAAACAATTGGGAAAAATGAAGTTCTATGTTTTTAGATTCTAGGTCTTAGTAGTTAGCTAGTGAATAAAATAATTTATAATAAATATTTATTCCACTTGGAAGTATACTAAAATATAATTCCTCCTATAGAAGATAGTTTTGTTACCCAAAGCCATTTAAATGAAAAAATGTATTAAAAACCATAATGTTTCACAGTATTTTGAGTTTGTTCTGGCTTGTCAAACAAAGAGGTGTTTTGGTTTTTGGTTTTTTTATTTGTTTTCTTTTTGTTTTTTGTTTTTATTCTTGTTTTTTCAAGACAGGGTTTCTCTGTGTAGCCCCGGCTGTCATGGAACTCACTCTGCAGACCAGGCTGGCCTCGAACTCAGAAATCCACCTGCCTCTGCCTCCCAAGTGCTGGAATTAAAGGTGTGCACCACCACTGCCCGGCCAAAGAGGTTTGATGTCAAGGAAAGTGATGATATTAGAAATACTTGTTAAGAGGTGAAATAAATAAAGGTTCTCTTCTTATATATTTATTTTCTATAATATATATGTATATATATATATGCATGTGTGTATGTGTGTGTGTATGTGTATTTGAAGTGATTTTTTTTCAATTACACAATTATAGCAGTTTAAGATATGAAACCATTATATTTCATGAAGGCAATGGTAACTTAAAATAAAAAATAATTTTAAATCACTTTTAAAATACATAAAGTTTGATGTATATTTAATGTACATCAAACTTTGACATAAGAGCTATCTGATGAGGGACCTGGAGTTATCCCAGTGATATTTGTTTTGAATGAACTTATTTAGGCACTTCATTGCAACTGGAATCTACCATATTCTGTATTTATTAGATCTGGATACATAAGTAACATGATAAGCTTTTTTTCATGGGTGTTTCTGTTCCAAAATCACATGATAAGGCATTGGGGTCATAATTGAAAGAAAATTACTCTTGGGCCATTCCACAGCTTTAACATTACCACAGGCACAAAGCATATTTCCTAAGGACATGATTTTATTTGGCCCTTCACTAACTGGTTCTCTGCTTAAAGATTATGACTGTACCTTACATGTGAAGGCTAAATATAAGTTGCCACATGTACCAGCACAAAATAAGATTCTCGGTACTACTATCATGACATGGTGTACTATGAAGTCTTTGATTCTGTGTAACAAGAAAATGTTAACAATAATACTAGGAGCAGGGATGAAAACTGGACATTGCGAAATGCTGACAATCCATTAAGAAGAGATGGTAGCTTATAGCCCCATAGGAGGAGCAATATGAACCAACCAGTACCCCCAGAGCTCTCAGGGACTAAACCACCAACCAAAGAGCACACATCGAGGGACCCTGAATATGTGGCAAGGATGGCCTTGTTGGACATCAAAAGAAGGCGAGGCCTTTGGTCCTGAGAAAGCTCGATGCTCCTGTATAGGGGAATGCCAGGACAAGGAAGTGAAAATGACTGGGGTTGGTGAACAGGGGGAAGGGGGATGTGATAGGGTGTTTTGGAGGGGAAACCAGGAGAGGGGATAACATTTGAAATGTAAGTATAGAAAATATCTAATAAAATAAAAAATAAAAATAAGAAGTAATGGTGAAAAGAGTATGCTGGCCTGAGAGCAAAGGAGGATAGATGAGTCAGTGGCAGGGTCTCGGAGGTGTGTGCTAGCATGTTTTCTACTGGACACCAGAGGCTGACTAAATACAAAGTTTAAAATCTTAGGAAACAGAAATGTTGACTGTAGATTTAAAGGAAGAGATTCAAATGGAGAAATTACATTGACATTAGCATGCAGAGAGCCTGGAAATTTTCTTGCAAATGAGTGTTACACTAACAAAGAAATAAGCTCTTAGTTCATAGCCCCATCAATTTAGAAAAATACTTATAATAATGATAAATAAGACAAGAAAGTCATGTGAAAATTACAATTATAAATCATGAATCATAATATTTGTGTTTAGTTGAGAATGTGAGCAGAGTAGTTGATTATGAAGTTTCTATAACATAGAGGGCTAATATCCAAAATATTCAAAGTATTCAAGAAGATAGACTCCAGAGGCTACAATAACTCTATTAAAAATGTGGTACAGAGCTAAACAAAGAATTCTCAACTGAGGAATCTCAAATGGATGAGAATCACTTAAAGAAATGTTCAACATCCTTAGTCATCAAGGAAATGCAAATCAGAAGAACCCAGAGATTCTACCTCACATTGGGCAGAATGGCTAAGATAAAAAACTCAGGTGACAGCAGATACTGGCAAGGATGTGGAGAAAGAGGAACATGCCTCAATTGCTGGTGGCATTGCAAGCTGGTAAAACCACTTTGGAAATCAATCTGTGGTTTCCTGAGAAAATTAGACCCAGCTATTGCACTCCTGGGTATATACCCAAAAGTTGCTCCAACATATAATAAGAACACATGATCTACTATATTTATAGCAGCCTTATTTATAATAGCCAGGATCTGGAAACAACCTTGATGTCTCTCAATAGAGAAATGGATACAGAACATGTACATTTACACAATAGAGTACTACTCAGCTATTACAAACTATGACTTCATGAACTTCCTAGGCAAATGGATGGAAATAGAAAATATCTTGAGTGAGGTAACCCAGACACAAAAGAACCCACATAGTATATACTCACTGATAAGTGGATATTAGTCCAAAAGCTTACAATACCCAGGATACAATCCACAGTCCATATCGAGTTTAGGAGGAAGGAAGACCAGGGTGTGGATGCTTCAGTTCTGCCTAGATTGGGGAAGAGATCATGGAAGGTGGAGAGGGGAGACCAAGGAGGGAGAGAGCAGGACAGAGGGAAAAAGGATTGGCAGGATCAAGTACTTGTCTGGATGAAAGAGAGGTACAGAGGGTCAGGACATCAAATAAAAATACATAGCAGTGGGTGATGAGGAACTGGAACTAGTCACCGAAGGGTCCCAATGCCAGGGAAGTGAGAGGCTCCCAAGACCCAGTGGGGAAAACTTGAGCTGAAACATGCAACAAGGGGGAGAAAGAACCTATAGTGCTCACCTCCAAAAGATAGGCACGGCCTTCAGTCAAGTGATGGTGACCACACACCCATTTCAAAATTTTTAACCCAGAAATGTTCCTGCACAAAGGAAATACAGGGATGAAAATGGAGCAGATACTAAGTGAAGGGCCATCTGAGATTGACTCACCTGGGGATTCATCCTGACTGCAGACACTGCTGCTTTTACCAAGAGGTGCTTGCTATTCCCTGGGAGGTTCTGCTAGCACTGACCAATACAGATGGGGATGCTCACAGCCTACCATCAGACTAAGCTTGAACCAGTTGGGGAGCTGGCAGAAGGAATGTAGGAGAGGAGGGAGATTGCAACCCCATAGGAAGAACAGTACTGGCTGGCGGGACCACTCAGTGTTCCAGGGACTAGACTACTAACCAAGAAATGTACAGGAGGAATCCATGACTCCAGATATATATTTAGCAAAGGATGGCCTTGGCTGAAGTCAGTAGGAGAGGAGGCACATAGTCCTGGGAAGGTTTCGTGCCTCCGTGTAGGGGGATGCTGGCTGTGAGTGGATAGAGAGAGGGAGAGGCCAGGTAGGATGGGGTTGTTGTGGAAGGATAACCAGGAAGGGGGATATCATTTGACATGTAAACTAATAGAATGATTAATAAAATATATGAATATAATATCCATCTGATTTCACATATAACTATGAAGTATACTAAAAATGTATATGAATACAGTAGGCCACTGATATAGCCTGTACACATGTAAATTGGTGGTAATGATTAAGGTCATAAATTCTATTACCATAGATAAAACTGGGGAAGACAGGCATGGGGTAAAACAAGTTACACATTTTTACATTGATATTTCATATAATGATGAAGAAAAATGATTTTTCTCTAGATATTATCACAGGCTTAAATGATGCATGATTTTAACTTTTAAAATATGCTATATAGTGTAATGCTCTTCTGTTATGCGATTTTTATACAGAGACTGCTAATTTTCTTTCTAATGGTAAATTGGATTTTCTGATTTGATGCAGCCATTGTTCTTGATTTGTGCTGGAGTGATGTTAAAGCACACAGGGTTTCTCTGTGTAGCCCCGGCTGTCATGGAACTCACTCTGCAGACCAGGCTTTTTAGTCATAAAAACCTAGATACCAATCTTAATCCTGCAAATAGTAGCTGTATCATCCTTGTGCCTATTTGTTATTTATGACTTAGTTTAATAATAAAGTAGAACAATATCAAATGGCTTCTGTTTTGTTTAAAATATTAAACAAAAATGTTAAGCTCATGTATTTGGGTATGAAAGCCAATTCTTTAATTCTCCAGTTACTTCACTGAAGTTTTAAGCTCAAAGGTGATTAATAGAGTTGTGTTTTGAGTGGTACTTCTGAGGATCTACAAATACTGCTGAGTCTTAGAATCTTAAGGCCAGGATAGTCCCCTGGTCAAATGGATCATATGTTCTCATAGAAAGAATAAGTGAAGCCAGACAGGGGTGGTGTATGCCTATATTCCCAGCACTCTGGGATACAGAGGCAGGTGGATTTCTGAGTTCGAGGCCAGCCTGGTCTATAGAGTGAGTTCCAGGACAGCCAGGGCTATAAAGAGAAACCCTGCCTCAAAATAACCAAATCCAATAACCAAAAGAAAAAGAAAAGAAAAGAAAGAATAAGTGATGTAGTCTCTCTCTGTCTCTCTCTCTCTCTCTGTCTCTGTCTATCTCTGTCTCTGTCTCTGTTTCTCTGTCTCCCTCCCGCTCTCCCTTTCTCTCCCTCCCCCTCTTCTTCTCCCCCCTCTCTCTCAGCTCAGAAATAGCAAGAAAATGGCCATGCTTAAGGTATAAAGCAGAAAAGAAACCTTTATAACAAGTGAAATCACTTAACATGTTCTAAAATTGATAAATGGTAATGAAAATGTAGAATATACACATTGTGGAATACTGTATAATTGTAAAGAAAAGAGAAGTCATGAACTTTTCAGGTAAATAGACACAGGTAAAAAGATTATATTGAATGGGGTAACCTGGGCCTAGAAAGTCAAACATCTTACCTTCTCTCTGATTGCAGGCTCCTCGCTACCAATCTTTTGGTGTGAGTACATAGCCTGTAGTAACTACAGAAGTGGTAGGTCAGGAACAATAGAGGGAAGAACAGCAGAGTACATGTGATCTGAAGAGGATTCTGGGAAAAGGGAGGCTTCTTACAGAGGGGGAGATAAGTAATGAAGAAGACATGAAGATGAAGATAAAGGAGGTTACCAGGATACAAATGAGCTGATAGGGGAAATAGGAAAAGGCAGGGAAGGGGCAGGGAGGTAAACACATGAGAAGGAGGGGGTTGCTGAGGAAAATAACAATATCAATGAATAAAACAAACTACAAGGAATCATACTATTCTCTGTTTGCCTAAAAAGATACAATATAATGTATGACATTCCATGTAAAAATATACATAGATAATTTTAATGCACCTTTTCCCACTGGGTTAATGATACTCCATCCAAGAGTCAAAGGCCACCTAACAAAATTCCAATATCAGATATGAGAAATGGTTTTTGAGCTGTTACCCAACACTATCTAAGTGCAAAGGAATTATACATAGCTATGAAGGAAAAAAACATGAGTTTTTCAGCAAATTAATGGCACTGGAAAAATATGAACATAGTTCTATGAAAGTAGAAAATGCTGCATGTTCTTTCTCACATGGATCCTAGCTTCAAATCTCTATATTTTTGTATAGACTTTGGAACAGCTACTGAGACTAGACCAGAACTGTTCAGAGGAGAGGTCATAAGGAGAACAACGTTGGTACGAAAGCCAAAAGAAGAAAAATGGGAAGGGGTAAAGTGGAGAGAAGATGGTTTGGGAGTAGAGCAGAGGGATTGTGGTTGGCATAACTAATCTAAAGGCTTTGGAAAAAGTGTTTAAGAAATGAAGTATTTTAAAAGCATTCTAAATCATATCAATTAATTGATTTAATTGCATTTGCTCTTTAAGTGATAATCTTCTCAGAAACCATAGATTACCAAACAAGATGTCCACAGTCAGCACAGTCAGGTGGGGACTCCCTCCCTCATGTTTGTCAGTAGAGGTTCAGAGACCTCAGAAACTGTACAAAATGTCTTCATTGTACTCTGTTATTCCCTGAATTTTGATAGTCACCTCTTTTTCTGAACTCACCACACTTAGGTCATAAGAATGGAGCCATCAGGGCTCTGCTTCCTTCATTCAGCTCAATTTCTCTTTAATTAATTTAACTGAAATAAAATTATATCACTTGTCCCGTTTCTTTCCTTCCCCTAACCCCTTCCAGGAAACATTTCTTGGTCCCTTCCAATCTCCCCTTTCCCCTTTGATGAGCCAAAATAAAACTTCCTTCCTTAAAAAACAAAACAGAACAAAGTTCCAGGTCATTCTGAGTGTATAGCATATTCCATGAACAGCCTGTTCTACATGAGACCAAGCTCAACAATAAAATAATAAAATAAAGTAACTTTTTAAAAATCTTTGCATGTGGTATATAGAACAAGATAGCTGTTATTTAAATGGGAAATTATTTTGTCTTTAAGTTAGAGGCATGTGTGTACTTAATAAGACATTTTTAAACTCCCCAGCAAAACTCTGGCCTATTATAAAATTCATTGTAGCAGACTGCTTCAATTGAAGATTTTATTTCTGTTTGTTTATTATGATGATGACTTTCAATGTAATGATTTAATTACCTTCGGTGGGATAGCCTTTCATGTAGCCCACATTGACCATACACTGATCCTTCCTCTCTTCAGCTTCCAAGCACAGAGATGCCAAACACATCCCACTGTGCCTGTCTAATTTCATCATTTTTTAAGTCAATTTTAAATTTGAAATGATACATCTAGCCCACAAACTCTCTTAGAATGCAAAGATAGCTTGGTCAAATCTTGGGTCCTAAAAATCATAAAAATTCATCATAATTGTATATTCACAAGTAATATGTTGCTGATTAGAAAGAAACACAGAGTTCTTAACATCTGAATTCATGAAATATGCATTCTTACCAACAGAAACGTCTTCATACACTCCAGCAGGTCATTAGGCAAACATGCACTAAGGAATTTTCCTATGCTATGCACTCTTACAAGTTTAGGACCATGAGATTCCCAACCCACAAGTGCCACCCTCTGTGAGACACTGTTCTAGGCAACACATAAATGATAAAAGCACAAACATCTCGGGGCATTAAATGAAATGCATCTGGGCAGGAATAAGTCTCTTCAGGAAATTAATTCCAGAAACTGTGACACTGGCCTTATTTTCTCATGCCGAGTACTGAAATCACGATACTCTTCAGATACAGTCGACTCTGATTATAGATGTTAGAAGGCTTTTGTTTGTTTGTGTGAACATTTGTCGTTTACCTTAGGGCTTTATAAAGATGAAAAAATGATTTGTTGACAATGAACAAGCACACACACTGTGTGGTGACAACTATTTTACGGCTCCTATATGTATGCCCACAGACAACAGACTGCACGGGATACAGGGTGGCTTCTGGTGCCACTCTCTCACTTCTCTCAATGGGGAACAAATAAAACTCTTAACCAGAGCAGTTACGGGTGTAAAAATTGCCCTTTGGCTCATCTCTTCTGACCTCTGACCCTTAGCATTGACCTGGCACTTATGACAGTGCTGAGACAGGACTTTGACAGCTCTAAGACACATATTTGCTTTGAGGCTCTCCTCCTGCTGCTATTCAAACACTACAGAAATCAAAATGTAAATGATACATATTCCTAAAAGAAGAATTAGGAAACTCTGACATGATTTCCTGCTTTTCATAATTACTGTGACAGCTCTGCTGAAGTGTAATTAACATATCATCAAATGCCCCATTGAAAGCACACTTCTCAGGGATTTATTTATTTATTTATTTTTGTAAATTAGTGGAGTTATACAAACTATGTCCATAATCCAGTTGTAGGTCATCCATCTCCTCCTGAAGGTCTTTTGGCTTTGACAATATACCTGTCTTGCCTTTCCTCTTTTCTAGTCCTCATCACTGATAATTTGCATTTTTATTGATTTTCATGTTCCAGTGTATGATACAGATAGTGTCGTGATATATGTAACCTTTTGAATCTGTGAATGGAATTTGTCTTTATATTTCAGATGGCATAAATGAACAGAAAGTTGTAAAAGAAAAATGTACAGTAAAGATTAAACCACCTTTTACTCTCTATTAATGGTGACACATGTATAGTTCCAGAACCAGATATTTGTGTTAGAATGGTCTATACATGAAGTTCTATGATATTTTATGGTATCCAGTAGAAAATATGATTAATGTGTCACATGTACAAGTTTTGATATCTTAATAAGATTATATGTGGCATAGTACAGTGCTTTTTTTTTAAATTTATGTACAGTATACTGCACATCTCTATCTTGAAATGATGCTAAATGCAGGCATAAGATGCCCTGTCCATTTAAATAAGCAACATCTAGCTACACCTTTAGGTTAGGAGTGAGCACTTTGATTTTAAATCATTTCGTCACAGCTCCTCTTGGAGTAAGTTTGGCACACAATTGCCTGTCTCAATGCAATATATAGCCAGACTGAGGAAAGAAAACCATAAAACCTGATAAATGCTGTGATAATAATCCTGCAAGCTGGCTTGTGCTTAGATGTTATACCTACTATAATGCAACATTCAGCTCCTCAAGGGAGGCACCTAGTCCATGGGCAATGCCAATCGACCAGAGATAACAGCAAATAGGATTTTGTTGATACTTGCAAATACAGAACTCATGCTGAGGTCACAAGAGTAAATCCTTTCATTCCACTTTCATGGAAGGGGTGATGTTATTATCTTTCCATAGAGAGAGCTCATAGATGTGTGGGTACTACACTACATTCACAAGATATTTCCTAGTTAACTAGTATTGCTCTTTAACAGCTTACATGAAATAGATTG
Source organism: Apodemus sylvaticus (assembly GCF_947179515.1). NCBI lineage: Eukaryota > Metazoa > Chordata > Mammalia > Rodentia > Muridae > Apodemus > Apodemus sylvaticus. Next base: position 44,373,237 of record NC_067474.1, on the reverse strand, counting down.
ACACTTTCCTCTGCTGCGTTTTAAATGTACCCTACAACTCTCATGTAGGAATCTAATTCCAAATATAAAAGAATTTAGAACGGAGACCTTAAAGGAGTGATTGGTCTAGATTAAGGTTATGATTGCAGAAGAAGCTTCTTGGTTTTAGCAAGGGCTCAAACTGGAACTTCTCTTTGTGATTAATGTTCATCGTTTTCCACATCACCATGCAACTACACAGCTTGGCCAAATGCAGACACCATGCATTTGGATGTCCAGCCTGATGAACTTTATTCATTCATTCATTCATTCATTCATTCATTCATTCATTCATTTGTTCATGTGTTCGTTCGTTCATTTGTTTGTTTGATATTTCAGCTTAACCATTCTTCCATATTCATGAAAATCCACTCAAAATTTCTTAGTAGTCCCTTTATTTCTTTTTCTCTTTTTTGACTATGACTGATATACTACTTCTTAATAAATTGGGAATCACATTAAATCCTCTTATAATTTTTTAACATTTGACTTTTTTTACTACCCAATCTAATATATGAACAAAAAACAGGAGTAGTTATAACTAATTTCTTGCTTTCTGAGGTCTTTTTAGAGTCTTCTTAATTATACTTTGAAACAGAGAATGAGAGAGGTAGAGATAGAGATTTTTACATATTAAAACTAAGCATTGCCTATACATGCATACAGTTTTAGTCTGTACTATGTGGAATAGAAGTAGTTCTCACCCCATCTGGTTTTCTCCATCGATTTTTTTTCAAGTTTTAGTGTTTTATCTTTATTAGAATGTTGCTGTATTAACATTGTATTTGAAAACAAGGGATAACATGTTACATCAATGAAGTAGGGTTTTCCGAAATATAATTCAGACGCCATTTGTCAGTACCCATCGTGTTATTAAGTTTACTCCTTTTTTGTTTTTGTTTTTCACATTATTTTTAATTAGATATTTTTTATTTACATTTCAAATGTTATCCCTTTCCTCATTTCCCCTCCAAAAACCCCTTATCACATCCCCCCTCTACCTGCTCACCAACACACCTGCTCCAGGTTCCCTGTCTTGGCATTCCCCTATACTGAAGCAAAAGGCCTTCACAGGACCAAGGGCCTCTCCTCTCATTGATGTCCAATAAGGCCATCCTCTGCTAAATATGGGGCTGTAGCCATGGGTCCCTCCATGTGTATTCTTTTATTGGTGGTTTAGTCTCTGGGAGCTCTGGGGGTACTTGTTGGTTTGTAGTGGTTTTCCTCCTATGGGGCTGCAAACCACTTCATCTCCTTGGATCCTTCAGCTCCAATGGTTCCTCCACTGGGGACCTTGTACTTAGTCTAATGGATGGCTGTGACCATCCATTTCTGTATTTGTCAGGCACTGGCAGAGCCTCTCAAGAGAGAGGTTTAGTAACTATATATGGGATGGATCCCCAGGTGGGGCAGTATCTGAATGGCCTTTCCTTCAGTTTCTGCTCCACACTTTGTCTCTGTATCTCCTCCCATGGCTAATTTGATCCCACTTCCAAGAAGGACTAAAGTATCCACACTTTGGTCTTCCTTCTTCTTGAGCTTCATGTGTTTGTGAATTGTATCTTGGGTATTCCGAGCTTCTGGGCTAAAATCCACTTATCAGCCAGTGTATTCCATGTTTATTCTTTTGGGATTGGGTTATCTCACTCAGGATATCATTTTCTAGCTCCATCCACTTGCCTAAGAATTTCATGAATTCATTGTTCTTAATAGCTGAGTAATATTCCATTGTGTAAGGCTACTCTTTAATTCCACATATGCCTCTCCTTGTTTGTGTGAAGTTTGGCTTTCATCTGTGCACACGTTTCACATCCAGCCCTAAGCAGTGAGACTCCAGGTTTATTACTGCAGAAATCTCTGTATTCTTGCCTATAGTCTTAGGTGTAATGATGTAAATCTATACTTATAATAATGTTTAGTATTTTCAATCTTTCTTTTTGTGGTCACTAGTACTTGGGATAATTCTTTGTGCTCTGTTATTTCAAACTATATCTTTATCATAAATACTCTTTGTGCATGCCTCTAATCCTGCCTAATGAGATTCATCACCTATATAGCCTTCTCATGCCATTATGACTAGTTTTCCCAACTTTCAATAACTTCTCTGTCTGACATTTGCCAAGATCAGCATTGGTCCAGCTCTGACTTAGTGTTAAGAACACCCCCACATTCAGCTTTCACACCACATATCCTATAATCTTTTCTCCTCTACTTTCTGTTCTCTGATTCACTTTCCCCAGCTCACACTTTCCATTCACGTCAGAAGGATGCTATTAACAGATATTTGTCCTCGAAGAATCTTACCATTCCTCAATGCAGGATTTTGTGCAAAATGTTCATTGGAATACTTAAGCTGGACCAGCAGTGACCTTCTTTTATTTTGATTAAAGTTTTGAAATGGACTTTTCTCACTATTCTCATACTATGTTAGATGTAGTTCTCTTTGTATTACTATATCAAGGAATTTCTCCTAGTACTTTTCCTTTTTAAATTTCTTCTGAGGGAACTAGTTTCAAAACATAATGGCTATTGATGTGAATTCTATAACATAATCTTCTGAGTTTTGAAAATTTGACTTTAAAAGATTCTGATAGACTAATTAATTTTTAAGGTTCAGACTATTCAGTTAATGATACAGTGGATTATTTGGTTATTAAATTCAAATGTTGAGGATAGTAACTTACAGCTTTTCTCAGGATACCAAAATACAAATCAGGAATGAACAAGTACAGATACATATTCTGGGGATTACTGTGTACTGTATTCTGTTCACCATCCCAGTGGGAATTTCTATTGTTCAACTGTCTTAACTGGAATAGTCCTAGGTTCCTTGTAAAATTCTTAATACTTTTTTTTTATTTCTTGTGAATACCATTATGCAAAAAACCCTTTTACTGAATTTATTAACATAGATTATTAATAAAAATTGAAAAGTATATATTTCAGACCTCATAAAGCAGATTGTCTATTTACTACATGTAATTGATTATACCAAAAATAAATACTTGCCCTTATAAACAACTCTTTGAATGAAACCTGTGATGACTAGATTTGGCATTATATCACTATGTATTCTGCCACACAATGTGATTTTTTAAAAAAGCCTCTACTGTATTTCAGTTCACGATAGCCTTCTAAAAGCCTATCACAAAATAGAGGCACTTTAGGTAACTTCGGCATTAGGTCTTTGTTTTCCATTTATTCTTTGTACATGATGCCCATGGTCTTCAGTGATAGAATTGTGATTTTCTTATTTGACATGCACTATCTCACATGCTGCTTCAAGTAATTACATACTACAACTCCTGAAGTCCCTTGACCCCCTTATTAGAATGCACTTTCCCTTCTACCCATCCGCCACCAAGTGTTCACTACCTGTGGAGTCTTGATGAAACAGTTCAGCTCTGCATGTCAAATGGTCACTTCAGTCCAATTAAATTCTCATCGCGTGACATGTTGTACTGTGGACGGAGACAAGAGGAAGTGGCATAAAGTGAGGATATGTATTCCAGAGTTGTGCTGCATGGCTCTTTTCTCTTTAAAAAAAATACCAATCAGATAGTGCAGTATTTGCCCTCTCAAAAGAGACTGTGATAAATAATAACTTCACCATAGTGCTTAATATAGTCACTCCATGAACCAAGATACTGACGTTTTATTATTGAAGTCTCACTGGGTCTTAGCTCCACCAGGTTACTCTACTGATTAAACTCTTGGTTAATAAACTGTTAACAGGACAGATTTTGCTTGCTGTACCAAGGACACTATTCATGAAGAACAGATAAAAAAATGGAAAGGAAATATCATTTGTAGTCCATTAGACTCATAGCTAGCTTTTGCATGTGAGCCTCTATCACCTCAGGTTCTTACCACCTGCTTTAAACCACCCTTCAGTATTTTAACTATTGGGTTTATATCTCCCTCATCAAACTACATGCACATTTATCTAAATAGGCATTAATGTTAAATAATCACAGTTTTCAACATAATATTTTTATTGGTTGTCTTTGCAATTTCTTTCCATGCACCTGATCACATGCAATTTCCATTTGTTCCAGATCCACTCTCCCATCCTTGTAACCTCCCACCTTGACCCACTAGAATATACCAAGTACAATTTGTGATGCCCATATACTCATTGGACCATTGTCAAACTTTCAGTGGGGTGCTCCTTAAAAAAATAACAGCCCTTTCCCATTCCCCTTGCCAGAAGTCATCAACTGTGTAAAACTATACTTCACTATCTTTACAATATGTTTTAAGAACTGCCTTCCTGGGTTTCCTTTCTAGACTCTTTTGTTTCTGGTAGAGTGTTGTTGTAGAAGCCCTCAATGTCTCTCATTCTTATGCCAGTTATGAGTCTGGAGTCATCAATACCACTCTAACAGAAGCTTCTTTGCTCATGTTGGCTAGAGGCAACCCACAGCATAGACTTCCACATGGTTTTCTGTGACTTCATGGACTATGCGCATCATCCGCACAGTCTACAGTAGCCATGTACCTTACTGCTGGCTTCCAGTTGCAGCATTGACCACTGACATCATTATAGACACAGTAGAGATCATGGACCTCAACATGGTCCTCTGTGGCAGTATGGACCACAGACCTCATTGTTGACCATGCTCCACAGTAAGGATCACAGACATTAGCATGGCCTCTGGTGGCAGGATGGATCACAGATATCAACATAGCCTCTGGCAGCAACAGACCACAGACACCAACATGGTCTCCCATGACAGCCCAGGACATAGACATCCTTATATCCTCTGGTGGGAATATGGACCAATAACATCAACATGGCTCTGCCTGGAGCATGGACTACAGAAAAAAGACATCAATATATCCTACAGTGGTAGCATTACTATGGACGTACGTATGGCCTCCTTAAGGAAAGCTGCCCACAGCACCCAGAGGCTGCAGATCATGGATACCAACATGGGCCACAGCTGTAGCACAGACCACATAGATCAACATGACTTCTAGCAGCACCAAAGGTTATAATGATTTTTGAGGGGGCCCAATTGAGAAAATAAGCCATTCTGTTTGGAACATCCTCTTATTGCTCAGAGCCAGGGTGACAGTAATGCTGGGCAGTGTATTCATGGACAAAGCCTGCCCATCAGGCTGTTCCTCATCACCTTGCTAGCCCTATTTGGCAACAGCATGCCTCCCCCACTGTGACTACTTCAGATGTGCCTCCACACCCACCCAGTGCTGCCACTATGTCTTTACTTCTGTCTCTCTGGGCAGTACACCATGCATCTTTCCCACCTCCATTGCACCTTTATTCATAAAGGTAGCATTGCAAATTCATGTGTGTGTGTGTGTGTGTGTGTGTGTGTGTGTGTGTTGCGTGTATGTGTGTTGTGTGTGTGTGTGTGTGTGTGTCCAACAACTTTACATGAAAGTTGAACGGTGCCATTGTTCTGGTTCAAGGTCTCTGGAATGAAAGGTATGCACTGGGCAGGTAAGCAAGGTATCCTGGAGCAGGACATGCAGGAGCTCCGTGCAATTGCACACCTCTTTGCTTTAGGTGAGGGCACCCCCTATCCTGCTGGCTTGCTCACAGGTTTGACCATTGTTTCTGAAGCCTTCCGGTTGCTCCAAGTCTCAGCCAATCTCCTCTCTCCGTAGGGCAAGCACTAGGAGCTGCAGCAGTAAAGGTTCCATGCTGAGGGCTCAGTCCATTGCCCCAAGTGGGGTACTAAGGATCCCCTCTTAAGATCTGCTCTGTAGTACTGACAGTTCAATCAGCTGCCACTTTGAACCTACAAATATTTTTAAAGCTTCTTTTTTTAGGTATGTTCTTTATTTACACTTCAAATGTTGTCCCCTTTCCTGGATCTCTACCCCCTGAAAATCCTGTAAGCCATCTCCCCTTCCCCAATCAACCCACCCCAACTTCCCTGTCCTGGTATTCCTCTACACTATGGTATCAAGTCTTTCCAGGACCAAGGGTCTCTCCCCCATTTGGTGTCCAACAAGGTCATCCTCTGCTGCTGATGTGTCTGCGGCCATGGGTAAGTCCAAGTGTACTCTTTGGTTGATGGTTTTGTCCTTGGGAGCTCTGGGCGCACTTGGTGACTCATATTGTTGTTCCTCCTATGGTGCTGCAAACTGCTTCAGCTCTTTTGGCCTTTCTCTACTTCATCCATTGGGGACCCTGTGCTCAGTTCAATGACTGGCTGAGAGTTTCCCCATCAGTATTTGTAATGCACTAGCAGAGCCTCCCAGGTGACAGCTATATCTGGCTCCCATCAGCAAGCACTTGTGGGCATTCACAATAGTGTCTGGGTTTTGCAGCTGTATATGGGATGGATTCCTAGGTGGGTTAGTATCTGGATGGTCTTTCCTTCAGACTCTGATCCACACTTTGCCTCTGTATCTCCTTTTGAGGTATTTTGAACCTCCTTCTAAGGACTAGAGTTTTTATAATTTGTTCTTCCTCCTTCTTAGGCATCATTTGATGTGTGAATTGTGTCCTGAGGAATATAGAATGGCTAAGGGCCTAAAGAAATGTTCAGCATCCTTAGTCATCATGGAAATACAAATCAAAACAACCCTTAGAGTTCACCTCACACATATTGCCTAAGATAAAGAACTCAGGAGACTGCAGGTGCTGGAGAGGTTGTGGATAAAGAGCAACACTCCTCCACTGCTGCTGGGATTGCAAAGTGGTAAAACCACTCTGGAAATCAGTCTGGAGGTTCCTCAGAAAACTGGGCATAATTCTTCAGGAGGACACTGCTATACCACTCTTGGGCATACCCAGAGTGGTATACCCAGAGGATTCTCCTGCATATAGTAAGATGCTCCACTATGCTCATAGCAGCCCTATTTATAATAGTCAGAAGCTGGAAAGAACCCAGATGTCCCTCAGTGGAGGAATGGATACAGAAAATGTGGAATATATACACAATGGAGTACTATTCAGCCATTGAAAACAATGAATTCATGAAATTCTTAGAGAAATGGATGGAATTAGAGAATATCATCCTGAGTGAGTTAAACCAATCACAAAAGAACACTCATGGTATGCACTCACTGATAAGTGGATATTAGCCTAGAAGCTTGTAATATCCTAGACACAATTCACATATCAAATGATTCCTTTTTTAAAAGGTTCTTATAACAGAAATTACTGATGTGCTGTGTCATATTTACTGGAGATATAGTGTTTCTCTCTCTCTCTCTCTCTCTCTCACACACACACACACACACACACACACACACACACACATACTTTCTTTCCTTTTGGGGGCAGTTATTTTTATTGTTTCTCATTTATTTTTTTTTATCCATTGGATATTTCCTTCCTTTACATGTTATCCCCTTTCCTGGTTTCCCCTCAGAAAACACCCTATCCCTTGCCCCTTCCCCCTGCTCACCAACCCACCCACTCCCATTTCCCTGTCCTGGTACTCCCTTACACTGGGGCATAGAGCCTTTTCAGGACCAAGGGCCTCTTCTCCCTTTAATGTCCAACAAGGCTATCTTCTGCTACATATTCAACTGGAGCCATGGGTCTCTCCATGTATACTCTTTGGTTGATGGTTTAGTTCCTGGGAGCTCTGAGGGTATTGGTTGGTTCATTGTTGTTCCTCCTTTGGGACTGCAAGTTCCTTCAACTCTTTTGGTCCTTTCTCTAGCAGTGGTTCTCTCTTTTACTCTGTTCCTGAGTTTTTCCAGTACGGTAGTGCTCTGACTGTGGGTTGAGTTCTGCTGACTCCTGCAGAGGCAGCTGTGGCTTCTCAATGACACCTGCAAGGGTGATGGTGAGAGCTTGAGTGGGCACTGGATCAGCAGCAGGGTTTCTTCATTCCTCCACCAAGTTCCTCATGGCCACTGTAGCTCGTCAGCTGTGGTTTGGTGCACGATACTGAGATCCTAAGGGTGGACAAGGTAGGAAGGGACCTTTGACTCAATCTCTCCAAGTCATGATTTTTATGCACTGGCATAATTATTCAACAGTGATGTCTACTCCTTTTAAAGTAACTTCACTTTATGACTATTTCTCTTTGTTTAAACCATATCTATTTTGGGATCTCAACTCAATCTCTAGTAACATTGACTTTTTAAAATCTGTTGTCACATTCTTTTCTTCTCCCAAGAAATTTTTTATAGTAGCTGCACAAATCAAAAGTACTCATTTAACTTATCAATACATAGAGGCAGACTTTATCAGTTATGGTGCTAGAATATAGTATTATAGGTGAGAGCCAATTGCAGAAGCAAATACTCTTTTGATAGCTCCATTCTGGTCATATTGTCTTAGCATTATTCCAAATGTAATTTGCTAAGGTTAGCATTCCAGTTCTGATTTTGGCTTTCAATTTCTCAAGTGTATGAACTATATGTACACAGTTTCATTCTATGTGCCTTTGCAAATTTTCGCCACGAGCTGGTGAAGATAACTGTAGGATGCGTGATTCCTTAGGGCTTGTGTCCATTCAATGAACAAGCAGGAGAGTTTGTGAACAGAAGCAAAGACTAAGAGTGTGTGTTAAATCTGTGCAAGCCCAGAGATCAGAGGCTCTCTTTGGGCCCAAATGGGCAAAGCAGGTGTTATTTTCTGCCTTTAAAATCATAATTTTATATTAGGAGCCTGGTTAGTTGACACCATATTTATCTGGTTTTTCCAGACTTACTCCATCCCTTTAGATGGACTTCTAGCATCTTTAGATCACTAAAGCAATGTTTCTGACTCAGCTTTTAGGCTTCACTTATCTGTTAAATTAATACTATAAATGGGAAGCCTAGTAAACACTCACATACCTAATAATATTTTCCAGAATTTCATGGACATGGATTTTCACTATTATAGATTAATTATCAGATCAAGCAAATTGAAAAATCAAAACCAAAAACAACCAACTCTCCAAACAAACAGAAAAGGGACTTTTAAACCTGGTTAATTCTCTTATATCCAAGCAGTCATTATTCAATAGTTTCATTATAAATACTAGGCCATACGATTTCTCAGACCATTCATGGAATTATGTTCTGTTGTTCTCACAAAAGAAGAAAGAAAGGATAAAACCATATTAGCAAAAGACAGGTGAAGGCATAAGAAAGAAAAGCCCTCCTGGCTGCATGCTTTTATGAAAACTGAGTTTGCTGTATACTGTGGGGTGATAAGTCAAACAAGTCAGAGTGAGACTGCAGTAGAGAAAGTGTCCTTCCAGTTGGGGTGCAGAGCAAGTAAGACCTGTCATGACTTAGACACCCTGCTGGGAGTTATTTGCGAGAGATTGATTTCTGATGGTTTTTGGAGGCGATTCAATAACTGTATTGTCTGCCTCATGTTATGCATAACTAGTAGAAGTTTGTCATTAACAGCAATAACAGTAAACCCAAAATCAGTGAGTATTGCAGATTTATGCTAAATTCAACAGTTATAAAGAAAGAAACAAAGATGATTTTTAAAGATACATTTGCCAATCAACTCAAAACAAAACAGAAAAGATAGAAAACATGTTTGCCCAAGAAAAGGATTTTAATGATTTATTTTGCTCAACCTGGGATCCTCTGGCTTGGTAAAGTAGTTTGCTTGCTGATTAGAAAGACAAGTTGAAAAAGGACTTGTCTTTCTAATGCTGTAAAATAATCAACTTTCTTTTCAGATTGCCTTTTTAACCCATTCAGAATTGTTAGTTGGAACCAGATTTCAGCTTATAATTCACATAAATCATACTCTATATTTTTTAAATTACATACAAGGGAAAGGAGAACACCAGCGAAGTGTCATGCACTAGCTTTGTTTATGACAGTCTATCTAATTCGTCAGAAACCTAAAACTGTGAAAATAGGGACATTTTTCTCTGTACTCTCCTTAGAACTACTGCAAACAGTGCTCTTGATGCAACCTAATTGCAACCTAGAAGTTCATGTATTTTTTAATATCTATCTGAATAACTAGTGTATGATATGAGACAAGTTAGTAGGGAATAGTCATTGACAAATGCTAGTGCTAAAAGCAGTCTTCTCTGAAGCTTTTCCTCTCTCAGACATAAAAATTTATAGTTGAGTGAATGGGCTGGTAGATTCTGCCATGAAATTAGACAAAATGAGTTATTTTTTTCTTTTCATGTTTTTTATTGGATATGTTCTTTATTTACATTTCAAATGTTATCCCCTCTCCTGGTTTTTCCCCTCCCAGAAATCTCCTATCCCATCCTCCCTCCCCCTGCTTCTATGAGAGTGTTCCTCCACCCACCCCACTCCCACCTCTCTGCCCTCAATTCCCCTACTCTGGAGCATCTATCAAGCCTTCATAGAACCAAGGACCTCTCCTCCCATTAATGCCTGACAAGGCAGTCCTCTGTTCCATATGAAACTGGAGCCATGTGTTCTCCTTATTTGATAGCTCAGTCCTTGAGAACTCTGAGGGGTCTGGTTGGTTGATATTGTTGTTCTTCCTAAGAGGTTGCAAACCCCTTCATCTCCTTCAGTTCTTTCTCTAACTCCTTCATTGTGCTTTGGGTCTTCTGAGAAGAGGAACAAAATACTCACAGGAGCAAATATGGAGATAAAGTGTAGAACAGAGACTGAAGGAAAGGTCATCCAGAGACTGCCCCACCTGGGGATTCATCCCATATACAGTCACCAAACCCTGACAGTATTCTAGATACCAGTGAGCTATTAATTAATACTCTGTAGATTTCTGAAGTGATTGAAGGTCATTGTTGATTGGGAGCTGGCACTCTGTACCTTACATTCAGAGAATGCTGTGTTTCATGTGCTATCAGAGAACATCACCTTGGAAGGCCATTTGATGAGCAGTGTCATCATTGTGGTCAGGCGCCAGCTGTGTCCTCAGCATGGGCTTATTTGCAAAGTGCATGCCACTTTTTCAAATTTTCAAAAATTACTTAGCGAAATGTGCACTTTTATATTTTGTTATTAAAGAGAAGTATGAGTTATAAATAGGATAAATTTTAGTTTCATCATATGCAGGTCACAACTTATTTCAAAGAAGAAACGTCAAAAAATTTTAGATCAGAAACCCACTAAAAATATGTCCTTTTGAAACTGAACAAAATAAATGGAATTCAGATTGGTGTTTGGAATGGATGTTACCAATATTTTGAAGTAGAAATGTCATTACAGACAGGAAAGAGGAAATTATGTTCTTATGTTGATGGTATTAGTCATTTGATGTCTGAACTCTTAGATTGTTTAAATAATTATTATAGAGATGTTGAA